>NC_031974.2:35438997-35752638 GCF_001858045.2 Oreochromis niloticus
AGAAAACAACAACAACACATGTTGCCTAAAACAGGATCAGCTGGTGAGGCACAGGGACCATGACAACTGGACCAAGAACACCAATGCTATCTTCAAAAAAGGGCAGAGTCGGCTTTTCCTACTGAGGCGGCTCAGGTCCTTCAATGTTGGTAGGAAAATGCTGACCATGTTCTATCACTCGGTGTTGGAGAGCGTCGTGTTCTTTGCAGCTGTGTGCTGGGGAAGTGGGGTGAAGACAGCTGATGCCAACAGGCTGAACAAACTGATTAGAAAGGCTGGTTCTGTCCTGGGTGTCAGACTTGAGAACCTGGAGGAGGTGTCTGAAAGGAGGATGCTTAAAAAGCTTCTTTCTATCATGGACAACCCCTCCCACCCCATGCACGCCCCCATGATGGACCATCGGAGCAAACGCAGCAAAAGACTCATTGCCCCGAAATGCAGAACTGACCGCCACAGGAAATCCTTTGTACCGGTGGCAATAAGACTGTTTAACTCTTCCTCACTCTGTAGGTGATTCTCCTGAGACTATTACCTATGTTATTCTGTTCCCTCCCAGACCGTGCAATATTACCCAACAGTACTTATTGAATATTTGTTTTCATCCCCCCATCATATGCTGCTACTCCCTTTATTCTATTGCACAATACTTTGTCACTTTCTAGAACCGCCTGCACTGATAGTTAAGTTATTTATTCACCAGGATATAGTTATGTATATTTCTTTGTTAGAGTTTTCTTTGTCAGGTCTCAGTTCTCAAGAAAAAAGTTGTCAGGTATCAGACAAAAAAATGTCAGGTCTCAGTTGTCAGGAAAAAAGTTGTCAGGTATCAGAACACAAGGTACCAGACAGAGAGAAAATCTTCCTGCAGGTGGCGCTGTTGTCATGTCCCACCCGAATTGATTTCCAAATACGTCATCAACGTGTGACAGTGGGAGAGCGTAAGGTCATTGACCTCACCGGAGTTTTACCGCGGTTCAGGCTCCTAACGACACAAGGTAAGTTTAACTTTTTCTCCCTTTTGTTCATATTTTTGCCACAGTTGTGTTATATCAAGTTGCAGTTGTGTTGTGAAAGTTACATATCAGAGAAGGAAAGCTAGTTTTGTACGAAACCAAATCTACTATTGGTACTATTAAACGTGATTTAAATTATAAACTGTTCAGTAATTGTTTTGTATACATTTCAGCTAATGGACAAGCTGAAAGCTTATGAGCAGCCTGCATCCTTTCTGTCGCTTTTTCTTTATTTCTCTTTTCTATATTGCTACTGTCGGGATATTTTCTGATCCCGATATGTTTTTTTCTGTTGTTGTTTTTAGACTTTGCTGCAATATGTCATCTGACGATGATAAAAGGAGTATCCGACTCTGGCTGGTTCCTATGACTGTACCAAAAATACTTTTTTTAATAAAAAGAGCATTAAAAATAAATGACTAAAGTACAACTTATTTATTAACTACTGTTCACCTCTTTCATATCAAATAAGTGTATTTTTTGCTACACATATTTTATTTGTTGGCACTGAATAGATGATGCTTTTAGTGTAATTGCCACATAAAAGGATTTAGTAATTTACTGGTTAATTACTTGTGTTCAGTGTAAGAGGTGGGTGATCAATTAGACTGTTGTTGTTACACTTAACCTTACAAGATACGATGTGTCCCGATTCGAAATACTGAGATCCAAAACAAAATACCAAAGGCCCAGAAGGATGCAATCAAACGGAAGAGTTTATTGAATACACATGCGGGGAGGTACAAACTGCCAAACATCAGTTGTAGAACTCCGCCCAAAAATACACTTCAGATTGCTTTTATAACGTCAGGGTTGGTTAACGCCCCTTCATGCGTTTACAAACATTATGATATGTCAGTTACAGTAAATATTCATTTTAATAAACTAAAATAGACATAGAAGTTCCTGTTTTCTATCACAATTTCCATATAAGGCCCCTCGCTGCACCCTCCAGACGGTCCTTGGGGATGGTAGTCATCTGGCCACCTCTTCTGTCACCTGTATCTGGGCAAACTCAACTGCAACAAGAAGCTGAATACATTCAGGCCTTCCCTCAAGCCTGTTTCTTGATTAAATGTATTATATGTGTTTTGTAGGCGTGCATGCATTGAACCTTCCATAGCTCCAAGCCACTTACTCCATGTTTCGCCGGGACATTCACACCCAACGGAGCTTTCAACCTTCTAATCAATTGACTGAGCCACAACTCATTAATAAGCACCAAATTGCAATGTGTAAAGAATATTATGTAATTATGATAACACCTGTAATACAGACTTTAATGTAATATCAGCAGCTTCAATAACTGCTTCAATGAAGTGATTATTATATGGTTTAATGCAATGATCATGACTTAATGCAAAGTTAATTAATGCAATCATAATGATAATAAGCATAAGTAGCAGTAAAATATTCCTTATTCCACACTCCCTCTCTTGACCCTGTTCACAAACAGGGTCACCACACTCCGTTGAGTCACTCCTCCTCACAGTCGGCCACCTCCACGCCCATCAGTGGCATCATGGCCACCCAAGTCACCGATTCGGAGTTCACGGCCCTTGTTATTACCTTCTCCAGCAGTCCTCTGGCACAGGGAATGAAACAACAACCTCAGGTGTTCGAGGTGGTCGACCAGAACACACTTCGTAATAAGCACTCTGTGTACACAATTATTATAGTTGTCCCGTTCAGTGCTTTCATCAGTATGCAGAATGCTTCGTAAGGTCCAGCGTGTTTAACATATATGGTTAGATGTACTGATGTGCTTATGTCATGTGCATTAGATGTGAGTTGTCATGTGTCCATTTCTCTGCTCGGCTCGTGTAGTGTTTTCTGCCGTCTTCCATTGCGGATAGCATGATGAGCAGAGCCGTTGCCAGTAGTAAGTTGCCAGCTTCCACCTGAGAACACTTCATGCTTGGGGTTGGTCACACCCAAATGTATCAGTACATTACAATATACTACTATACTACTAATATACAATAGTCCATTATAATATTTTATTCATATTTCATTTTGTATCCATCGAGGGCTTCGGGTGATCTGCAGTTTCACCCTTTCCCAAGCTGGAGACATTTTCCTTTACACATACATCACTCCCTTGTCACGGAACTCCCTGAATCATCCCTCAACTTTAATACACTTTAAGTGTATTTTATTAAACATTCACACCATTCTATCACTCATACAAGCAGCAAGCTGATCTTCCTTGCATATGCTTGTGTTCTTAGCCAGGTTTTTAATCAATGTCTCTATGCATTAAGCTTCAGGAGCTTGTCTTGGTAAGGTTAATGCATTCTCTGTTTGTATGTGTATGTGTGTGTGTTATTTTTGCATATATGGCTTCACAGTCTCCCAGACTCCTTCCCAATTCTCCAGTTAAGCAGTCAGTGTTCTTTTCCCCGAATTACTAACCCACATTTTTAATTTCCCACCTTAAATTACCGCCCTCCTGGTCTTCAGCCAGGAGCTAGGGCTTGCTTTTCAGGTTCCTGGACACATCATGCTGTGAACAATTCAACCAGAAACTTGCCTTAACTTATCCATTGATGTTACCCTCTACTTTCTTCCGACTGCTGCTGTGGAGAATTGGTCCAGCTCTGCTTTACTCCTGAAAACAACAAAACTAAGACATTTTCATTATTATCACAAGTGCTTAAATGACCCATTTCTCTATCTCTGATCAGAAACACCAATTATGCCATGCATGTAAGCGTGTTCTTCCTTGCATTTTATGTTAATTGAGTGTAAGCTGCTTCTTCATTGAATTAATTCATTGAGTTCTTCGTTGCATTTCTATGTATTCATGTCAATGTACTCTACGTGTAAGCTGTTTCTTCATTGCATCTTAAATTATAATCAATTTTACTTCATGCATTTTTCACTGAGGTTTAGATTCAAACTATCTCACTTCTGATTCATTTCAAAAATAATCTCACATGTAACAATTTGTATGTGTTTTCTATTCATTAAGGTAATGACAATTATTTTCTTTCATTATTCTTACCTTTTCTAATGTTTACCTCTTTGTTATGCGGTGGTGGACATCCCTAAACAGTCATGAGTTCAGGTTTCAATTTTCAGTCCAAACATATCCTGTATTCTCGCAATTAAACTCGTCCAGCTTCATCTCTCACCGGTCTCTTTTTCATTCACAGTGTCCTGTTCGTGCTTCAAAGCTCCAGCAAACACAGTCTCAACTCAGCTGTTGTCTTCTTCTCTGTTTCTTTACAGTCTTTCTTTTAGGTTAAGTCCCAGCATGGCAAAATATCACTCAATGTCCAGTGCTCTTCCACAATTCTTTATCCCACTGTTCAACTGCCCAGCCTGTATTTTCACAGTACATGTTGCATTAATCTTACATGCTGCTGCTGGTCCTCAGTCGTCATCAGTGTTACTGGATCAGTGCCACTGCCGTTTGCCTGCTGTATTCAAGTCCACGATGTTCTGTCGGTCTTCATCAGGCGATTGACTGGCCTTTAAGCTTCTTCTCAGGGTCAAAGACAAAGTGAGAGATCAAGCTGCACAATTTCGAGCCAAAGCCTGGCTTATTTTCTCCCAGTTCTATTAATCTATTGTTCTGGTGCTGCACTCAAGGTTCCAAAGTTGAGAGACGTCCACCTGTATTGACACACTAAAGCATACAATTAGTATTATATTCATTTTTTCTTAAAGGCTTCATTTGCTTCATGTGCCTAGAGTTTATGGGCATGCAGAGTTCCTGTTCACTATTTCCTGTTCTCTGCAGAGTCTGTCTCTCTTTGTATTTATAGTCTAAAAACCCTCTTTAATTCTACTAAATCTTGATCTAAAAAACAATACACCTTCATGTCACTCACACACATTTAAATAGAGCTCTTTCACACATCAGAACAACTAACACTTCTCCACACACATCACCCTTCACCCTTCTTTAGGTCAGTTTGTAGCGTATACACTTATGTGTTTTCCATCAGAAAAAATAAACTCAATTTCTCATACCCTCACTCATGCGTTTCTTGAATTAAAAGCACTTGCAAACTTTAAACATCCTATTTTACATCACAAAAGAAATATATTTCACACTCCTTTATTTCATACACCCCTTTTAAAAGCTCTAACCTCTTTCAGACGCCATAAATCGTCTCACACGCACTGCCTTTTCTCTCTCAAACTTCCATTTTCCACTCACTCAGACAAATCATGCAGAGTCACTCAAATCAAATACTGACAGCATTCACACGGTTAAAATCACTCGAAATACGCTTTCATACGAGTATCTTGGACATGCCTTCCATGATCAGAAAGAGCAAGTCAAAGAAAAACAATTGAAACCTCTAATCACTCTCACAGCACACACAAAAATGGAAACTAGTTCTTTATGCTTTTGGACTGGATTGAGTCGCTACAATCCTTTTAGACAGGGACTTTCAATCTGATCAGGTCCCCACAGGTAGCCTTTCCTCCACCCATTGTAATCTGGAAAAGTCACCTTATATTTGTTTGTCCGGAAATTTTTTACAGCGCTGTTATTCGCTCTCCTTCAGGCCTGCTTAGAACAAAAATGAGAAAAAGAGAGCTGATTATTAGCTCATCAAAACACCAAACAAAATCACCTGACAGGATTTTTAAGTGCACTGTTATCATTTTAAAGTGCCCAATTCTAGACATGTCCATGTTTAATAAAACTCCCTCTATTAAAATAAAAAAAACAAAAAAAACAATAGAGGTAGTAGACAACACCCAGTAACTGCGTCTGTCCTTTTACAAGAGAAGAAAAATAAACCCATATCGGACAATTCTCCCCATCTTAGACAAAATCTGACCATAAATGTCCTTTTCTAAGTCATGTTCTTCTCTTCACACAACTCTTGGCCTCCAAGGCATAAACTTTGGACTTATAACCATCAGATAAGTCCTCACAGCGCACCAAGCATGGAGAAAACTCAATCTCAGTGCTTCAAAATTCTCACACAAGATTCAAAAACTGTTTCCGTCATTTATCTACCCAAGGACTTCATCAAATGGACCTCGCTGGGTCCAGTAATCTTCAGCACATGTATATCACTGCTGCCAGTGCTGATTTAAAAACAGTTTCTTGTCTCAATGCACCCAGTATTAACTTATCACATGGACTGCAGCCGATCCATCAATATCAACACAATTGTGTATCCCCATGTACACAACTTATTCTTCACTTGTATCACAGCACATCTAGTAATATTTTCACAATTACTTCAACATGGTCAACATTGATTTTCCTTTAAAATCAATTTACCATTAGAACTCAAGATCACAGCTGACTCGATTCTCTGAAATCCTGAGTCATTTAAACACCTTGCTCAACTCAAGGTGTCCTTTTCTCGGACTTCTTCGTCCGAACTCACTCTTTTTACCCCGGCATCTCACCATTTGCTGCTTTCCTTTGTAGCCTGCTGCTTACTTCGCAGCCTCATCTGCTTTCTGGTTCCCTTGTGCCACCAATGTGGTTGCTTGAGAGGATCCTTTGCATTTTATGATACTGACCTCGTTTGGGTCATCCAGGACCTTTTCCAGTCCTCCCATTTCTTTCTTCTTTGAAATGTGAGCATTTGTTGCCGCTCTGAAGCCTGCTCTCTTCCACTGACCGGGCTCCACGTGTGCTGCCCCAAATGCACAAGCTGAATCTGTGTATATCTTCGCTCTCTTTTCTTTAGCCAGTCTCAGGGCCCTGCTCAGTGCAATTTCTTCTGCTCTCTGAGCTGACTGTTGCCCCTTCAAGTCTCCAGGTCTCTCTGACTTTTCTTCAGCTTCAGCTTTCTTGGTGCAGTCATGTGGTTCTCCTGACTGCATCGGCTAGTTGATTCTCCACTGTGTCATATGGTACATCATTCAGGAGCTCCAGTTCCTCTTTGTTTATGGACAGAGTCTGTATCTGTCCCTCTAGTTTCTTATTTTCCTGTTGCAAATCTTGCAAAGACTTTAGGATGCTCTTTAGATCCTCTTTCATCCAACCGGATATTCCTTGGCACATGATCATCCATTTGCAACACTCACTGTGGTTCTCTTTCAATGTTTTCATCTCTGCACTGGTCTTCCTGTTCACTTACTGGCCCAGTGTGTCTTCATTCAGCTGCTTCAGTTTCTGTTTTCACTCTAGGGGTGAAACACAATAGTCAACCCAGCAATGTCAATACTGGATTCACCTGGAGTATGCACCAAGCCAACCACAATTATCAGCTCAACAATGTTAATCTTGCATTCACCTCATGAATGCACCAAACCAGCCACTTTTGGTGTAAACACGCACAAAGCTTGAAAATCACTCCCTCTGTTCTCTCAGTCCTTTAATTCAGCTGCACACAGCTGTTCACTGAGAAAGAGGAAGTCAGCTCAGGCAGTCAAAAGACTGAGCAAATATAAACTCTCTGCTGGTTTTAAAATCAATAAAAACAAAACGTCAAGATCCACTATCTTCAATTCAACATCCAGTATCTCAACACTGTATGTTGTCACAGAGATCACCCACTGTTATTCAATTTTCATAGACCCAAAAGTAAGCATATTATTTCCCTAATCACAAGTGAAACCGTGTTTCACCCAGTAATACGTAATCAAACTTTAAAGTGAAACCAAAACTCTTCTTTTTCGAAACTGAAAAGAGGAAGTAACCAGCACCCAATTCTAACTGCGTAGGCTGTTACTCAACAGCTCACACACACAGAGACAGACCCAGGGCAATTTATCAAATGGATCATTTATCAACATTCAAACCAACACAGTCCACACTGACTATTCTTCTGGACCTCAGCGGATCCACCAAACTTCAGACCACGCCGGATCTGTTAATATCAACAACGCTGTACACCCAGCTGATTCTACACTTCAGACCACGCCGGATCTGTTACTCCAGCACAATAAACACTGATTTTTTTCCTTCAAAATCAGTTTACCAAGAGCCACAAAACCGTTTCTGACTCTATTTTCTGAAATTCTAAATCCTGTCTCATTCACTGCGGAAGTTCTAGTTCAATGAACACATGTGTCGCAGTTTAAAATTAAAAGAGGAAGTTGTTCACACCCAACAGCTGCAATGAATGTGTGTGTGTGTGTGTCTATTCGAACACAAGCTTTCTCAAATCACACAAAATATAGCATCAAAAAGTCCTTTTCTGACTCCTATTGTCAGGCAATTCATCACCTGAAAATCATGGGATCCGACACTATTTCAAAACCTGGGTATCTGCCAGGCACTGATACACGCAACATTCAGTGTCAAATCACTCAACCTTGACGCCTGCACTGACTCAGAGTAGACTCAGAAATATTCACTCAATACTTCTCACAACCAGCAATGTTTCTTTACAGGACCACAGCAGATCCACTGACATTTATCAACATTAACTCAGTAATGTCAACATTTATTCTTCTCAACATTACTTTCTCAGAAAACCTATCAAACACTTGGCTTCCTGAAATTCTGCCTCACATGAGAAAACCTTGCACAACCCAAGGTTTGTTTGTCGGACCTCTATGTCCAAGATTACTTTCTCTATGAAACAATAACTTTATACCAACATGATCCTCTGATCATAACCAATTTTAATACCGCGGTCCCAAGTCGTCGGCAGATGGTCAATCTGGAGTGACCGCAACCTTAGCGGGCTCTAAAGGACGTCTCCGATAGAGGGGGGGTCTCCACCCCTGAACTTTAAAGTTATTTCACCTTCAATATGTTAAGTTATTTCACCTTCAATATATTAACTTATTTCACCTTCAATATTCTAAAGAAACCTTATTGTCTTTCTCACTTTTATCATAAGAACATCAAGCTTGACCTTTTCAACATCTTATGAAGCTTCAATTTCTCAACAATTACTCAAACAGACATCCATCAGTAATTTAGCTGAGTAAATTTAGAATATAATATTTCAATCAGCACATTTTGATTTAACAGGCTGTGCCTACCTTTTTTGTCAGGGCCCTGAACACTCAGCCGAACCACTGGGTCCCGTCTGCCTGCTTGACCACCTCTGGCCTCTGTTTTTCTCCACCAGAACCTCAGAACCAAGTCAATGGACTCAGATATCCGGGTCACGGCACCAAAACTGTCCCGATTCGAAATACTGAGATCCAAAACAAAATACCAAAGGCCCAGAAGGATGCAATCAAACGGAAGAGTTTATTGAATACACATGCGGGGAGGTACAAACTGCCAAACATCAGTTGTAGAACTCCGCCCAAAAATACACTTCAGATTGCTTTTATAACGTCAGGGTTGGTTAACGCCCCTTCATGCGTTTACAAACATTATGATATGTCAGTTACAGTAAATATTCATTTTAATAAACTAAAATAGACATAGAAGTTCCTGTTTTCTATCACAATTTCCATATAAGGCCCCTCGCTGCACCCTCCAGACGGTCCTTGGGGATGGTAGTCATCTGGCCACCTCTTCTGTCACCTGTATCTGGGCAAACTCAACTGCAACAAGAAGCTGAATACATTCAGGCCTTCCCTCAAGCCTGTTTCTTGATTAAATGTATTATATGTGTTTTGTAGGCGTGCATGCATTGAACCTTCCATAGCTCCAAGCCACTTACTCCATGTTTCGCCGGGACATTCACACCCAACGGAGCTTTCAACCTTCTAATCAATTGACTGAGCCACAACTCATTAATAAGCACCAAATTGCAATGTGTAAAGAATATTATGTAATTATGATAACACCTGTAATACAGACTTTAATGTAATATCAGCAGCTTCAATAACTGCTTCAATGAAGTGATTATTATATGGTTTAATGCAATGATCATGACTTAATGCAAAGTTAATTAATGCAATCATAATGATAATAAGCATAAGTAGCAGTAAAATATTCCTTATTCCACAGATGATAATAACGTTGTTCAACAAAGGCTTAAAACAAAAGGAAATCAGCTGTGCACTGAATTCATATGGGCATAAAATAAGGTAAGTCTGCATTTCAACAGTTTCCGTGACAACTCTCTAAAATTACAAAACATGCAGTTTGCCTTTAATGTAATGTAAGTCTGTGTTGTCTTTTATCAGTGAGAGGCATCTGAGACGAGTTTTAAAACTTCTAGGGTTGAAGCGAAGATGCCCCCAACGACCTTTTACTGAAATCCACAAAGCTGTGGAGGTAAGCGTTAAAACATCAGTGCAAAAAATATATATTTACCTGAAGTCTGTGTTATGAGCTATTGTAGAAACAATAAATGTTATTTTCTGTATTTATTTTTTTTAAAAACCCATTCAATCAATCAATCAATCAATCAATCAAAGCTTTATTCGTCACATGCAGGTTGCCCTGCAGTGAAATGGGACCCCCCCGACCTTACACATACAACACAGACATTACATGGGGATACAGGTCGGAGATTGGTAGCATTAGAGAAAAACATTGAAATGTACATTACAATGGGAAAGTACAAGAGGAAAAAAAGAGACCCCTACTCATGCTGTGCTTCCATGGTAGGACAGCATGAGAACAGGAAACAAAAAAACTCCTCTGCACAAAAAAGCACATGAATGTCCACAGCACAACATTATGAAGGACATGACAAGCCACGGGGATGGGTGGGGGGTGAGGAGTTATCCAAAGCGAACACAGCAGCCGCCCTGCACAGCGCTATCATTCCAGCGCGGCACATAGACCCGCCGTGTTCCCCCGCAGGAAACAAGCATCGAAGGCGTTTGGAAAGGGAGGGGGATCAGTGTTTGCTTATCAGTGTAAGTGTATGTGTATGCGTGTCCATAGTTCAGCGGAGACAGTGTCCTTCGCCCTGCCAGGCTAAGTAAACAGTCTACCAGCCAACCCAGGTGGCCTTGCATGGGAGGGGAAGGAACAGTCCCAACATAGTCGTTATCAGGGATTGTTTAGATCGGCTCCAGCCTTGAGCCCACAGCTGGCGCCGGAAGGGTAGTCATATTATGATTGCGATTGTCTTCCAACAACTCATGAGAATTTCGAGCTGTTTCTTTTAGCACTCTGACACTGGTCCCTCCATCACCCGTTGGATAGCTGCGAGTTTTTCCATGATGTTATTTACCTTCAATTCCGTGATCTTGTCACTCTTTTGCTCACAGATCAGATTCTGAGACCTCGCGACCGCAGCCAACTGATCCGTGATGTATTCCAACTTCCGCCCATAGTTGTTGATTTGAGCGGATTCTTCCCTGATGTGTCCCAATATCCGCTCAGAGATGTTATTCTGAGTATTCACTGCAGCCGCAATTGCCTCCAAGCTCTTGACCCCGTCCCCGTCTGTGAGCCCTTTCTGAAAACCCGCACCTCGTCCCGTCAATTCAATCTCAGCGGGCAGCTTTGTGGCGGTTTGGACAGCCGGTTCCGCTTTCTTAATTCTCTGATAAGCCAGGGCCAAGCCAGCTCCGATCAGCAAGAACCCTGTTATCATGGTTCCGAATTGGTAGATATCTTCAGCGTCCTCGATCGACAGTCCCGCCAGGCACACGATCCTCCAATTCTGCCACCCGTCCATCGTGTATCCGGCAGGGAAGGTCCCTCCAGGGCACTCGGGCTCTCCCGAGCCCAGACTTCTCGTTAAGAAGAGGGTGTCAATAGCATTCAGAGACCAGTTGATCAAATCCATAGTTCTCTTTAGGTTTTTAGACACAGACTGTGAGAGAATGTTCCAGGGAAGTGATAGAAAAACAAAACACGAGACAAGACAAGGACATAAGCAGCTAAGCAGGGAAGATAGGGGAAAGGAGGAGAGGAGGAAAAGTGCGACCGCCTTCGCTGAGAGCCAAAGAGAAATTCAATTCATTCAATTGACTGTTTGTTTGTTTTTGAGAGTGAGATGAAACAGTGGTCTCCTGAACAAGGAATCAGGGCAATGGTAAAGTGGGTAAGGGATGTCAGAGGAGTGCGGCCTTGTTACAGGTTGGTTTCCATAGTGTGTAGTCAATATAATCAAGTATTCTCTTGTTTTACTGTTGAGCTCAGAGTAAAATCTATTGTTACTGTAGAGACGATGTTGCTAATATAATGAGGGATATGGATGCAAGTGGTCTTCAGAGGAGATCTCCTGGAAAGAAGAAAATTCCCCGTCAGAATTACATCAGCCGTGGTGGTGGTCCAAATGACACCTGGCACATTGATGGTATTTATTTTATCTTTTCAATTAACCTTCCTGTCATGTTTTGATGGTACTTCTGTCAAAACAATTTGTAATTTTTATTTCTTGTTTCATATAGGCAATGATAAACTGAAGTTCTTTGGAATGTGGATACATTTGGGGATTGATGGGTAGGTCTGAATATGGCATTTGCTACTTAATTTATTATATTCAGTGATAGTACAAAGTTGCTTCAAGATAACGATGTGAGGCAAACTGAGGTGTTATCTCCCCTGAGTAGTCTAGGGCAGGGATGGCCAACTCCAGGCCTCGAGGGCCGGTGTCCTGCAGGTTTTAGATGTGTCCTTGATCCACAACTGATTCAAATGGCTAAATTACCCTCACAACATGTTTTGTAGTTCTCCAGAGGCCTGGTAATGAACTAATCATTTTATTCAAGTGTGTAGACCCAGGGTGATGTCTAAAACCTGCAGGACACCGGCCCCTGAGGTCTGCAGTTGGCCAAGCCTGGTCTAAGGGACCAAGATAAAGTATGAATAGTGAAGGAGGATTCAAGATGGCAGTTTTTAAAAGGTTTATTTCCTGCTAGTCTTAAAGATCAATTTCAGACTGGCAGTTAATTTCAGGGAGAGCCAAGACCAACATAACAAACAAAACATCGCTGATATAAAGTAAACTCCAAAGAACTGTAAAGAAAACAAAATATACAATTTACGATAACATACCTAACCAACACCTACCTAACCAACACATAAACTGGAGAATACAAGGGATTACAAAACAAAAGGCAGCTCTCCCCTCGAGTCAGTCTGAACACAGTCAAGAGACACATACAATTCCAAAGGCATGTAAGCCTGCACAACTATGGCAGTCAAAATGACCGGAGGAACCAGAAACAGCCTAGACAGAATACAACAGAAAACCAGCATACTCTTGGGGAATGTAACAGAGGCCAAAAACTAAACATAGTGCCAAAACATGATTCAATCATATGCACGAGTGGCCACATTTCTGTTTCTGTCTTTTCAGATTTTCCAGGAAGGTCCTATGGCTAAAGGTGGGCACATCCAACCGCAAGCAAAGCTTTGTGGCCACACTGTAAAATGTAATTCTAGATGTTTGTTATTTCAACATATTATTCTATATCAGTTTGACGATAGATGACTGAAGTTGTTGTTATAACATAGAATTACAAGTTAAAAACGTCCCAATTACACCAAAAAAGCTAACTTGAAAACTCATGTCCAGCTAAATCAGCAGCTTATGTGAACTTGACAATGTGGGTAAGTTGAGCACAGCAGGATTCAAAACTGCCTCACGTGACTGCTACCGAGGTGCATCATGGGGAATTGGCGGTTAACGACATGCTCACTTTACTTGGACGTTTTCTAATCGTCTTCTTTGGAATATGCTTTCAAGGTGAGTAACATTGGTTATAACTATAAGGAAAGAGAGCTACAAAAGTTGGAACATGTTTTGAATCTATGGCATGATGTGTGTTTTTCTCTTTTACCGAAATGTTTGCTTTAGCTAATGTAACTTTAGCCGACAAGGTCCAGCTTGTATGTCATGACCAAACTTGACCTAATAAACTGACATATGGCCTTTTTTATGGGTTTAATGTGGCACTGACCAAATCACAAGTATTGTGCCGCTAGCTTTAAGGTTGTGCACTCAACCACTGTTGCGATATTAGCAAGCTAACTCAGCTAATTAATAAAGCTTATTTCATATTGTCTCTGTACTTGTAAATTTCTTTCAAGTTCACAGGCTGTTGTATTTTGGTGGAAGGTCATTTTGGCAATATTTCCAATAACTGACTGGGTTCAAAAAGAACTTTTTGGCAGGACTCCGATGCTTGTTGTCATCTGTTTACCCCTATGTAATCACTTAAGTTGTTATTAACTGCTGCATGCTAAGCTGCAAGAGTGCACTGAGGACTGAGACAAAATATGGTCTACAAACCAGCATTATATTAGTTTTTATCAGATAGTCCTCCAGTGTGTTTATTTTTTGCTTTAATTCTATTGTGTAGTTATTTGTTACCCTGAAATGCTTTATGCTTAACAACAGCTCACTATTTTGACTTATTTTTGAACTCTTGTGATCAGTATGACTAGTTTGTGTGAGTTTCCATACTAAAAGAGCTGTAGTGATAAAATAATTGGCATCAGAGACACTGATTTTTGGCATGGTATACTGCAGAAGTTTTTTTTTTTTTGCATAATTTACCTTTTAATTAAACTGCATTCTCTGTATTGTAACAAAACTAACATTGTTTATATGTCAGAAAATTAGCAAACATGAATAAATGGCGAAAACAATATAATTATAACATATATTTTTATTTTACTTATTTTAGGTCTGTGAAGCCAAACTTGATGCTGGGGATTTATTTTTGTCAGTGGAGTCAAATGGTAAGTTACAATTTGTGCATTTTGTCATACTGGAAACACCACAGATTATATTGTAACTTAATAGCTCTGTAGAACAAATGATATAAGTAATATGGCACTATTGATGATCACATGCAGGTGGCATAAACTAAATATTCAGACCTGTTACCAACAAATGATTCATTAACAAAAGCAATGGAGCAGACTGTTTAGGTTCTTGTGGTTGTAATAACATCCATAACTGCAAGTTTGTCATTAATTTATTTTCACAGGTCTAGATGATCACATCTGACTTTGTCATTTAAATGAGGTGGACTTGCAAACTTTGCACTCTTTTGGGTAAATTGCTGTCCACTACATATACACAGAATGTGCACAGTATTTCAGATCTAAAAAGGGAGTATGTAATGGACTTGCTGGCTTTAATGTAAAAAGCCTGTTGTGTAACTTTAATGAGACAGTTGGACTAAAACAGTATTGCTCACAAGGTAAACATCTGAGGAATAAGGAAATTGTTACTTGTCCTTTTACTCAGTGTTCTTTTAATCGCACGTTTACTAAAGTTTTACATCACATAAGTCATTTTCACAATCATTCTACTTTAAAAGATTTCAAGACAGAGCTTATTGTTCTCTGAACTTCCTTGTTTGCTGAACGGCAGGTAAAGTGCATCTTTTTGTTTGTTTGCTTTTGTGTGTTTGTGTTTTCTCTAATGGGCCTCAGATGACTGTTTGCTTAAATTTGGGTCTCAAAGAATCTTTTTTTTTATTCTGCCTGTACTCTCCACCCCTCTTCTTCTATTGCTCAGGTTGAAGCAGAATTTGCCCGTCTTACATCTGTTGACCTGAAAGGGTTCCTTTTTGCTGTGCTTGACCATTATGGAGAGGTTCGTGGAGCTGTACAAAGAGAGAGCAGCATAGGAGGGCTAACTAGGCTCATAAGATGCTTCGGAGATGATGTAAGTGTTCAACTGCGAAATCTAATCCTTTGTTTAAGTTTTAGGTTATCCAGTTCAACTGATGAACTCGTTGAAAGAAAGCTGATAAGTAAAGTCAGTCATCATATTTCACAACTGGACATTTAGTGTGGTAACTTTTACAGAATCTATGTATATTGGTGGTAGGTTGGATATCATATTCTACTTGAATGTCCTGATAAGCCTGATTCAAAATCTCCAATGATAATCATATATTGATGGAATTATGTATCAAAAAGCTGTGAATTTGGAGCTGTCTACATGCTTCATAAACACTGTTTAAAAAGTGTTTTTGTTTTCTTTTTGACTTCTTTGACCAGAGCCCTACACAAAGGAAGAGGACAGAGGACCTCATTTTCTAAAGGAAGATCCCTCACACACTTTCAAGACTGTGAAGGTTAGCATTGTTTCTTTTAGTAAATTTAATAATGACAGCACCACAGTGGATTTTAAATGAAACATGTGGCATCTATGAAACAATAGATGCCACATGATAACATGTGTACTTTTTCCTCACCAAATGTATTATTACAAGATCTTTGACACTGGATTTGGTCTGGGTTTCAGAGAAACTAACTGGCAAGCTAGCATTGAGATTATTAGTGTCTTGTGTTTATTCATGTCTTCACCAGGGTCTTTGACATTTCGCTGCTGTACTGTTCACTTCAGCTTTACGTTTGATTTCTCACATTGTATATTGTAATGGCAGAGATATTAGGATATTTAAGGGGCTGCAGTGGCTGCTACAGCTGTGGGGGGCAATACTTTGGTGAAATGTCCTGGACCCTGGAAAAGAGACTGTGTAGTCTGGGTAAGCAATTAAAGGTTACTGGCCGAGAGTCATTGGGCAGCTGGGTAAAGGTGGATGTTGATATTCAGTGCCAATTATGCAACCTGTTCAGCCATGTCTATATGCTCTTTTTTCATGCTGTTAATATAGGGGGGAAAAATAAACTTTAATCAATAAACTGATTAAAGAAGCATTGTCTATGGAGCCACAATCTGATCCTGTAGTGTAGCTGCAGTTTGCACATTTCATGTATTCTCAGCCAGATTTGGTTTAGAGCACAGCCAATATTTAGCATAAGTAGATTTAAATTCACACACTGGTGATGGCAAGCTACATTGTAGCCACAGCCACCCTGGGGCGCACTGACAGAGGCGAGGCTGCCGGACACTGGCACCACCGGGCCCTCTGGCCACCACCAGTAGGCAACAGGTGAAGTGTCTTGCCCAAGGACACAACGACTGAAACTGTCGGAGCCGGGGCTCGAACCGGCAACCTTCCAATTATAAGACGAACTGTCAACTCTTGAGTCACGATTCAGTCATCCACCCATGTGTGTGAATGACTGAATGTGTAAAGCACTTTGGAGTCCTTAGGGGACTAGTAAAGCGCTATACAAATACAGGCCATTTACCATTTAAATTGAAAATTTTGTTTGAATTCTGCAATTGAAGACATGCTCAGTTATTTATGAACATGGTCTTTGTTTAAAGCAAGAAATGGATTTGTAACATGGGGGTGCATATCTCATTCTGAAAAAACTTTAACAACTAATAAGTGTTACCCAAAGCCAATCACCATCATCCAAAGCATCAGTATGGCTCTTCTTTGGAAAGACATGAATTCTTAAGCACAAGGGATATTGTGTAATTGTAATTGTGTAATTTTTTTTTTTTTTTTTTTTTTGTCTTTGAACCCTTTTATAGCCGACAGGTATTGAAGACACGTTTTCTAAGAGGATGAAAGTTGGCATTGCGATGGTGAAAGAAGAAGACATCATCGATGTGTTGGTTGTCCTTGAGGCGGCAGTAATCCTGTCTAATCTGAGGGATGTCTCAAGTGCCATTTCCATGCTGATGGGCCTTCTTTTTGCCCTCAACATAGACTATCCAAAGGAACTTAAGGACATCTTTGAAGTCATTCAGAACATCCTAATGAACATTGGTGGAAGGCAGTGCATCTCACTAGTGCATGGTCTAAGAAACAGACTCTTGCAGAAAGCCATGCAGAACTGTAATTGTATGTTCCTTAGTGTTAAGGACAGTTTTTATTTTACTGTTTGTTTTTTTATTCTTGCAAGTTCTCATTCTCACTTTTGTATGTCACTAAATGACTACACTTTACATTCCAGATTAGACAATTACTCATTTGTTCATGGTTTAAGAAACTTATGTGAACAACAATATAATGGTGGACTTTGCAGATGCTTATCTCATGCAAGTCAGTAGTTTTTCCTTTGTTTTGCAATTGAGCAGACTCAAACTGATGTTTCTGAAATATCCATATTATCAAATGTTTCAGAAGCATGCACTCATTTTCAGAGATATTGGTTCTGTGGAATTTGTTGCAATTGTAAACGAAGACAAATACAAGAGTTTGATGTCTTAGTTGTTATAAACTGATCTTTACTGTCACTTATCAAAGGTTTTGTACTATTTTAATATTTCAAGTTTTATGCTAACAGGTGTGACTGAGCACAATGAAGTTTAAAAATTTTGCAAATGTAAAGAATAACTTTTCTAAAATAGCAAGTGTCCCGTTGATACATTACATTAATGCAGACTTTATGTTGTTACTTCACAAGAATCACTACTGCTCCTAGAGTATTGGTCAGAATTTAATCTTCACCCAAACTGGGCTCAAGACCAAGTTCAAATTTATTGTTTCACAGGGAGCAGCCTTTGAGTTTTGATGGATTGTGAGCCTGATGAGCTACGTCACTGATTTTTCTGTTTCTCAGATGACTAAGATGGCACAATAAATGGTGAATGTTGGGTGCTCATTAGTAATTGTCTTGTCATGTTCTTAAAACAAACTTTCTGTATGAAATGATCAGATAGACTTTAATGGAATCTGTGGGGGTTTTTTTTTTTTTCTGTAAACAACAGAAAATTAATTTAAAGGAATGTAGATATTTAAACCTGAGATCTAAGATAAACCTAACAGGTAGTTTTGCTGAAATGGATGTTAGAAAGCTAAAAAAAACAAACAAACAAACAAAAAAAAACTTAAGATGTTTAATACACATTTTTCTTTACATCCAGTCAATCAACTCTGATAATTAAAATGAAACTGATTTACAAGTTCACTCAGCTACCTTAAGGAGCTCAGTTAATTAATAAACTTAAATCAACTTAGCTAACAGATTATGTTAGTTAAGCTAAAATAGATTCCTAAGTTAAAAGAACTACTAAAGTATTTGAATTAACTAAAAAACCCAAGTCAACTGAACTAGGACAAGAGTTTAAACAATAGATTATTTTAATTTAGCTGAAAGGGTTTTCCCAAGTAAAAATGACAATTAAAGGAGTTGAACTGACTAACAAATCTCAGTCAACTAAACTAAGATGAAAGTTTAGACAACATGTGATTTTTCATTAAGATAACAATTGGTTGTGTTATAAGAACAAACTCTATTTCTTGACTTAACTTAAAATTTTAAGGCAGCCCTGTACCTGATATTTTTAAGTTGAAACAACAAGTTATATTTTACAGTGCAGATACTTCTTTGAGGCTGTTCAAGAACAGGGTGGTATGCAATATACAAAAAAAAAGCGGGGTTAAAAAGATTACATTTTGGTAATATAATTATTTTGTCATCATTCACTAATTATCATCCGTTTGTGTCTTTAGGCTGTCCTCAAATGATTCGGGGGGACAGAGGAAAAGAGAACCTTGTTGTGGGTCAAATGCAGATGGCATTTCACATGCGAGATCTTGGGAATCAGGCATGGAGGTGCTTCAGAATGGGGACATCAGTGCACAACCAGGTATGTCTTTAAGCTGGTAAGTGACTATTTCTAAAGTAACAATCTGACAACAAAACTGATAATGTCATGTTTCTGTTGTTTAGAGAGCTGAATGTTTCAACAGTATTTTAAAGCGGACATGGATTAAGAAATGGCTGACAACATTTGAGGTAAAGCAAATGTTTCACCTGTAAAACCTATTAACAAAGACTAGCCATCAAAATGTAGAACTGAATTTCTCTGCTGCGGGATCAATCCTAATGATCTAATCTATTATCTTAAATTGATAACATCACTTTGTATATATACAAAACAGGGTCAATTTTGCTTAACATCTACGAACTTTAAATAATTAAATGGTTTGTTTTATTGACATATCTTACAACACTTATGTGTTAAATGTACTACTACAAAAGCAAGAGTACTGAGTGAATCATATGAATTTTAAGGAGATTTATTTTTCGTATTAGGTAGAGATGGCACGATACCACTTTTTTATGTCCGATACCGATACCGATATCATAAATTTGGATATCTGCCGATACCGATATGAATCCGATATTGTGTGTTTTTTAATCAATAAAACTGTTTTTTTTAAATATCTTGCTGCATTTTGTATAAGTTCATACTCAAGTTTAAATAAACAACAACACTAAAGCTATTCTGTTATACCTGTATGTAAAAAATACACTGCACCCAAAATATTTCATAGTTCAGCAACACTGATCAATCTAATAAACCTTACCTAACTTAAAACCTAACTTAAACCTACTCCATCCTCCCTATTCTGGTATTTTAAAGAGTACTTAGCAGAAATATTAAGCAACCTAACTAATAGGGTTGCAAACTCCCAGCAAAAAAAAAAAAAAAAGGGAACCACCCCCCACCCTCCACCTCATGATGCTTAATCGATGTAATCAACTTTAATTTGATGCAGGGTGAAAAAAAATGCACAGAAACAAATTATTTTTCAAGAATAATTAAATAGATTCAACATCTTTCTTCAACAGAATTGCAGAATTCACAGATGGTACCTTCCCAAAGGAAAAAGTACTATAGCTTACTAGGGTATATAGACTTAAGAGTTACTATATATAGTAATGGACTTCTATACATTTTACATCAGATTAAAACTTTGGGAGTAAGATTCAGATAATTATTAATTAAAAGCGAGACATTTTAAATGAGAATAAGAAAGAAAAGTATGTCTTTGTGCCCCCTTTTCCCTGTTCATGCCCTATCGGCCCCCCTGGCTAAACTTTGCTAGATCCGCCCCTGCACAGTTACCAGCCGTCAGCTACGTAGAAAAGGATCCTGGTGTAGAAAGTAATATTAAATACATTCTAACAACAGCTTATCAAGCTTAAACGTGCTGCTGTTGTTCAGCCGCTGGTTTCCTCTTTCTGGTGCAAAGTGGGCCAAAAACAAAGAAGAGAGACGGACTCGCGACAGAAAAGCCGATCAGCTGATCATTAAGCAGTTTCACGATTGAAGTAGCAGCAGGAAGGTGAGGGAGAGGCAGTCGCTCCATATATCGGTTGTTAAGCTTAACGTGGGAACGCTTCACAAACATTCAGAGATGAACTTACACACTTGCTTTACTTCTCTCTGGGATAACTTCCTCGGAGATGAAATGCTGGTTTGGTAGCGAGGCTACAAATACACACAGCCGCTCTATCACGTGATGCATACTGCTCCGACGTGCTACGGTTATGAGCCGAGTTACGCCGTGTTGCAAGTTTTGTGCGATGCTTTTTTGATATTTAATGGATCGGATTACATTTTTTATTTTTCGCCGATATCCGATCCAGTAATTTAGGTCAGTATCGGACCGATACCGATACGTAATATCGGATCGGTCCATCTCTAGTATTAGGCAAAGCCAAACAATCAATCATGTTGAAGTGATTTGAATTGTTTCTGTATCTGTACTAAGATGTAAAAAAAAAAAATAACCAAAAGAAGAAAAAAAGCAGCAAACTTTTATATTCTCATTAATTTCGCTAAACATACGATGGATTAGTTTATCTGAAAACACAAGGCCAGAATCTGTGTTTATGTACATCTGTACCTTTTCACTGATGAAATGCTCACCTTCACAGCTTATGTCTTTTTCAAAACCACATGCTTAGGCCATGATGGAGTCTGGGATCCTTGAACTGGACAATCCTATGCACATGTAAGTCAATGTTTTTAGACATGAGAAATGATCAAGCAGCAGTATGAAAGTATGTGGTCTAGGAATGCTTTTGTTTTTTGAGTACTGATTAAAAATTTAGCTTTTCCTTATTCTACCTCAAAGAAGCAGATGAATTAAGTTTTTAATCCTCCTTTTTCATAGCAACTGCTTGCAGTACTCACACTTGCCACTGCTTCTAAGAGATTTAAAAACGGAGCAAACAGTTTGGAACACCCACGACATCTGCAAGCAACGCAATGCACCAGGTCCATTTGGGAAACCCGACCTTCTGTTTACCTCACCACCTCCTGGTATGTCATTTGAAAGTCTGTGGGTTTTTTTCTTTTCTTTTTTTTTTTAAACTTTCATTAGTTTACTTTTACTTTATTGATATAGCACTCTTCACAGGATAAAAACCACAAAGTGGCTTCACAATAATATAAAAGAGATAAACATAAAACAGCACAATTGAACATACAGCACAAATTGAGTTAAAAGCCAGTCTAAGAAAATGAGCCTAAAGCTGCTGTTTAAAAGAATAAATACAATCAAGGAAACATAATGATGGAGGCAGAACATTCCATGACCTGGGAGCCACCGCTCTGCAAGATCTATTGCCTCTGGTCTTCTGGTGGGACTACCAACAGCCACTGATTAGATGATCTCAGGCTGGGAGAGGGAGCATGGGGTTCTATGAGATCAGAAATGTAGGCAGGAGCTACACGATTTGGAGCTTTGAAAGTCAGTACTAAAATTTTAAAATGAATTTTCTAAAAAGCCAGTGTAATGAGCGTAAAACTGTTATAATGTGCTTTCTTTTTTGTGTCTTCCTAAAAAGCCTACATCTAGTACAATAAGAGATTTCAGAATTTCTACTGTCAATACAAAAATGACTTCATATTGGCACCTTTAACTAAAAAGTGATCTAAATGTTTGAGTGATATTTCCATCTTTTTAAGTTTCTGCAATAACATCCGTAAACCCTGGTGATTGCTTATTATACAGGTTCTAGAACAGCTTTCTGATTATTCAAAACCTTTGAACACCTCTTCAATATTTTCTTTCATTCGCAGGATATGCCAATGTGCTGCACATAGTTGACCCAGACCTTTTGGACTACGCCAAGCAACTAATCTGTGAGAGGGAAGAGCCTTCACTGGTAGCAAACCAGGAATTCAGAGACATGTGCCAGAACATTTTAGAAAACAGCCAGTTTCCCTGCACACCTGATGGTTGCCTTGCTGCATACCTCATGCTAGTCCAAGAGCTCACAACTGCCCTGAACAGAAATGCAGTTCCTACACCTTCTACGTTTGCAGAGGCAAATGACATATACATCTTTCTGAAGAGAGAGAGGATGGAAGGTGCACCAGTAAACATTTCTGACCAATAAAACCATACAACATTGTTAACATTTATTTATGCTTGTTTACAATCAACAGGTAATTTGAAAACTGTCTGACAAACAAAATGTACAATAAAATGTTGAAATACAATTGACAAGGTGCCATCTTTCATAATGATTCAGTATTTCATTTACCACAACTTCTTTTAATCCTAATGTAGAACACAATTAACATTGAAAGACTTTTGAACTGCAGACTGTAGCAACATTACCACTTGTAGCCATATCGGCTCGTAAGATCAAGGCCTGACTTGAGAAACTTAACGACATCAGATGCAGAAGGCCTTGAGTCTGGGTCATAACTCACCAAACCACCAAGAAAACTGTGTTTGTCACTGAGATGTGATAGGGCATGTGGTGGGGTTTTGGTGGCCATTACTGTAGCCAGTTCTCTTTGTTTTTTAACAATCCACGGAGCGGACCCCGTCAGGATCTCCAGATATGTGGCTCCAAGGGACCACATGTCTGTCTGGAACGAGGACTCTTCAAACATCAGTATGCATTCAGGGGCCATGTAAAGATATGTGCCACCAGTTGGACCGATAGCCTGGGCAGTGAACTTACTCCCTTGATGAAGCATCACAGTGTCTCTTATGTTTGCCATGCCCCAGTCTGTCAGGACTGCCTTCTTAGATGGGTGGTGAACCTATAAGTATACATATGAGAACTTTCCAGGTTGTCTAAAATCTCACAAATATTATCAAAACTATCATTCCAAAGACCACAGCTCATAATTAAAAAACAAAACAAAAACAAAACTCAAACCTTTTAGCACCCAGATCACCCAATCACTGCAGATTTATTCTGAGATTGTTTATTATACCCAACATTAAAATTAATACATTGCATAATGATCAAACATGGTTTTATAGTCCTGTGCATTTTTTATCACCATTCCACTTAAGAAAGTGGTACAGACTAATAAAATAATAGAAACTTTCAGTTTGTAAAGCCTAAACTGATTACAACATGTTTGGGAATTTTGTAGGTGTGCAACAACCAATATATTTTGGGGACTATTAAAGAAACAATGTAAGGCTTCTTACTTTTAAAGAACCCTTTATATGAATATGCCAGTACATTTGAAAAACAAGAAACTGTTGTGTTTAATAGACTGAAGAGAATAAAGTTAAATAAATAATATACTATTTTTATTTTGTTCTTCAAAAACAAAGTAAAGAAAAATAAAAATAAAGTATTGCTTACCATGACATTTGCTGGCTTTATATCCTGGTGAATGATTCTCTGTGCATGGATGTACTCTACTGCCATGGATAAGTCCAGTGGTATGAAGACGGCATCATCCCCTTCAAGCTATCAAGACAATAGATAATATTAATAAAACAATGAGGAGCCAGGTGTGACATCATAACATGTCTACCACTGGAAATGTATTACTTCAAATTGGATTAGTATTCGATTGCAATTGCAATTTCAATTTCAATAAATTACAATGGGACCTAAGACCAACAAAGTCAATGTTTGGAAGTGACCATCAAAAAGCCCTGATTGCAGTCCTCTTGCGAAACTGAAAGCAGAGGTGAATGGTGTGTGTGAGCAAGGTAGCCAACAAATCTGACTCAGTTACACCAGTCCTGTCTGGAGGACTTGGCCAAAATTCCTGAAAAATATTGTAAGAATATTGTAGAAGAAAACCTAAAATGTTTTAACTCATCCAGGTAAAAAAAAAAAGCAATTCTACCAAAACAGTAAGGAAGCTTATTGTTAAAAAGTTAAGATTATTCTTTTACTAATACTTTTCTGGCATTTGGCAATTAAAGATCATTTTGGTAATTCTAAATGGTTGAAAATACGAGAGAAAAAAAAGTCAGTCTTTTTATATGTTGTACACAAAGATGGTTTCAGGTACATATTTAAACAAATGCCAGCAATAAAAAGTATTTTTTTAATATGAGGGTATTAACATTATTCACATCTACCTAAATGTATTAAACATAAAAGTATGAGTATTGGTACCTTCACCAAGCAGCTGTCTGTGTGAAGCACTTGCTGCAGGGTTGCGCCATGAATGTATTCAGCTGCCAACAAAAAGCAGGACTCAGTGCGGGCAACTGCCATGAGTCTGACGATGTTGGGGTGAGACAGTCTCCTAATAAAACAGAAACATCTCCGAATAAAAAACAAAATAGAGGCATGTTATGTTACAGCTTGAGGAACAATTGATTTTGACAATGAAACAAAAAAAAGTGTGTCAAAGTTCTTACAGTGAAACATTCATCTCATGATGAATGTCGCTGTCCTCCATCCCTTGTTGGCCACACATGATCCTTTTAACAGCTGCTGGAGTACCATGAAAAGAACCTCTATATACCTTGCCAAATGTCCCTTCTCCCAGTAGATTGTCCTCACTGTATGTAATTAAAGCCTCTTCCACATACGGAACACGTGGAAGATACACTTGGGGATAAAAAACACAAAGTAACATACATTAACATACAGCTACTGCTAATCATTCTTCTACTAACGGCTGGATCAGTAATATCTAGGTTTACTCCAGGAACTTGAGTACCAAATAGTGAAGAATGAAAACCTTTATTTACAATTTTGTCTGATGATATGATGTTAGCCCTAAATGGGAAAGAATGCTTACATGATGACGATTTTGGAGTTGTGTTGAAAGACTCTGCAGAAACTATCAAAAGCCCACTATTTCCAGCACCGTCAGATAGCTCTTCAGCTCCCTCCATAGCTTCTTTTGCCTCAATAACTACATGTGGTAACAAGTCTTGGCTCACTGCTCCACCTGGACCTAGAGATGACCCTACATTTTCCTCCTTCCTTTGCTTGGACTGGCTTTTCTTTCTGACTCTCTCTGTTTCAAATTCAGCTGAGCTGGATGTTTCTGGATGGAAATCCTATGAACACATTCAGCCAAGATACACTTTTTGCAGGGTGCACTGTGAAAATATCCACATTTATGACAATGATAAGAAATTAATTGGTCTGTTCAAGATGAAGCCATGGTTTTACCTGTTCTGCAACATTTTGTCCTATGAGGGTTTCAGGAAGTTCATCTGCAGAATAAGATGCATATTATATACTGTAACTGTGCAATGTCCAAGCATAGTAAACAAGTGTGTAAAGGTTGGAAATGTAATGCAAACAAAAAAAGAAGTCAATTTTAATGATTTAGTTGGATGTCCAGGCATTCACCTAAACTGCAACTTTCATCACCACCCACTTTAGTTACAGGGTCTTCATCTGTAAAATAACACATTAATTGCAATATATCTGAATGCCCAACATGGTCAGTGTACCATGTTCAGTCATAACATCAAAAATATTCAATTTGGTTTGGGCAGGCACACACCTGAGATGGAACTTTGATCATCCAAACACACGACCTCTGTACAAAAAGTAAAATTATTTCATACCATACAAATTCGAGTGCTAGACAGTAGTTAATAGTAATATTGATCACTTTATTACCCAGTTGTCTTCGCCCGATGTATAGTGTTCTTTTCCACATATGTGTAATATCAGAAACAGTTCTGAATTCTTTGTGGAACTCCTCCTTACTCCACCTGGTCCCGTCAGAATGGCAAAGAGTGAACTCACTCCCCTCAGTACGCTCTGGCCAGAAGCGTTCTTTGCCTATGGTAATTAAATCATCATAGGTTTCATGGCCTTGCAGAATGATTCGAGGTGGAGCTTCGTCCATTATTAACTTCTGGTACCGTCCACACTTTCTATGAGTTCTTGGCTTCCACTCCATGGGAGCCAGTCTGACCTAGCATCAAGGAAAAAAAGGGAAATTTATGAAAAAATATGCCTTTTTAGAAAGTTATTTTTTAATATATTGCTGATAGTCATACACGTAGCTTCACTTTTTAACTAACCTTCAATAATGATTTGCCATGGTCCAAACGTTTATCATTCAATGGAAACTGCCTTTTCTTTACTTGAGGCTGTAGTAGTTTCTTGGCTTTACCAAAGGCCTCTGCTGCACCTGTAATGGATGAAGCTGAAAGTTAATCAAACTGATCCACAGCGAGTTCTATATTACAAGTGATCTTAAAGCAAAATAATTGGGGTTTTCTTACTGAGAAATTCATTGCCACGTGTTGAAGTAGTGTCATCTGCAATATAAATAGGGCAGTGATGTGAAACATGTGGTTTATAGAATTCTACTACAATCACAGACTACTGCACAGTCATCTGCTTTCAAAATGTATTGCATCTATTAATAAAGTGGTTAGTCAATCATAACCTGCTAAGCATATCATGTTAAATAAAGGAGATTATTTTACATGTTGTTCAAAAGTATCAAAACCTACCTGATTTTTCTGCTGTCAGGAGCTTTTTTACGTTGTTATCAAAGCCTTTTTGGGTAATCTCACCTTCAAATAAAATTTTAAAAGGGTAAGTAGTTATAGATTGACTGTAGGAGCCACATCCTACATGACTATCTAACTAGCAATAAAGTCTTTTAATTTTGTGAGAAATCTCTTTTGTCATTTTTTTTTTTAATTGGGCACTCCGACAATATCATAAAGTAATAACTAGAGTTCCTGTTAACATACATATTAATTAAGAGAAGTAAATAGGAATACCATACAATGTTAAATAATTAAAGCACGATATCGTCAGGGTTCTTTGCAGTTAAAAAAATGAACTTGCAAGCATTAAAAAAACATTTAATAAAGTGTTTGATTACCATTTTCAAGGTCTTTTTTCAGCTGCTCGTAAGCTTTCAGCTTGTCCATTAGCTGAAATGAATACAAAACAATTACTGAACAGTTTAAATTTAAATCACGTTTCACCACTGTCGCTAGCTAGAATCAATTAGCCAGACAAAAATAGTACTGATTTGGTTTTGTACAAAACTAGCTTTCCTTCTCTGATATGTAACTTTCACAACATAACCGCAACTTAATATAACACAACTGTGGCAAAAATATGAACAAAAGGGAGAAAAAGTTAAACTTACCTTGTGTCGTTAAGAGCCTGAACCGCGGTAAAACTCCGGTGAGGTCAATGACCTTACGCTCTCCCACTGTCTTCTTCTTCTTCTTACATTTGTATTGGCGGTTGGCAAACAACTGAAAGGTGCATTACCGCCACCAACTGGTATGGAGTATGGTCTGGAACAACACTCAAAAAAAAAACAAAAAAAAAAAAAAACCCTCAAATCCTGCCAAACAGGTTCCCCTCTTTTAAAAACAGAAATAAGGCCTGATAACTCTTGCTTCCCGATTCCTTTTGCAACAAATCAACAAGATCCAGTTTGATTTTTAGTTTACTGAGATTGTGAACCAATTGCCTCCTCTCAACCTGATACCTCTGACACTGCAACATGACATGTTCTACCGTTTCCTCTACCCCACAGTAATCACATTTTCCAGTACTATGTTTCCCTATCAAGAATAATGTGCCATTCAAGCCAGTATGTCCAAATCTCAGTCTGGATATGACCACCTCCTCCCGCCTAGTCCGTCCTGCGTTTCTCATTCCTCCCACCCTCCTCTGAATCTTATACAACCATCGTCCCTTCCTTTCCTCCTCCCACTGCTTTTGCCATCTTGCTCTCATACCTTGCCTTACCATACTCCTTATCTCTGCTTGGCCAACACTAACAGCCATGTCAACCGCCCCATGCCTTACGGCCTCCTTCGCAACTCTATCGGCCTGTTCATTTGCCCATACTCCACAGTGCGCTGGGACCCATAAAAACACTACTGCAAGTCCCATCATGTGCAGCCGGAAAAGTGTCTGCTGAATTTCCCCCAAAACATCTGCCCTACTGTCTGAGTGACAATGCTGTAGACTGACCAATGATGAACTAGAATCCGAACAAATGACAGCATGTAATGGCCTCACGTCCTCCACCCACTGAACAGCTAATAATATCGCAACCATTTCCCCAGTGTATACAGAAAGCCCATCACTAATCCTGTTACCCATTTCCACTGAAAACTCTGGTACCACAACTGCAACACCGGTTTGTCCGGTTGAGTTCTTTGAGGCGTCTGTATATATTTGAACATAACCATAATAGTGGTCAATGTAAGCCTGAACCACATGAGCGTTCGAAGTAAATGCCTTACCCTCATTCTTCTTGTTCAACAATGTTAAGTCTACGACAGCATCAGGAAGTAGCCATGGAGGCACTGCTGGTAACGGGACTCTGCGACTGATGTTCAACTGATCCAGATTAAATTCTGTTGCATGTCTACCCACAGTCCATCCAAAACTCTTCGTTTCCCTTTTTCCTTTCTCCCAGCAAGGTTTAAGTACTTCATGCGTTGGGTGATCCTGCCTGTGACCCTGTAAATTAGCCCAATAATGAAGTGCAAGCTGCTCCCTTCTCAGTCCCCTCTCCCACTGTCACACGTTGATGACGTATTTGGAAATCAATTCGGGTGGGACATGACAACAGCGCCACCTGCAGGAAGATTTTCTCTCTGTCTGGTACCTTGTGTTCTGATACCTGACAACTTTTTTCCTGACAACTGAGACCTGACAATTTTTTGTCTGATACCTGACAACTTTTTTCCTGACAACTGAGACCTGACAATTTTTTGTCTGATACCTGACAACTTTTTTCCTGACAACTGAGACCTGACAATTTTTTGTCTGATACCTGACAACTTTTTTCTTGAGAACTGAGACCTGACATTTTTTTGTCTGATACCTGACAACTTCTTTCTTGAGACCTGACGATGTCCTAAAATGTGCACCATACTTAAGAGTCATTACCTCCGTTCATTTTCCCCACATCATATTTACTGGTTGCCCACAAGTGCTCCACAACTCTGGAGAGTCTGTGGTCAACTGGCATAGTTCCACCTGCTAAATACACAGAGAAATTTTGTTAGCAGCTGAACATTTCACACAACAATGTTGTTTTACTGTCAGATGCTTATTAAACACCTCATTGCAATGTTTCATCCCTGAAATGTGAATTTCTTCCCCACGTCTGTACACTTGCATTCATTTTAGTCACAGACCCCCTCATTTTATTTAACTTTTCTTCTTCCTATATAAAACATGTAACATGCTGTCATGTATTCTACAAGCAAGTTTTCCTTTTTCTTTTGGGTGTGTTTATCTAGGTACAAGTTTCACTCCTACATCCAAAACAAGAAACTTGGTCTTTAGTCTCCACTAATTCAACCCTCTGTTAAAATCTATTCACTTGTGAGATCTAATCATCTTTCCCTAATCTAACAACAATCAACTAATTTGCATATGGAATCATAACCCACTAAGTTGGCAGGACAACAGAAATACATATTTAAAATATTACCAAAAATAGAATTTTCTTCATACAGTACTCACTGGTGTTGCTCAATCAGCAGAAAACATCTCACAATTTACCATATTAAAACTGCATTTATTACGTAATCACTAGTTGGTCATACCAATTTTCCTCTTTTTCCTTTTTCCTTTTTTTCACACAAGTCAACCTGTTGTCCTGCAACCCAGAGAGTTAAGTATCAGCGTTTGATTACAAGTGTCTGTTGAGTCTATTTTAGCATTGATGAGAGATGTGGTTGTGTTCATGAGTGTAAGCTGGTCTTCACTGCATGTATGGCTTAGTAGGCAGATCAATGTATCCGTATGGCGTGGAGCTGTGGATTCAAGCTGTTTCCCCCTGCTCCTTATTCTCTGCAATAAGCATTTCATGTCTCTCTGTTTGTGTGTGTGTGTGTGTGTGTGTGTGTGTGTGTGTGTGTGCTCTCTCTTTTTTTTTTTTTACCATTTTATTGTGATAATCTGGACACTTTCTCAACTTCCACGAGTTCATCAGCCTTACTTTTCAACTCAATCTTTATATTCTCTCACTTTAACAATATCAGCCTTCATTTCCCTCCATTTTCTCCTCCCACTCCTCACAGCTGCTGTCTCCTCTCCCACATCTGCGGCAGTTCTTGGTAGTTGACGTGTCAGAGGCCCAGTGGGCCGTTCCTCTTCAGCTTTGCCTTATGTCTTTCACTCTTTTCTTCCTTAGCCATTTTGACTCTCAGTATGGCAATTGTGAGACTCAGAGAGTCTTCTCAAATCCATTCACACACAATGATGTTGTCGGTGAACCTCTCAGCTTGTGAAGGCATGCTTCCATCTGCAGTGGTATTTGTACATGCTGCTGAACCCTCTGAGGTTTTAGTGCAGTGCTGTTATCTGTTCACCTGGTGTTAACTCTTGATGTTGATGCTGTTGCTCTGAAGCTGCCTTTGACTTCAGGGAGAGATTTACCGTCCTCGAAGCTTCTTTTGAGGATAACATGTACGTGGAGGTGAAGCTGTGAAATTTTCAGCCAAAACATGACCTAGTTGTGGTTCCAATTATGTTAATCTATCATTTTGCTCCGGCCGATGTGCTTATGGAGGAGGTTGATCCAGGTCCATGGTCACCTGCATTAACACACTAAGATGTCTGTGAAGGTTCTCAGTCATCCAGGTCATCGTAGTCAAAGGAGTTTGCAAAGAAAAGCGTCTGGACTTCTTTGAGTTGCTTGAAGACGTTTCACCTCTCATCCGAGAAGCTTCTTCAGTTCTAAGGTCAAATGGCCGAGAGTCCCAGATTTAAACCCAGTGGGAGTATCCCCCCAAGGAGGGACAAAGGACCCCCTGGTGATCCTCAAATCACATGCGCCAAGGTGTGAAAGCGGGTGTGGGACCTAATCAGCCAGGGTTTCGGGTGAGCTCATTGTGAAACCTGGCCCCACCCTATCATGTGATTTCCTGAGGTCAGATGGCCCAGGATGTGAGTGGGCGTTAAGGCGTCTGGGGAGGGAACTCAAAACTGGATTATAGATGGCAGACAGTTGGTGTCGTAAACCACCGCCTCTGTTCAAAGATGGTCGCTCACAGTGGACATAGAAGGCCTCTTTCACTCCTCTTTCAAACCATCTGTCCTCTCTGTCCAATATGTGAACATTGGCATCCTCGAAAGAGTGACCTTTATCCTTAAGATGCAGGTGGACTGCTGAGTCTTGTCCTGTGGAGGTGGCTCTTCTATGTTGTGCCATGCGCTTGTGAAGTGGCTGTTTGGTCTCTCCAATGTAGAGGTCTGGGCATTCCTCACTGCACTGTACAGCATACACCACGTTGTTCAGTCTGTGTTTTGGAGTTTTGTCTTACCTTCACAGACAATATCCTATTAGAGCGATTAGAACATGCTGTAGGTATTACAGGTACTGCACTGCAGTGGTTTGTATCATATCTATCTAATAGACTCCAATTTGCTCAAGTAAATGGAGAGTCCTCTTCACACACTAAGGTCAATTATGGTGTTCCACAGGGTTCAGTGCTAGGACCAATTCTATTTACATTGTACATGCTTCCCTTAGGCAGCATCATTAGAAGACATAGCATAAATTTTCACTGCTATGCAGATGACACGCAGCTCTATCTATCCATGAAGCCAGGTAACACACACCAATTAGTTAAACTGCAGGAATGTCTTAAAGACATAAAGACCTGGATGGCCGCTAACTTTCTGCTTCTTAATTCAGATAAAACTGAGGTTATTGTACTCGGCCCTGAAAATCTTAGAAATATGGTATCTAAGCAGATTCTTACTCTGGATGGCATTACCTTGGCCTCCAGTAATGCTGTGAGGAACCTTGGAGTCATTTTTGACCAGGACATGTCCTTCAATGCACATATTAAACAAATATGTAAGACTGCTTTCTTCCATTTGCGCAACATCTCTAAAATTAGAAATATCCTGTCTCAGAGTTATGCTGAAAAACTAGTTCATGCATTTATTACTTCCAGGCTGGACTACTGTAATTCTTTATTATCAGGATGTCCTAAAAACTCACTGAAAAGCCTTCAGCTGATCCAAAATGCTGCAGCAAGGGTACTGACAGGGACTAGAAAGAGAGAGCATATTTCTCCTGTTTTGGCTTCCCTTCATTGGCTTCCTGTTAAATCCAGAATTGAATTCAAAATCCTGCTCCTCACATACAAGGTCTTAAATAATCAGGCCCCATCTTATCTTAATGACCTTGTAGTACCATATCACCCCATTAGAGCACTTCGCTCTCGCTCTGCAGGCTTACTTGTTGTTCCTAGAGTATTTAAAAGTAGAATGGGAGGCAGAGCCTTCAGTTTTCAGGCCCCTCTTCTGTGGAACCAGCTTCCAGTGTGGATTCGGGAGACAGACACTATCTCTACTTTCAAGATTAGGCTTAAAACTTTCCTTTTTGCCAAAGCATATAGTTAGGGCTGGACCAGGTGACCCTGAATCCTCCCTTAGTTATGCTGCAATAGACGTAGGCTGCCGGGGATTCCCATGATGCATTGAGTTTTTCCCTTCCAGTCACCTTTCTCACTCACTATGTGTTAATAGACCTCTCTGCATCGAATCATATCTGTTATTAATCTCTGTCTCTCTTCCACAGCATGTCTTTATCCTGTTTTTCTTCTTTCACCCCAACCGGTCGCAGCAGATGGCCGCCCCTCCCTGAGCCTGGTTCTGCCGGAGGTTTCTTCCTGTTAAAAGGGAGTTTTTCCTTCCCACTGTCGCCAAAGTGCTTGCTCATAGGGGGTCATATGATAGTTGGGTTTTTCTCTGTATTTATTATTGTGCTATCTACTGTACAATATAAAGCGCCTTGAGGCGACTTTTGTTGTGATTTGGCGCTATATAAATAAAATTGAATTGAATTGAACGCCCCAGGATAATTACTATTACACTTTTCAGTCGCTATCCACAGCAGCCAATTAGTTTACTCGGCTTATTTACTTATTACACCTTCAATTTAGTTGCTCTAACGCACTGGGACGGATCACACACCGCCTCTGTCTACTGCAGCAAATTGACACTGAGAATGCAATCAACTTAGCGAACAGACAATTTAGACAAGCTCCAATATGCACATTTAACAGGTGGTGCTTACCTTTATTTTAAAATGACCCAGGCCTCTGTTCGCCTTGCTGGTTGAGCCCCCAGACCCCCCAATCTGTCTTCCTTAGCCTCCTATTGGAATCCCGGACGAGCCGCCAATTGTTAAATATCAACACTTCACCGAGTTCTTATGATTCCTCAGAGGCATCCGATGGAAGACAAAACACTGCTCAGTAGACTTTTGACATTTAACACTTTATCCTCTTACACAATTACTTCTAGAAGGGAGATGCGTCCTGCATGACACGTTGCCGCGGATCTCAAAATGGTGGTGTGCCCCTAACAGTTTTAATACCAGCTGTCTCATTCTAGTCTAAACAACAGTGTCTTAGTAACTTTCCACTAGAGATGGTCCCCTGTTATCTACTTTTTCGGCAGCTTTCTACCCCCCAAGGACACATGATGTAATGCCTTTATTTTTCAGGGCCGTGTCCACTTAATACTACACTATATGATTATATAACATTTTAGTTAATATAAAGCATAAAATTGATGCACTTCAAATAATTTAATCCCAACAGTAGTGAAGGGAGGGGAGGAAGTCCTAAAGTTGGCAGCATAGTGTTCAGAGAACAACCTGGCACTGCACACCAAGAAAACCAAAGACATCACAGAGCATTGACTTAGCCCCCCTATACATTAATGGCGAGCATTTGGAGAGGGTCCAGACCTTCCGGTTTCTTAGCATCCTTAACTGTGCTTAGCTTACCTTAGCTGAAGCTCTGGTGGAGGTGGAAGATCAAGTGGACCAGGGCCTCTGCCAATTGCTAACTATTAGGAAACTGACAGATGGATCAGTGGATGCCTTAATGTCATAAACTAGTGGACTGTTCAGCATCCTACCCTGCCACCTGAACCAACTCGCCACCATTTCAAATCAATTTTATTTGTACAGCACCAACCAGCACAGTGGCACGGTGGCTAGTACTGTTGCCTCACAGTAAGAAGGTCCTAAGTTCAATTCCATTATCAGGCTGGGGGCTTTCTGTGAGGAGTTTGGATGATAGGCTTCACCTCAACCCCTCCTGTGTCTCTGAAAAGGATAAGCAGAAGATGATGGATAGCACCAACCACAGCAACAGTCTCCTTAACAAACTTTAAATTGTAAGTCTAAGGAGCTTGGAAAGAAAAGCGTCTGGACTTCTTTGAGTTGCTTGAAGACGTTTCACCTCTCATCCGAGAAGCTTCTTCAGTTCTAAGGGTCAATTGGTGGGGAGTCCCAGATTTAAAACCAGTGGGAGTTTCCCCCCCAAAGAGGGACAAAGGACCCCCTGATGATCCTCTACCTAATCACATGAGCCAAGGTGTGAAAGCGGGTGGGGATCCTAATCAGCCAGGGTTTCGGGTGAGCTCATTGTGAAACCTGGCCCCACCCTGTCATGTGATTTCCTGAGGTCAGATGGCCCAGGATGTGAGTGGGCGTTAAGGCGTCTGGGAAGGGATCTCAAAACTGGATTATAGATGGCAGACAGTTGTTGTCGTAAACCACCACCTCTGTTCAAAGATGGTCGCTCACAGTGGACGTAAATGGCTTCTTTCACTCCTCTTTCAAACCATCTGTCCTCTCTGTCCAAAATGTGAACGTTGGCATCCTCGAAAGAGTGAAGCTGTGAGCCAGGAGGGAGGGGGTGAGTGAGTGGGCGTTTATCAATATGCGTACTTGTGCGTACTTGTGTTCTCGTGTACTCGTGATGCGTCATCAGTCGGAGACCAAGTACTGTTCCAATTCGAAGTACGCATCAAACCGAGAACACGAAAAAGTCCCGGATGTGTTCTCGCTCTGCCCGTTTTATCGAGCATGCATCGGTGTGGACTTGGTACAGCTATATATCCCAGAATGCATTTCGTCCAAAACTCAACAGCGGACTCCCGGCACATCGTTTTCAACCCCCCCCCCCCGCTCGCGGACTTCTCACTACTCAGGTTAAAGAAACCCCAGCAGCTGTCTATAGTATTGAGTGTCCACTAGAATAGACTTAAAAGCGTTCTAACATCTCACCTGCTTGTTTTTATTAAGGTATGTACACGTATGTACATGTACACTATTTTTATTAATAGAGGTTTCACTACTGAGGTTAAAAATGATATATAAGTCACTTAGATCACTTCTAAATGTTAATGTTTGGTTTATTTCTGTGTTTTATTTGTTCCTGAGTAAACCGGTTTGGCTGTGATTACAGTTAAGCTTCATCACATGTTACTCACAGTTAAATTAAGAGGGGACGGCAGTAAAAACTCCGGACCTGTGACATCATCACGTATGCAGGTGTTCCAATTGTACATATCGCGAGTCCGTGCTCGCGTTCTCGGCGGGTACGTACTCCCGTGCGTTCTCAGCGAGTACATACTCACCGAGAACGCGAGTACGTACTCGCGTACTTGGGCATTGATAAACGGCCAGTGAGTGAGTGATTCGTAACAGGAAGGGAGGGGGTGAGTGAGTCAGTGATTCGTTCAACTCGTTTGAGCTGTGAGCCAGGAGGGAGGGGGTGAGTGATTCGCCTTACGTTATGATTCAGCACAGCAAGGGAGGGGGTGAGTGAGTCAGTGATTCGTTCAGCTCGTTTGAGCTGTGAGCCAGGAGGGAGGGGGTTAGTGAGTCCTGAGTGATTCGCTTATGCTATGATTCAGCACAGCAAGGGAGGGGGTGAGTAACTCAAATGTGCTGTTAGCATGCTAGCTGAGCGATGCTACTGTGAACCGAGAAGCTATTGTCTTGATGTGAGCTTCTACTCAGGGTTTTTTTCTTCCAGTTCAGAGCAGAAATGTTTTTGTTAAGAAACTGGCTGTTGTTTTTTTCCCCACAATTTTAATTATAAGCTAGATATATTTCTACTAATGGAATTAGCTTGCTAACAGCAACAGGGATGAGTCAGTGAGTCAGTTGCGCTTGTGAATCATGATTCACAAGTCAGTAAAGTGATTCTCGAGTATTGAACGATTCATTCACGAATCAAACATCACTACTGAATAGTCAGATTTATGACCATACAGATTCTCTTGATGACACCAGTTTCCAAACATAAACTAGGTGTTCAACCACTCCTGGGCCAGGACCAGGAAATGGAACCAAGCTGTGGACTATCTGATTAGAGCCCTTAATGTATATCTCTAAAATATCTCTGGAGAAAGGTGAACCTATAGTCTGGTCATCAGGTGACAAAGAATTAACTATTTGGCCACAATGACAAAAGGCTTTCAAACTTAAGAACACTTTACCAACTGTCAAGTATTGTGCGCTGTTTCGCTGTCAAGGATCCTGGTACATTACACAAAGTAGACAATTGTGCGTTCTAACAGGACAATGATCCCAAACACACATTAAAATTGGTTTTGGAATTGGTAAAGCAGGCTAACATTCAGCATCTGGAATGGTCTTTCCAAAGCACCGATCTCAACCCTAATGAAATATTGTAGACTCGTTTTAAAAGCAGGAAACCAACCAAATTAATTCTGATAAGAGTGCTCAAATATTCAGCTAGAATTATGCCTGTAGCTTGATGATAGCTCCCAAAAGCATCTGGTCAAGGTGCAGCATGATGAGGGAAATTATACCAAATATTAGTGTTGCTGTATGTATACTTTTGACTCTGTGTGGATTAAAGAAAATCCAAGATAAGTTAGAACTTGGGCACCCAATTTCATTTTCATAGGTCATCAAATATTTATGTTATAATTATTCCATCCTGGAAAATTTTTTTTAAACCCAGTTAAAAAAAATCAGCCCATAGAGCTGCACTTTTACGGGTTTGTCTTGAGTTTCTCTCCTCCTGTTATTGCTGCAAAACCCCATCCCTTTACAGACTTTGTGCTCCCAGACCATCAAAAAGCAAACCAAAAATCAGAAAAAAAAGATGAAAGCACAAAAATTCAGAAAGAAGAATACAGCATTCTCAATTGCACCAAAGAGTAAAACAGTTAAGTGTCTAATAATAAAGATTAGGTATATTAGGTATTAATAAATAATTTAATAACTGATCAAGATACTGATTCATCCTGCTTATGGAAACCTGATTACAGCAGGATGATTATGTTAGTTTAAATGAATCAACATCCACAATTCAAATTAATTAACAAATTCCTCAAAGGACAAGCTGAGGAGGGGGAGTGGCAGCAATTTTTCACTCCACTTTATCAATGAACTAAAGACCCTGAACGAATTTTAATTCATTTGAAAGCCTGACCTGCCTTGTAGTGTCTACCTGGAACAAACACCCATTACCTCATCTTTCCTTAGCTTTTGAGCTTTTACATGGGGGTACTCTTTTCTCCAAGCTGGATCTGCGCAATGCTTACCATTTGGTGAGGAAAAGGGGAAAAGGGAGAGGAGAAGTGAAAAATGGATTTCAACACGAATCTTGGTCACTTCGGGTATTTGGCAATACCTTTTGAATTAGCTAGCACATCAGCTGTTTTTCATCTGATCCTATTGTCCTTCGTGATATCATTATCCACTTTGTTTTTGTCTACCTTCCTAACATCCTGTTTTTTTCGAAGTCTGTCCAGGAACATGAGTCTCATGTAGATCCAGGGTGGCTCAGGAGGCAGAGGAGGTCATCTAGTAATAGGTTGGTGGTTCGATAACTGTCTGCTCCAGTCTGCATGCCAAATACCTTTGGGAAGGCTACTAACCCAAGTTGCTCTCAAGTGCATCCATCAGTGTATGAATGTGTGTGAAGTTAAGTAAATAGAATAGAATAGAATAGAATAGAATAGAATAGAATAGAATAGAATTCAACTTTATTGTCATTGCACATGCACAGGTACAGGGCAACGAAATGCAGTAACATGTAAAAGAATTTTTTAATCCTTTGTTAAAAACTAAGTAAAAATTTAACTATTAATATTATATTATATTAATTTAAATATAACAGCCCCTTGAGGCGTAATGTCCGGGCCCCTAAAATTAACCCAGAAATAACATATAATAAATGAACCAGTCGAGAGGGGAGCTGCCACTAACAAGATAAGACCAATCCTGCAAGGCTACTCAGGACCCTGGTTTTCTTTTCAGATGAAGAAAGGGAAGACATTTGGATGATTTTGAAGCAGTCAGAATTGGACGAGTCCCGTCACCCACTTCTGCCCCATCTGAACTCTGCATTGCCTGCTAGGTAATACTCATAGGATCAGAGATTTGAACTTTTTTAAACAGAGAGCACACCAACAGCACACCTTCAACAGGACATTGTTGATTGCCTTATCCAAGTTCATAAAACAATAATTAACAAAACACACGAAGATTGGTATGGAATGCCAGGACTGCCATAATGAATTAATTAAGTACACCATTAAATAATTAATTAAATGTGGCAATAATTAATTAAAATTGGAAATAATTAATTAAATAAATATTTACAACACATTTAATTAATTAATTAATGACACATTTAATTAATTATTGACAGTTTTAATTATTTATTTAATGATTTATTTATTTAATTCATTATGACACTTTTGTCCCCTTCATGTCTAAACTTGAAATCATTTTATCTGTCAGTCTCACCCATCAAACTAAGTGGGCGGGGTTAACGATGCCACTGCAGCTTCTCTAGCATTTGATTGGTTGCCGTGCAAAGTAAGTCAAGACAGGTCGATCCTAGATAATCGATTGCTTGTGTGGACTTGGGGTAGCCAGGTATCCCAGAATGCATTTCAAATCACAGGCAGCAATGGTGGTGGTGTAAAGTTTTAAAATACCACATTTTTCTGTCACCAACTACACTTTTAATAGTGTTTTAGCCGTGAATGTCGTGGTGTAATCTTCACATGTCTGGTCAGGTTGTCAACATAGAACATGTTTGCAAAAGTGCTCAGATTTTTTCAGAGATGTCACTAGCTCTGCTAACAGTCAGCTGACAGAGTGTACTGAGCTCACAGCCCCAGTGTTCCAGCTTAACTGTTTTTTTGTGCAACGTGTTCCACATGTTGCATTCGCAGATTCTCATTTTCACCAAACGATCGTCTCTTTCCGCCTGGTCTTGTGTCTCTGTGCTTCTGTAACATAAAGAACGAGCTGACATTTTTCTAATGACACCAGCGATCAGCTCAACAGGTCCTCAGTTTACCTGCATGCATCCTCCTCCTCACCTGTCAGCTGTTTAACACCTGCTGCTAATTCAAGAAACACGCCCACGTTACCTGGTGATAGTCACAGTTTAACTGGGCAGCCGGTGCTCGATATAACAGTTAAGCATTTTTCTGCACAAAATAAATAAATATAGTTTTTTTTCCCGAGCGCAGAGCTGCTGGAGCTTCTTTCCCAACAGAGCACTTTATAGGCAAACCCGCTTTATCAGCGGCTGATGTCCAATCACCGGCACACAGCTTTGAAACCTCACCTGAGTTTTAGCTCTCAGTGGTTAAACACTGGACTTAATTCACTCAGGTTCTGTCTGTCGGGTCACGTTTACTTCGCTGTTTTATTTACAACTGAGCAAATCGGTTTGGCTGAGGTTAAAGTTATGTTTCAGAACTGCATAGTTTTACTGAAGTTTAATGGTTCACTGGCACATGTGTTAGACTGAACCATTTGTTTTTCTTTATCTGGTGTGTTTTGGATTTAACAGTGAATTTTGAGATTAAACTGACTTTTAAAATGTTTTTATATAAAGAGGAAAGAGAAGGCGCATTTCCACCGAGAGGAGCAGAGTTTGCAACAGCGTGTTCATCATGAAGACTGCAACCTGGACAGAAATATTACATCATCTGTTTTTTAATAGTTATTCAACTGTATTCTAAGCACCAGCTGTCTGTTAGAATTTTTAGAGTTTACTTAACTGAAAATAAATGAGGTTAACATATAATTTGTGTGATTTTTTTTTTTTTATTTTTGTTTCAGTCATGTTATGTTTAACTGTCAAAGGCTTGTTACGAACTATGAAACACATCATGCAGACTTCTGGATGTTAGAAGAAAACTAATACTGCTCATGAATGAGACTAAAGGCAGGAAGGTGTCCTTTAAAACTAAACATGTTAATAGGACCTCCCTATTTATATCATAGTTTATGATATAGCACGTGTATTTCAGTAATAGCCTACTTATTTCAGTGTAGTGGTGAACAGTCACACAGCTCACGTGGGCGTTATCTGTGATACTCCTTAACTATAATTTATCCAAGTTAACTTCAGTTAACCACTCGGACAGTTCTTTTGCAAAGAAAAACATAAACACTCATGTCGCCGGTAGGTTTCCGCTGTGCCAGCTGTTTAAATTACAGCTGATTATGCAGTAACCATGGTAACCAAGGACTCTGAGTGGCTGGATCGATGCAGGTCAGACAACAATTTTACATATATGATTTTAAAACAGGACACAGCCACTATACATCCTGGCCTCATATCAAATGTGTACGTAGACTGAGTCCATGTTTGACGTTTGTTTTATATCTAATCTTCACTCGCAAACATTTAAACAGCAGCGAGTCTGCAGTTGAGGGAATACAAACTCTAATTGTCGGAACAGGTTTGATCGTTTCTTGTGTGTATTAATTTGGTAATTTATTAAATGTATAAATGTTATTCTAATCTGCTGCTGAGTCTCTTACGCTAATGAAAATGCAGATAACACAGATCACGAACACCTGTTCAACCAATCACTTTCATTCCACTTTGATCTGTGACAAACTGACGGTTCATCTCTGTTACAGTGTTGCTTTAGAGTGCTATATTTTTGTGTTCTTTATGCTGTAGATTTCCACGTCTCTGGAATAGTTGGCAGTAATAATTATGATTTTCTGTAAAATCATATAGATATGACCCATGAATTATTCGTAGATGACCATTAGATTAGTTTGATGCTGCCGACACTTTCATGTGACCCAGCTGGGAAACTCTGGGTTAACTCAGAGAGCTGAAGATATCGTGGATATGCTGACCTCGCTCCGTGGTGTACAGGGTGATTAATATTCACAATAAAAATATTAGCCGAACATCATGAAGTCTGTATGTGTTTCATAGTGTCAAACAACCTTTGTACAGTTAAACCTAGCAGTTAGTACATGATGGAAACACCAACGTTATTTCTTTTATGCGTTTATACTCAGGTCACGCTGATTATTGAACAAAAACCCAAAGATCAGATGTTAAATGGATTTATTTGCTCTCTCTCCTCCTTCAACATGTTTTTAATGTTAGTTATAATTCAGAATTGGCGACTGAAACACGTAGGACACATAAGAACATCAGGAAATAAAAACCCGATAAATATAACCTCAGTAAATGAAGTCAGTGTACAGCAGGGGTTATGGCAGCTGAGTACCGGGGCCTGCGCTTTGTCGGCGGTAATAACAGCTCGATTGCTTGCGAGGCGAGCGGGTCTGTCCCACGCTCTGCCGTGAGACTGGGCTGGGCACACATCTCCGAAATCATCGAAGCACTTTTGCAAAGAGGGTATATCTTGACAAACTGACCAGATATCTGAAGATTAAACCACTACATTCTCAGCTAAAAATACTAAAACGGTATTTGGTGACACACAAACAGGGTTTTTCAAAGTTCAGTTCTGTTAGTTTCAACATGCCGGTTGTTGTGTGCTAAAAACAACGGCCACCAGGCCAAAGCAATGGTTTTGACTCGATCAGCGTTAACCCCGCCTCCTGAGTTTGATGGGTGAGGTTGACAGATAAAATAAATTCATGTTGAGACCTGAAGGACTCAAGGGTGCCAAAATGAATTAATTAAATACACCATGAAATAATTATTTAAATGTGGCAATAATGAATTAAAATGTGAAATAAATAAATAATCAATTAAATTTGTCAAAACTTAATTAATTAAATGTGTCAAAAATATTTATTTAATTAATTATTTACCATTTTAATTAATTATTTCCAATTTTAATTAATTATTGCCACATTTAATTAATGATTTCATGGTGTATTTAATTAATTCATTATGGCAGTCCTGGCGTTCCATAGATTGGTTGCGTAAACTCCAACATGCTCTTAAATATCCTAGAGAGGATTAAGAGCTGATCCAGTAGTCTATGACCAGGACGTAAAACTGGCTAGACTCTCCGGTACCCTGACACAGACCTTTGCTGAGAGGGTGAGAGGCATGATCCCCCTCTTCAGCTTTACTTATGGTGTCCACCATATAGTTAGAAATTATTGACACAACAGACACCAATCACCATCTGGTCACAGCTCCATACAGCTGCCTCTCTGGTGGAGGTGTGAACAGATGCCAAGACACACCGATAAGGCCTGGCGTGTCCCGGCATCAAGTGCACTTATGGACAGACTTATGTTCAAACAGAGCATTTATTATGGACAAACTGTAATTGGAACAGAAATCCAATACACAACATCCCAAAAAGTTGAATCTGTTCATCTGGATGTAGCATACAGACTGGTATTTAAGGTTTGACTCTCATCATCCACTGGAGCACAAACTGGGTCTCCTCAGGACGCTACAACACAGAGTGAACACCATCCCCACTGACACAGCAGCCAGGGAAACAGAAGAACATCACATCAAGAAGGCCCTGAGTAAATGTGCTTATCCCAGCTGGACATTTGTCAAAGCTGGGAAGGCTCCTAAAGAAAGCTCCAGCTGATCCAGGAGAGAAGGACAACCGCTGCCTAAGTGAAAACCTTCAGTGATCCCTTATGTGTCAGGAGTATCGGAACTGCTGAGACGCATTTTCTCTAAACACTGCATCACTGTGGCTGTCAAACCCTAAAACAAGGGTAAAATAGCTACTTTTCACAACTCTGGTTAAAGTGTTTTCTATGTATTATTGTAGGGTCTTTACCTTACAATATAGAGCGCCTTGAGCCAAATGCTGTTGTGATTTGGACTTACAGTATGACAGGAACTTATGGCTTCAGGACTTTTCAGGCTGACAAGGACATTAATCTGTACAGTAAGAGATGTGGATTGACTATTTATGACTGAAACATGATGTTAACTGCAAAGAAGCATTTTGATGACCTGAAATTCAGTTGCTGGATGCTGACTGTGGAAGGTGCTTCTATTACTAGCCAAGGGAATTTGTGTAAATAAACTTAGCACAGCAATGGATGTAGCAGTTTATTATTAACACACTGCCTGGATTCTTAACTTATCTTATCAAGGAAGTGTGATGATGTAATGGTGATGTAATGGAGCATTTTTAAAATGAAATTCAATGTAAAATGTGAAAACCATTACCAATGCTGATCGCACCAAAGAGAGGAATTCCTCCAACATGCACAAACATTTGACCACATAGCATGCAAATTAATTGCATGGTGTGTGCTGTTTTGTTTAGTTTTACTTCATCTGCCTCATTAGTTAGATTTATTCCAGCCATGTTCCCACCTGTTTCCTATCCTTTCATTATCCTGTGTATTTACACCCTTAGTTTATCTCTGTTTGTGGTCACGTTGTTGTCAACTCGTGAGTGGCCCCTGTTCATTGACATGACCGCAAAATGGACCTAGCATTCTCTGACCTGTACGATGGGAGTAGGCAGCAGTTTCCCTTTCCCGAAGGAAAGCTGAAGTGGAAGCAATGGCTCATCCCCGAGTATGAGCACATTTTCAACGGGACCCACACCCACACCAGTTCCCAGGGCAAGGGCACCTGAGACGCAGTCTAGTCGTGCACCTGTACCTGTTCCTCGAGTGGGGGTGGCTGGTGTCCAGCTAGTTCCTACTTCTGTCCCTGTTCCTACAGTTAGTGCGGCCAGGACCCAAACCGTCCCTGCACCCATAACTATTCCGCAAGTGGGGACGGCTGGTGTTTGGCCAGTCCCGGCACCCATACCTGTTCCCAGAGAGAGAATGGCCAGCCCTCAACATGAGCTCCAAGTGTAGCATCCAGAGTCTGCTGTGAGCCCTGCACCGCCCTAGTAAGCTTATGTTCCTCCAGAGGTTTCCGCACCATCTGGTCCTGCTTCATCTGCGCCAGAGGATTCCGTAACATCTGGTCCTGCTTCATCTCTGCCAGAGGTTTCTGCACTGCCTGGTCATGTTCAGCCAGTGCGCCACCGTCTGATCCTGCTCTGCCCAAGCCAGTGGTCTGTGCCAAGCAGCGCCAGGGCTGGCCAACTGCCAAGCTACCCAAGGATCTTCACTGCCACCAGCCACCTGCCACCTGCCAAGCCATGCTACGGCCAGCCACATGAAACTCAATGAGTTGTCCCATCACCTCCGTCAGTCCCCAGTGGAGCATCATTGCCCATGTAGAAGGCCTCCAGATCAGCTCCGTTGCTGCTGCTGGCCCTGCAGCCAGCCTCCTGAACCGTTTTTGGATTCTGTATACAGCAATCATTATGATTTGGCTGTATGTTTAATTTTTGGCTGTATGTTTAATTTCAGCAAAAAGGAAACATGGCAAACATATGTATTGAGGTTACAAAAACCCATATCTGTAAATTAGGAGGGCATTTATTTGTTCTGGACACTGACACAGCTGAGGCTTTTTTTCTAGTTTTCTGGTAGCCACTCAGGGAAGCTGAACATGTTTTACATAAGAGAGATTGGGAGTTACAGTAAAAGGGGAAATGCTAGTGAACAGTAAACACACCGATTCATTTCTGCAGACTACACTTTAGTTTCAGCCAACAGATTAGCTGAGAGAGGCTTGCACAAATAGTCTCAGTTGTTTCTGTCTGAACTGTAAAATGTATGGTTATTACCTGCAAGACAAGAGATTGGAGAGACACAGGTTTGTGTGTGTGGTCACTCACTTTAGTGACCTTCCAAGAACGCAAAACCCTGAGACACTTTGGTCACAAGAGATTCAGTGCAGTTGTGTGATTGTATGGACATGAAATGGCCTTAAATTATCCTCCTGGCTCTACACTGCAGTCATGCTTTCCAGGTGATTTCCAGTTATCTCCATGGAGATATATCATTAAGGGAAGTAGGCTCTTGTTATGCAAGGTCCCTTTGTGTGGAGATAACAAGATTCAGGCAGACTTGACAGCTTGTGAGAGGTGATATGTTTCTTAACTGGCATGGTTGAGACCCAACGAGGATTGCCAGAAGGGTCCATTTTTTTCTTAAATTTTGCTCTAAAACTCTAAAAACTTTTTTTTTTTTTAATTCAATCTGAGCGAAATGCCAAAATATTATGCACAACTGATTCGATGCTCTTTGTTTAAATACAATTTTATTATGTGAATAGCTTGTATGTTTATTTGAATGATGATTCGAAGATACAGACAAATTCCTGGATGGGTCCAAGGAAGAGCTAAAGGTGTTTAAAAGGTTTAGGAGTGCTTTTATGGACATTTTTCACCATTCTTACAGAAGTGCTTTAGTGAGGTCAGACACTGCCAAGAAGCCCTGCTCTTTTTCATCCCAACGCTGTGGGTTGAGATCAGGACTCTGTGCAGGTCAGTCAAGTTCTTTCATACCAAACTCCATGTCTTTATGGACCTGAAGTTGTGCTCACGAACATTAGAACAGGAAGGGGCCATTCCCTTACTTTTCCCACAAAGTCGACAGCATGAAACTGTCCAAAATGTCCTGGTGCTTGACTGTATACACCTGTGGCCACAGAAGTGATGGGAACACTTGAATTTGATCAGTGGATGGGTGAAAGACTACTTTTGGCAATATTGCATATATTTCTCATGTCCTGACCATATCATGTGAGATCAGGAACATAGATTAATTAAATTAAATAAGAAATTCAATTTCATGAAAAAAATTACAAAATATGACGCCTTCTTGAAACTATCTGTGTTCTTGGTCCAAAACACGAAAGAGTGACTGTGGCAGGGGTGTGGTCTCTGGTGCTTGTGGTCAACAATAAAGCTGAAACCATATCATTTGTGCACTGTGTTGGGCTGGTCTTTTCACAGTGACCTTTAACCTTTAGGTGGAGCTGTACAGCTGAGTCCTGACAAGATGGCTCTTCTATGTTGTGCCATGCATTTATGAAGTGGCTGTTGGTTTCTCCAATGAAGAGGTCTGAGCACTCCTCGCTGTTCTACACAGCATACACTATGTTGCTTAGCTTGCTGGCTTAATCCCAGTTAACGACTGCATGCTACACATCATCGATTAGGGTCCGGCGCCAGGTGGCACGGTGACAATATTTTACTGCCTAATAGGGCAGTAAATATTGTTTCAGTTTATTGAGATCTGTTTTTTGCTTTAGTTTACAAGCTTTTCTCTTACAACTCAAGTATTTCTTGAGGTAAATGTGTTGCCTTGGATAGTGAAATGGGGGTATAAGATTTTGCAGACTGCAGATAGTAATCATTAATTTGCTTTTCCGAAAGATTCAGATTTGTTTACACACAATGGTAACAATACAATTAGCCAGTGCACAGATTTCCTGAATCTGATGACAATTTTCCATGTGTACTTATTCGTGCACATTGTTAAGGTTCAAGAATTGGAGAAAAGGAGTACGGAGGGCTCACAAGCAAATAACAACTCTGGTCCAGAAGATGTGATCAAAGCAAAGATTTATTGATTACACGCGTGGAGTCCGACGCTGGGCAAAGTCAGCAATCGAACTAAACTTACAATAATTAGACAAAGGTTTTATATGGGTACAACAACAAAGCCCCCCCTTTTGCAAAGCAGGCACAATACAACATACGTCAACCTAAACCACAAAATGTTCCTGCTAACTTTTAACATAGTTTTAAGAACATTACGTCTCATCTCCATCCCGGTGTCGCACCATGAGCGCATTCTTATCTCCCGGAACATCAGGCGCACTTCCTGTAACCATCTGACAATATGCCGGCGCAGTTTGCAATTGCAGCAAAAATACATCTTAACTTCTTACCTACTAAAATGGATCTACTATGGTGTGTATGTGTGTGTGTGTGTGTGTGTGGGTGCCTGCTGTGTATGCTATGTATGTGTCATGACCTCTCCTGCACCCCGGCTCACCTCACACCTCTCGTCTTAGCCAGACATAAGGCCTGCGCACATACACAGCTGAACTATGTGTGACTTCTAGGCTAAATGTCACACTCAAATGATGCTACTCAAACCATGAAGGAAACTTACTCAAACTGAACATAAATGAAACTTAAGACTTACTCAAAAGGATATAAGGTGTAAATGATAAAAACTTAAATCTTAACTCTAAAGGATATAAGTAATAGAAGATAAAAATCACTCCAGGTGTATGTCATGTAAGCAGGTGTGTTGCAATTCCTTTCAGAGCTCCTGTCCTCCTCACCGTGTATTGGCTGATCCTTAACGCCTGCCAAGAGTTTCTGACCCTCAGTTGACCAGGAGCCACAGCTCTTTAATAAGCTCAAATGCAATCATGTATAAAAGATTAAAATCATTTTCATCACAAAGGTTCTCTCTTCTCAGATCTGCCAATCTGTTTGCTCGTCTCTACTACAGTTTAATCATTGAAAATTACCCTGATCAGCATGCTATGTGGAAGTTACAGATTACATAATGGCAAAAGCATTTTGTCAGACCCCTCAACATTATGTTACAAACAAATGAAATATGAAAAAATGTGATTCTTAAAAGATACTGTCAGATAAATCAATTGACAACTAAAACTTGACATGAGAAAATTGTGTTGCACTGATAGATTTTGAAATACACTACTAATAAGTATTAACTTGTCTGTCCTCACAACATATGATTTTGAGTGACATTACATTTTTAATCCACAGAGTTTAATATGCCGGAGGAGCAGTACCAAGTGGAGCAGGGACCACTGGCTCGGACAGAGCAGCGTACAGGTCAAGGACAGATTGTACGGAGACTAGGGTGAACTGTGCAGACTGTGGACAGTGCAGGCTGTAATGCATAAACAGGAGCCTGCTCTGAAGCACAGCAAACTAACCCTAACCCTAACTTCTGGAGGTGCTGACTTCAGAGCATCATCAGTCCCTGGGGAGGTCAGTGTGCTTGCACAATAAACAGTCTTATAATTGGCTCTCTAACCAACACAGTAAACAGACTCCAAGTGGTCAGTCTCATGAATACAAGAAGTTAGATCAGCAGCAATACTCAAGTTTAGGAAGAGAAAAAATAGACTGGTTAGTAATTGACTCAAAAGCTGAATTTACATGCATAACTTCCCCCACAGAAGACTTGGACCCCTCCTTTGTCTGCTGAGAGACAGAAGTATCTAATATCTTTACCAAAATTTGCAGATTCACAGATTGGTAAAACAGTCAGAATATTGTGGGGTTTGTGAGCGGATTCAGGGAGGGAGTGTCTTAGGAAAAACTGAGACCACCCACTCTCATTACTGGAGGATCAGGCAGGAAATATTCAGTGGAGGCAGATGTTGGGCAACTTCATAGCCCCCATTGGGTGAGGAGAAGTCTGATAACAGGACGGTTTGGTCTGGGACCTGCTAAGACTATTCAGTTCGCCCAGATAGGAAGCAATAGCCTGCCACTGATCCCTGGGTCTGCTGGGTCCATTTTGTGGTTGGAACCTACTGTCAGCAGTGTTGCCAACTCCTCAGTAAGGAAAGTCGCTATTGGCTGTCCTAAAAGTCACTAGAAGTTGCTAAATGACATCATCACCTAATTTGCATAATTGGTCATGCTAATGTAATTGTAACCTACCTACGTTGTTGGAGAGAGAAATAACATCGTGGAAGAGACATAAAGTGAGTAAAAAACGTCCTAAATGCAGTTAGAATTTATATAGAACTACTAATTAAATTTATTTTAGCAATTATTGTTTTTTAATGTCACAATTCCAACCCTGCTCCTTTATCAGGGCTTGGACCAGCAAAAGTGACCTGAAATTGGCACTCTGGTGGAGTTAATTTGTGTGTGTGAGTGTGTGTTTATAAGTAGTTTTAAACCTTGTGATCCACAAAACAGCATAAGAGTAAGAGAAGAACTGATTGCGTTACAGTTAGTGTGGGAGCAGCGGCTTCGCTCATGCGCGATTCATTTGCAGTTTGGACGCATAGGTGTGAACGTCTCCTACCCTGATAGCAGCTGGGGGAGGACTATCCTCCGCCTGTGAGCGCTTTGGCATGGGTCAGGTGCCCACGGCAGCACCGCTGCTTGTTGAGAGTAAGAGCGATACACGTTTTCACGTCAAAAAGTCGTCATAAATAAGTCTCCAATAACACCAGAAAAAGTCGCCAGATTTGTCGCTAGTCGCTTTTTAGAAAAAAAGTTGCTAAGGGGGTCTGAAAACTCGCTAAATATAGTGACAAAGTCGATAAGTTGGCAACACTGACTGTCAGGTTCAGTGGAGATGAGTGTGAGGACCCAAATGCAGACATGTAGAGCCAGAGGGTAAAATGAAAGCAAGTCTATATTTGGGTGGAGACAAGGAGGTGGCAAAAAGCGAAGCATAAACTATAAGAGGAAAACTAGAAGCACGAACCGACTAGAGAATAACATTAGGACTGGGAGGGTAACTTGACCTTCCTACAAGAGACAAAGGAAGACTGAACCAATATATATACACACACACACACACACACAGACACAGACACACAGGTGGGTGATCAGGGAAGTAGAGAGGCTTGGAACACAGCAGGGACAAATTAGGTGTAAAGGGAAGACAGGGGAAGCAAAACCGAACATAATGCACATATGACAATAACTATCAAAATAAGACAGGAAAAGTGACCAACACAGAAACAGAGAGCCAGACTCATGACACACGCAAGCTTTACGCATGAAGAGACTAACAAACACAAGCCAAGGAGAGAGAGAGAACGAGAGAGAATGACATGATGGACTGGGAGACCGAAGGTGAATAAACAAGGAGACTTGACATGACACACTTAACATGGAAGATATTAAGAAGAAACACAGAGATGAGACTAAGGCAACAGGAAGTAACCTAATACAGTCATTTATGACTAAAGTGGAGATCTCAAATAATTTACTGGGGGGCTAACAGGGGATAGAAAACTCATAAACACAAGGAAAAATACATATAGAATGTAGAAACAAGTCCACTTCTCAAAATCAAAACAATAATGATCAACAATTTTCAAAAGGTCCAAACATAAAACACTGGGTCAAACACTCAGAACACCTTTGGGATGAATTAGAGACTGTGAGCCAGACCATCATGGTTCTCTCGGGTTCAGGTCAGGACTCTGTGCAGACTGTTAGGGTTAAAAATGACTAAATAAAGCTGTTTTGATGATTTTTATATACACAATGCAGTGTGCTGTGTTTTGAGGGTCAAAAGTCACACTTGGGTCTAAGGGGAATTTAGTATTTATTATTATTTGTTGTAGAAGCTCCAAACACAATTTCATTGTTCTTGACAATGACAATAAATACTTGAATTGAATTGAATTGAATTGAAGTCTCCAGCGGTATGTTTGGGCTGAAATATTGAGGGGAAGCAGAGGGTTTCGCTACATGCTTACACGTCATACCAGATAATGGTTAGAAGGATATTCTCTGGGCCAAGGGAGTCTGAACAGAATGTCCTGGACTAGATATATAGAATCAGTAGTAGGACTTAGTAGTAGCTTTATCCGAGGCCAGGTCGCGGGGGCAGCAGCCTAAGCAGAGAAGCCCAGACCTCCCTCTCCCCAGCCACCTCCTCCAGCTTATCCGGGGGAACACCAAGGCGTTCCCAGGCCAGCCGAGAGATATAATCTCTCCAGCGTGTCCTGGGTCTGCCCCGGGGCCTCCTCCCGGTGGGACATGCCCGGAACACCTCACCCAGGAGGCGCCCAGGAGGCATCCTTGTCAGATGCCCGGACCACCTCAACTGGCTCCTTTCGATGTGGAGGAGCAGCGGCTCTACTCTGAGCCCCTCCCGGATGGCCGAACTTCTCACCCTATCTCTAAGGGAGAGGCCAGCCACCCTTCGGAGGAAGCTCATTTCTGCCGCTTGTATCCGCGATCTCGTTCTTTCGGTCACTACCCACAGCTCGTGGCCATAGGTGAGGGTAGGGACGTAGATCGACCAGTAAATTGAGAGCTTCGCTTTTACACTCAGCTCCCTCTTCACCACGACGGACCGGTGCAGCGTCCGCATCACTGCAGCCGCAGCACCAATCCGTCTGTCGATCTCCGGCTCCCTTCTCCCATCACTCGCGAACAAGACCCCGAGATACTTGAACTCCTCCACTTGGGGCAGGAACTCATCCCCGACCCGGAGTGGGCACTCCACCCTTTTCCGGCTGAGAACCATGGCCTCAGATTTGGAGGTGCTGATCCTCATTCCCGCTGCTTCACACTCAGCTGCGAACCGCTCCAGTGCGAGCTGGAGGCCCTCACCTGATGAAGCCAACAGGACCACATCATCCGCAAAAAGCAGAGATGAGATTCTGAGGCCACCGAAGTGAAAGCCCTCCGCCACTTGGCTGCGCCTAGAAATCCTGTCCATAAAAATTATGAACAGAACTGGTGACAAAGGGCAGCCCTGGCGGAGCCCATCACCCACCGGGAACGAGTCCGACTTATTGCCGGCAATGCGAACCAAACTCTTGCAACAGTTGTATAGGGATCGAATGGCCAGGACAGCCCTACAACATCCAGAGCCTTCAGGAACTCGGGGCGGACCTCATCAACACCAGGGGCTCTGCCACCAAGGAAACACCAAACCATTTCCCCCAATCCAGCAAACTTTACATGAATACTTTGCATTGTACTTGGTGATGGAAAGCTTGGATGCAGCTGCTCAGCAATAAAACTCATTCCATAATACTCTCTACACACTATGCACCCACTGCTGCCTCTGTTCTGTGATTTTATGTGGCCTACCACGTTGTGGCTGAGTTGCTGTCATTCACAATGACTTCCTCTTTGTTATAATACCACTAACAGTTGACTGTTGAATTTTTAGGAACAAGGAAATTTCATAACTGGACTTGATGCAGAGGTGGCATCCTACTGCGGTATTACGCTGGAATTCACTGAGCTTCTGAGAGCAACCCATTCTTTCACAAATGTTTGTAGAAGCAGTCTCCGTGACTAGGTGCTTGATTTTACACACCTGTGGACATGAAAGTGATTGGAACAGCTGAATTCAATCATTTAGATGGGTGACGCTTTTGGCAATGTAGTGTAGATTCTATCAGACTAAACATTTCCAGTGTTGTAAAACTCTAAAAATTACTGACAGACTTGTAGGCGATACAACTGGTCAATTGTCACTTGAACCAAACTAGGCATTTAGAACCTTGGTTTACTCTGTGCACTCATAACAAGCTTTAAAATGTAAGCAATATAAATAGTATATGGACAACAATTGCAGTAATATTTCTCATGGCTTATGCTATAATCTCAAGCCATCACACCATCTTCAACCACGCTACCACAAACCCTTTGCTAAAGTCACATAAAGACAACTGTAATCTTTATAAGCATGGAACAAAAGGGAGAAGCCAATGAACCACACATCCTCGCAAACTGACTGCAAGGTCACACAATAACTGGCTATTATTATGTAACCACTGACTGGTCACATAATAACAAGCACAGTTATTTATAGCAATCTTTTTTTTTTATTTGAGCAGTGTTATCAGTGACTTTGCTACCACGTTTGTGAGCATATGCAAAGGAAGAGGGTCAGGAAGTACAAGTGATGTATTTCCAAGCATGCTTCTCCACCATGAAAACTTTGCAGAAAAAGGTGTCTGTTTTAATTAGTGGAGTGTAAAATGACAGTAAATATTTGCAGAGCTAAAATGTTTTGGAACATTTTCCTAAACTTCTGCCCAATGTTTACAGCATTGATGAAACTTGATACAATCAAACATTCACCAGTGCTATTTAGTAGCTTTTGGTACATTTTGTAATATAAAATACATTTTTAGGCTTGCTTTATATCAAATATAATAAAAAATGGGGTGGTCAAAAATATTAGCCCTATTTGAATGTTTGCTTTCAAAACACCGAGAGTAATTAACCAATCAGCTTTGAAACCACATCTGTGCAGTCAATTGGCTTCCTAACAACATTCAACTGCATAAAAATTCAATTCAATTCAGTTTTATTTATATAGCGGCAAATCACACCAATAGTCGCCTCAAGGCGTTTTATATTGCACAGTAGATCGTACAAAAATACAAGGTTATTATTGTACGAGGGTCCAAGGAACAGGGCACTTGAACACATGAGAGGAACTACTGTTACTGACCATTGCCAAAAACAAAAGAAATAATTCTGCAGTCAGAAAAAAGATAGTAGAGGCTCATGATAAGTGAGAAGGCTACATTGCCATTTCCAAGCAATTCACAGTGTCTAGAACTGCTGTATCTTGCATCATTGCCAAGTACAAGGAGACAAATTCTGTAAGAAGCAAACCTGGCTGTGGCCGTAAGCACAAAATTTCAAGAACTCTGGAGAGGAAAATAGCCACAGATGTCAGCAAGGAACCGCGGACATCTGCCAAGACAACTGTTGCTGACCTGACCTCTTCTGGAGTTGATGTTTCAAGGAACACGGTTGTGACTGCTCTTCATTGTGGTGGACTTCAGGGGCATCGACCCAGAAGAACCCATCTACTCAAAGAGTGGCACATCACAGCCCGACAGAGGTTTGCCCATGAAGATTTGAAAGGTAAAGATGAGTTTTGAGATGTGCTGTGATCTGTTGCTTATGCTTGGCGAAGAAAGGCACAGGCCTTCAACCCCAGGAACACAGTTGGGAACATCATGCTGTGAGGCTGTTTTGCAGCCTCAGGCACAGGGAGCCTTGTTTGGTTGCATGGCATCATGAAAAAAGAAATTATGTTGACATTTTGAAGGAGAATATGCAGAAATCTGCTCATAGTCTAGGCTTAGGTTGTCGCTGGGTCTTCCAACAAGACAATGACCCAAAGCATACATCAAAATTAGTCCAACAGTTCCTCAAGGATACCAAAACCAAGATCCTGGAGTCAAAAGCACAGAACCCAGACCTCAATCCTATTGAGAATCTGTGGCGAGTGCTCAAAGTGAATGTCCATGCTTGGAAAGCATTCAATTTGGACCAGCTAGAACAATTTGCAATAGAGGAATGGGCCAAAATCCCTCAGGAGACCTGTACCAACCTAGTAAAGACCTATTCTAAGAGATTGTGGCAGTTGTGGCTCAGAAAGTGTACAGTATTGACTATTAATGGCCATGGGGCTAATAATTTTGGATGTCTCATTTTTGCCCTTCTTTTTTCAACTTGATGTATCAATAAAATGTCCTAATTAAACTTAGTGGACATTGTTATTTTGGAAACAGATACACTATACAAAACAAAGACTTGTTGTTAATGGTCACTTTCACACTTAAATCATGAGTGTTCTCTAATTTCATAACGGGGGCTAATAATTTTGGCCTCAACTGTATCTGTAAATGCAATCCAGTCTTGTCTGGCAGCTTTTGCAATCAGAATTGTGATACGAATGCACTGTGGTGCCACTTTTCTACGAACAACTATATAAAATCCCTATGCGCTCGTCTTATTTGTGTGAATCTTTTAAATGTTTGTTTATTGATTTATATTTCTCTTATTTCAGTTATTATATGTGGTATAGTATGAGTATGTCTAAGGCAGGACAGGCAGGGAAAAAAAGGAAATGGGGGATGGGGAAATAGGGGAAAATATAATGAAAAGATAGATAACAAATAGAAATACACAATGTATTGCCAACTGCTGCACCTGTAAGAAAAAACAAACATACAGCACCTGGAACACAAACATTATAAAATAAACAGATACATAAATCAGCAATCTTCTTGTAGTGTGAGTGTGAATGTCTGTGTGAGAGAGTGTCTGTGTACTTGTCATTGTCACAAATGTATTTGAAAATGAGGGTGGGAAGCTGCAATAACGCCCCCACAGAAGCCACAGGAGATGGAACCAAGACAACCGCACGATCAACAGCCCCAAAGAGTACTGAAGACCTGAGGCCACACATCTCAGTGACATCCGAACATCCATCCAAGCAAGAGACGGAAGAAGGCCCCAGATGGGGTACCCATGGCCAAAGCAAGAGAGTCCCAGAGGACCAGAGGCAACGGCCAGTCGACCCTGCTAAAGGCTGGTCACCTGGTTCAAGTTTAGAACAGGGTCCCAGGGCCCCAGGTGCCAAAGAATAACCCAGCAATGAGCAGAACCCTGCCCCCGAAAAGGAGGAGTGTTGGGTGGGTTTTCCGTGCAGTGTGTATGGAAGACTGTTTCCGCCACCAAAAAAAAAGTATCCATAACTCGAAATTTCGAGTTATCTTTCTTAAAATTTCTTGTTATGTTCTCGAAATTTCGAGAAAAGTAGCTTCAAATTTTGACTTACTTTTCTCAAAATTTTGAGTTAATAACTGAAAATTTCGAGTTAGTTCTGCCAATCAATAATCTACATAAATGATGTCATTTTCTTGTTACCCAGAAGCTGAAGCCCCCAGCTACAAATGGTACAGCTAAGCTACCAGTATTACAGCCAGTCGTGAATGCACATATTGCTGATTATTTTCAGCGTGGCTTCACAAATGATGAAATCCTTGTGTTATTAGCTGAATCACATGGCATTACTATCAGCAAACGTACTCTCAAAAACGCCAATTTGTTGCAGTCCGGTTTTCGGTGCGCATTCCACGTAGATTCCTGATTGGCAGAGCTAACTCAAAATTTCGAATTACTTTTCTCAAAATTTCGAGTTAATAAGTTGAAATTTCGAGAAAGTGTGAAGAGGCAACGCCGGTCTCTCTCTGATACTTTTTGTCTTGGTAGAGATCGCACAGAGATATTTCCATGTTTCACACAATCCTTTTATTACCCAGTTTCCTTACAGATGCATCTGGAGATCAACACACTGCATCCTATGCAGTCCTATTCTAAAGGCTGATCTCAAGAATTCCACACAACAGTTACAGTTATAACCTCTGGTCTCCTCCCCCCTACAGTAAACACCCCCACAATGGACAAACACTGGTACAGTGGCCAGGGGTGCTGACACCCTGACCCCCATCTCCTTTTAAGGTTGTGTCTGTTTGCCCTTTGTCTGCTCCTCACCCTCAGTAACTCTTGCTACAGTCCTGGGGGTGGGGGTTAGTTGTCCTCCTGCCCTGCACCCCAGTTCTTTGTTCCCATTCCAGGCCTATTTTCGATTTTGTATTCTTACACCCATTAACCGCCATATTATAGTATTGCAAGCAATCTCAAACTATATTCTCTTTAACTCTGATGTATATTAAGCAATCTATTCTCAACAAAGGATAACTCAAAATTTCGAGTTATGGATGCATTTTTTTTTTTTTTTTTAGTGGCGGAAACGGACTTCCACAAGTGAGAGTGTATGTGTAACCCACATAAAATGAGGGTACCACTTTAAGAAGTGATAGATATGAGGAAAGATGGACAGCCTGCTCAACTAATCAGAATACACAGGTTCCAGTATGTTTTGACCAATGGGAAAGCAGCCTGCCGCTGTGTGTCCCACCCACCTGTTCTGTGTTCGCAGCTACATGTGGGTGTAATCGTGTGCTGGTGGGAGAAAAAGAGTGCTGTGCTGTAGTGATTAGTGATGGGATTTCCGGCTGTTTTTAGAGTTAGACTTTCGGCTAATAACCGGCTCCTAACCAGCTCCTAACCAGCTCTTCAGGTTGTTTTGTTGCTTTACTTAATTTATTATTAACAACAATATAAAATTATGCACAAAAGGAATTACTAATGTAAAAAAAAACCCTGTGGTTTTATTTATATATGTATATATATAAATATATACGGTGGCCCCTAGAGACAAAGCATGTACAAACTCCAAAAAGCAGGTACAAACTCCAAAACACATTTCTAGCATTAACTGAACTTCCAAAACAGAGCTACCTAGATCACTTAAAGATTGTGAAATCATTATGTAGTTTTAGGTTGCATTTAACTATTGACTTAGAAGAAGGTGACAACTATTACATTTATTAAACTGATTTGTATTACATTAGACTGCTGATTTATTGTGAATGAATGATATTGTTTTATGATGCATGATAGGGCTGAGTTATAAGAAATACTGTTTTCAGAGACTCATGGCCTTATTTGTCTGATTAGAAAAGAACAGAACATAATAATAATAATAATAATAATGGATTGGATTTATATAGCGCTTTTCAAGGCACCCAAAGCGCTTTACAATGCCATTATTCATTCACGCTCACATTCATACACTGGTGGAGGCAAGCTACGGTTGTAGCCACAGCTGCCCTGGGGCAGACTGACAGAGGCGAGGCTGCCATATCGCGCCATCGGCCCCTCTGGCCAACACCAGTAGGCGGTAGGGTAAAGTGTCTTGCCCAAGGACACAACGACCAGAACAGAAAGGCCAGGACAGAAAGGCCGGGGATCGACATACTACACAGGAAGCCAAGGTCATAGCTTAGGCTCACTGAGAGAGAGAAAAATGTGGATGTTTAGGTTTTATGACTTTGGAGGGGGGCTGAAGCTATAAGAATGTGACAAACGGTCAGACACGTTGAGATCAGGCGGACACCCTCCCGCGCTCATCTCCCCTCCGGATGGTTAATGCTCAAAAGTGTTTGTATGGAATAATGAGAATTGTATGGAATAAAGAGATTGTTGATTGAGCATTTATACACCGAGTGTTGTTCTTCCTTCAGCCCAAAGATTAAAGAATTGGAATATTTAACAGTTGACATGTACAAAGCCACTTGACTTGACAAAATGTGCTTAAAAACTGGAATCACAGACAAATTGCAGAAAATTGAAAAACTGTGCAAATACCAGCAGGGAAAACTCTTATTGTGTTTTTGGGTGCTGTGATGAATATAAAGTCTAACAGCTGCTGGTAGGAAGGACCTGTGATTATGTTCCTTTATACACCTAGGATGCAGCAGTCTGTCACTGATGGACCTATCCTGTTCTGCAACAGCTTCATACATGGGGTGCGAGACATTATCCAAGAGTGATGTTATTTTTGCCAGTTCTTCTGTCTCCGACCGCTTGCACTGGGTCAAGGGGGCATCCTGGAACAGAGCTGGCCTTCCCGATGAGCTTACCCAACTGCTTCCTTCTCAACTGTATATAAGCTGTTGTTCCAACAGACAACACCATAGAAGATGGATGACACTCGAAAAGATCTCAGTCAGTGGACTCATAGGAGACAACTAAGGGTTCAGTGTCTAGCCCAAGGACATATGAGCAAGATACACATTTAATTACATTTTATTTTTACAGGGTCTACCATATTATTGTAAGGTAGACCCTAGAATAATGCATACAGAGAATAACTCATCAATCATATGATCCCCTATGAGCAAGTACTTTGGCGACAGTGGGGAGGAAAAACTCCCTTTTAACAGGAAGAAACCTCCGGCAGAACCAGGCTCAGGGAGGGGCGGGGCCATCTGCTGCGACCGGTTGGGGTGAGAGAAGGAAGACAGGATAAAGACATGCTGTGGAAGAGAGACAGAGATTAATAACAAGTATTATTCAGTGCAGAGAGGTCTGTTCATACATAGCGAGTGAGAAAGGTGACTGAAGAAGAAATACACATGGAGAAGAAGAGCCCTGAGGAGGGGGATGACTTGAGCGATCTAGCAACCCCCACCTCAGTGCAAGCACCTACAGTTTAGTTTTATTTATGTTATTACTAAAAACCAGTGAGTGGTATTAAGAAGCAGGGTATACTGTATATAAATTCACCAGGCAGAAAGAGAGTGAGAGGTGGAGAAAATAGGACCTTTAATCCAGTTGTGGCTCCCAGCAAATACCTGTCTCTGCAATGTTTTTATTGTTTTAATAACGTCAGCACTGCACTGGATTTGTCCTGATCCTGAAAAATTATAAATATTGATTTGTACGATGGGAGAGTGGACTGAGCGGGAAGGGGGAAGCCCATCTGTTTGTCAAAGCGCCAATAACAGATCCAGGTTTATAATGCTCTGAGCTGTCACGCTGATAGAAGTGTGGATCAGTGCTGATACTGAATTTCCTGCTTAGCCTTTGAGGAGATTCTGTTTGTCATCTTACTTACCTCTAGCTCTGTGAAAGCCTGTTCAATGCCATTTTGTTATGGTTATTCACATAATTTCACAGGATGCCACAGATAATAATAATAATAATAATAATAACTTTATTTATAAAGCACCTTCAAGCAAAGTGCTGTACAACTGATGGCAATACAGATAAGAGACACAGTACAAGTTAAGAACAGAAATAAAAAGGAGAGATTAAGAACAAAATAAAAAGAAGAAAACATTTAAAACCTAAAAGCCATAGAGTTAAGACATGTAAGATAAGGTAAACAAGTGTGAATGAAGAGCCGCAGTTTAAAAATAAAGCTTATTTGCTTTCTTTCCAAATGTTAAGTGAGAAGGTTGAAAATAGTTTTGAGTCGGTAGCTGACTTTTAAATGACTGCTTTTACATTTTCAGTACTGAAATTGGAGAATGTTTGTTTTATCCTGCCTCACAGAGGCACTAATGATGAAAGTGAGAACACACTTGTGCCATTTTTACACTCACCAGTTCAGTCTCATTGCTAAGCTATGAAAACTCGAGGCTAAAAGTCAAGTCCTTCTAAGCTGTAATAAAATTGTGGAAATGCATATTTGTCTGTCAGATGCTGCACTACTCATTACTGTAACTATATTATAGCTATATTACTATAGCTATATTTAGCTACTGAATATTTGTTAGTTTTAGTCTTGTTGGTTAGGCTGTTTTTTTCCTGGTTTAGTTGACTAAGAAATTAGTCACCAGGAACGTCCCTATTTCAACTATTTCACAAAACTATATATAGCATTGCCTTAATGGTGTCTGAATTGTAGCTATCATATCACTTTGAAAATATACCAATCAAATGTGAGCTATAAGGGCATTTTGCCTTTGATGTCAACATACAAATGAAAAAGATAGAAAAAAAAATATGGATCAAAATCAGGGAGGTGGTGACATGTAGTCAGGGTAAGGCAACAGTAAACTTTTAACCCTGCTTCTGAATATAGGTGTAGCCAGTTAAAAAAAAATTGGGATTTGTTCCTTCTGAAAATGTCTGTGAGATCTGAAAAGGGATGCCATACAACAGAAAACTTGCAGACTGGCATTACTAAAATACTTCTGTTCCACAAATGTTGCTGTATGTGTAAAATGTCAGTAAAATGGAATGCATTGCCCTAAAACCTGGACATACAGTGGTGTGGAAAAGTGTTTGCCCTGTTCCTAATTTCTTATTTTTGTCTGTTGTCATATTTAAATGTGTTGGATAATCAAACAAATTTAAGTATTAAACAAAGATGACAGAAGTAAACACAAAATGCCCTTTCTAAATCAAGGTTTTTATTATTAAGGGGGCGCTGTCACTTGGTGTTCGCTCTCTCTGTGGTAGAGTATCACTTCCTCTTCCTGCTCAAACACATAGTGGTGTTTTTGAGGAGCTTATCTGCTTAGCAATTTAATTAAAAAACTTTTAGATAACTTCGGTTTTCATAGTTTAATCTTCACGTCCTTCATCCGAAGCACACTCTCTGTGTACTTACTACCTAATTTATAGCCAAAATATTCACTCACTGTGTGTTAGCTTAGCTCATAGACAACTTGCTAGCAGCATGGCCTCTTCACCTGTCCCTCCTGCACTTTCCTGCTCATTGTGTCAGATATTTAGTTATTCCTCAGCCTCCTTTAGCAGTAGTGATACTTGTAACAAATGTAGCATATTTGCAGCTCTGGAGGCCAGGATTACTGAATTGGAGAATCAGCTTCGCACCCTTGATTCACCCATACCTATCCAGCCCACGAAGATAGCGTAGGCCCCGCTAGCTGTTCCCCGGTAGACCCCAAGCAGCTGGGGAAAGAGGGTGGCTGGGTGACGGTGAGGAGGAAGCATAGTCTTAAACAGAAGCCCCAGGTACACCACCAACCTGTTCATGTGTCTAACCGTTTTTCCCCACTTGGCGACACACCCACCGGAGATCAAACTCTGGTAATTGGCGATTCTGTTCTCAGACATGTGAAGCTGGAGACACCGGCAACCATAGTCAATTGTCTTCCAGGGGCCAAAGCAGGCAACATTGAAGGAAATTTAAAACTGCTGGCTAAAAAAAAAAAAAAAAAAAAAAAAAAAAAGATGGCGGCGCGAGCAGTCGCAGCGGCCCGGCGCTCTCCTCAACTTAGTGGTTTTCTTTTTCTTTTGTGTATTTTTGTTTCACTTTTACTCCGATATGCAGGAGCACATATGCAGTACAGTAAAACTAAACTGCTTGCGGTTCTAAACCACAAAAACCTCCACACCTTTGCTGACAATGACTGGGACTCAATTCCCCCTGAGATCCGGAGGGTCACCGACTCTAATTTCACCATACCACCGCTGAAGTGGCGTAGGCGACGGAGGCACAGGAAACAGAAGAGAGGGAAGAGAGCGGGGCTGAAGGCTAGGCTACGTGCTAACCCACACGGACCGGCTATTCCGAGCCTCTTCCTCACCAACTCACGGTCACTAAATAACAAGATGGATGAGCTACGACTGCGGATCACCTCACGCTGTCTGGATTACTGTGTTATGATCATCACAGAGACTTGGCTGGACTCTTTTACCCCAGACACTGCGATTGAGCTAGCGGGCCACGCTACGTTCAGAGCGGACAGGAACAAAGAGTCCGGTAAGAAACGCGGGGGAGGTCTGCTAGTGTTTGTAAACAATAACTGGTGCACCAGCAACACAGTTAAAGTCGTTCACTGCTGCCCAGACATAGAATACATGATGGTTCAGTGTAGACCCTTCTACTTGCCGAGAGAGCTCACAGCGATCACAATAATAGCAGTTTATGTGCCGCCGCAAGCTAATGCTAAGTCAGCCATGGAGCTACTCCAGCGCTCCATTAATAAACAGCTAACAACGCACCCGGACTGCGCTGTGATCGTGGCAGGAGATTTTAACCACGCAAACCTGAAATCTGTCCTGCCTGGATTCTTTAAAAACGTGAGCTTTCCGACGAGGGAAAACAACACACTAGACCAGGTCTACACCAACATCCCAGATGCTTACAAGGCCACCCCCCTGCCTCATCTCGGACTCTCTGATCATCTCTCTCTGTCCCTGATCCCTGCTTATAAACCTCTAATTCAAAGACAAAAACCATCTGAAAAATCAGTAAGAGTGTGGACCGCGGAAGCCACCACGGCCCTACAAGACTGTTTTGATAACACGAATTGGAGTGTATTTGCAGAAGGATCAGACTTGGAGGGCCACACATCTGCCGTACTCTCATACATCAGCTTCTGTACTGAGAGTGTAACAACAACAAAGACTGTTAAAGTGTTCCCGAACCAGAAGCCATGGCTCAACAGTGAGGTGAGAGCCCTACTAAGAGCACGTGACAGCGCCTTCAAATCAGGAGACCAACAAGTCTACAAAGAGGCACGCCAATCTCTGGTTAAAGGCATAAAAGAAGCCAAGCGCAAATACAAACAGCGCATCGAGGAACACTTTAACACAAAGAACTCCAGAAACATGTGGCAGGGGATCAAGACACTCACTGGCTACAAAGACAGTTGCACACAAACCAACTCCCCAGACATCACCCTACCTGACACCCTAAACCATTTCTTCGCCCGCTTTGACCAAGAAAACAGGGACACCATCACCCATCCTGCCATCACAGAGAGGGACGACGCTCCCATCCAGCTGGAGCAGCACCAGGTCAGAGCCACACTGCGCAGAGTCAACGTGAGGAAAGCAGCTGGTCCTGACGGTGTAGCCGGTAGAGTGCTTAAAGCATGTGCAGACCAACTAGCAGAGGTTTTCACCACCATCTTCAACCTCTCACTGCTACAGTCTGTAGTACCATCCTGCCTTAAGTCAGCCACCATCGTTCCAGTGCCCAAGAAGAACACAGTGAGCTGCTTGAATGACTATCGTCCAGTTGCTTTAACACCCATAATTGCCAAATGTTTCGAACAGCTCATCATGTCACACATTAAAGCTGCCATCCCTGCAAACCTCGATCCACACCAGTTTGCATACAGGGCAAACAGGTCGACAGAGGATGCCATAATAACAGCTCTTCACACAGCCCTCACACACCTGGACTGTAGTAACACCTATGTGAGAATGCTATTTGTGGACTTCAGCTCTGCCTTCAATACAGTTCAACCCCACAAACTGGTTAATAAACTAAGCAACTTAGGACTCAGCAGCTCACTGTGCAGCTGGATACTGGACTTCCTGAGCAACAGACCCCAGAACGTAAGAATGGGAGAGCACACCTCCTCCACCCTCATTCTGAATGTGGGTGTCCCACAGGGGTGTGTCCTCAGTCCCCTCTTATACTCACTTTTCACCCATGACTGTTCACCAATCCACACCAGTAACACCATTATAAAATTTGCTGATGACACCACTGTCATAGGACTGATCGACAACAACGATGATTCAGCCTACAGAGAGGAGGTTCAGCATCTGAAGCAATGGTGTGACGACAACAACCTGCATCTGAACACAGCCAAGACCAAGGAGATGGTAATCGACTTCAGAAGAACAAAGCGATCTGAGCACTCTACCCTCTACATTGATGGGGAGGAGGTAGAACGGGTAGAAAGCTTTAAGTTCCTCGGAGTCCACATCTCGGCCGACCTTACCTGGTCCACAAACATCTCCCACCAGGTAGGGAAAGCACAACAAAGGCTGTACTTCCTCAGGAAACTACGTCAGGCCCAATTACCCCAAAGACTGCTAGTAAACTTCTACCGCTCCACCATTGAGAGCCTTCTGACTTACTGCTGCACACTCTGGTTCAACTGCTGCACTGCGGAGGACAAGAGGAAACTGCAGCGGGTGGTGAGGGCAGCAGAGCGGGCAATCGGCACTTCACTAACTCCCCTCAGAGACATCTATACTGGCAGACTTCAGCAGAAAGCCAGCATCATCATTAAAGACCCCTCGCACCCTGGACACTCACTTTTTTCCCCCCTTCCCTCTGGTAAACGCTACAGGTCCATCAGGTCGAAGACAAACAGACTCAACAGAAGTTTTTACCCACAGGCTGTCAAACATGCCCTACCTCCACCCTGATTGGAGGATAACTGCACTGCCAACACTCATGGACATTACACCTTATTTATAAATCGTATTTCTGTTTATACTTCAATGCAAACAACACCCTTACCACTTTAAACTGTATTTATTATAACATTATTTAGTATAGTTCCAACAGCACCCCCCCCCAATGTGCAATATCACTGATCACACTGCACCTCTCAATGCACCTGCTAGTTAGATGGCATGTATGTGTATGTATATAGATGTAAGCGTGTATGTGGAAATATGTGTGTGTATGCATGTACGGATGCAGATATGTATATATACATATATGTATGTATGTGCGTGTATGTTTGCAGGTGTATGTATAACTTGTACATATCTTTCTTGTGTAAATGTAAATTTGTTCGAGATGCCAAACTGCCTTTCACTGTTCTTGTAACAGTGACAATAAAAAGCTATTCTATTCTATTCTATTCTAAGGGTAAACGTAAATACAGTAGGATCATAATTCACGTCGGCAGTAATGACACCCGGTTTCGCCAATCGGAGGTCACTAAAATCAATATTGAATCGGTGTGTAACTTTGCCAAAACGATGTCGGACTCTGTAGTTTTCTCTGGTCCCCTCCCCAATCAGACCAGGAGTGACATGTTTAGCTGCATGTTCTCCTTAAATTGCTGGCTGTCTGAGTGGTGTCCAAAAAACGATGTGGGCTTCATAGATAATTGGCAAACCTTCTGGAGGAAACCTGGTCTTGTTAGGAGAGACGGCATCCATCCCACTTTGGATGGAGCAGCTCTCATTTCTAGAAATATGGACAAATTTATTGAACCCCCCCAAAATATGACTATCCAGAGTTGGGACCAGGAAGCAGAGTTGCAGTCTTACACGCCTCTCTGCAGCTTCTCTCCTCCTGCTACCCCCCCAAAAACCCATCTCCATTGAGACTGTGTCAGCTCCCAAACAGACAAAAAACAAACTAAAAACCAGCAATAAACAACTTAAACATAAAAAATCACAAAGAAAGATCAATACAGTATCCACATCTGAACCAAAGAGTAAAACAGTGAAATGTGGATTATTAAATATTAGGTCTCTCTCCTCCAAGTCTCTGTTAGTACATGACTTAATAATTGATCAACAAATCGATTTACTCTGCCTTACAGAAACCTGGTTGCAGCAGGATGAGTATGTTAGTTTAAATGAATCAACACCCCCGAGTCATTCTAACTACCAGAAATCTCGAAGCACAGGCCGAGGGGGTAGTGTGGCAGCAATTTTTCACACCAGCCAATTAATCAACCAAAGACCAAGACAGACTTTTAATTCATTTGAAAGCCTGATGCTTAGCCTCGTCCACCCCAGCTGTAACTCAGAAACCAGTCTTACTTGTTATCATCTATCGTCCACCTGGGCCTTACACAGAGTTTCTCTCTGATTTCTCAGACTTTTTATCTGATTTAGTGCTCAGCTCAGATAAAATAGTTATTGTGGGTGATTTTAACATTCATGTAGATGCTAAAAATGACAGCATCAACATGGCATTGAATCTGTTATTAGACTCAATTGGCTTCCCTCAAAATGTAAAAGAACCCACCCACCACTTTAATCACGCTCTAATCACTTCTAGTTGTCTCTTCGTGTTTTTTCTTGCTGGATGAACCGCTTGCTCCTGTGCGCAGGATTCTCTTTCCCTTGGAGCCCTGGGAGAGCTGAGTTGCTGGTGTGTTGTGTTTTTGGAACTGTGTGACGATTTCCTGTGTGAAGAGCCCCTGTTTCTGGACCTCCCCTGTGCCCCTCTGGATTCCCACCTCTCTCTCACCTGTATATAGTTGCACCTGGTGTTGTGTGTTAATAAAAGGAACTGCATTTAGCTTCCCTTGTCTGTGCATGAGTCCATCCCACCTCGTGACAATAATCCACCCACTGTTATCATCTTCAATGACCCGTACCAACACAGAGCAGAGCAGCTACCTGAACGCTACTCCAACAGGGGTCGATTATCTTGTTTTGTTTTGTTTTGTTTTGTTTTTTTTGGCCTGTCCCGTTTGGTTCTTTTGCCATCAGCATTATTGTCTAAAGGCAAAGAAAGATGCCCAACGGATTTACTTTACCAAATCGACCATCCCAGCCTTGCCGTAATGGTCTATTTGATTCACCTTTTATTGTTCATTTTATTTTATTTTCACTTGCTAAATACGGGACAGACTTGACTGGGGAAAAGAAAGGGGAGAAAGAAAGAGGGAAAGAAAAAAAAGCGGGGAAGAGGGACGGTGATAAAGGGCAAAAAACAAAAACCAACAAAATAAGCAGACAAAAAATACATATATCGATCACCTGGATCACCTGTTGAGAAAGAATAAAGAAAACAAGCAGAAAAAGAAAGAGCAATATAATAAACAACATCATCATGATGATCTATGTGAATATAACAGTAAATACTAAATATTAAACATTATTGTGCTGCACGTGAGATCGACAGCGCACAGTGTGCTTTGAGGTAGGAGCCAAAAAGGGTGTAGTTTGTGTGTGTGAGCACCCGTGTGTACACCTGTGAGCATGAGCGCGCTTGTATTTAAAAGGTTCCTTCATGTAATGATCTGCGAGAGGGTGTGGGGGGTCATAGCCCCATCCTCCAGGGCATGAAGCAAGTGTGGAGGAGATCAAGACTCCAGACATCCAGAGGCCCTCAGAACACAAGAGACCAAGGAAGACCAACAGAGGAGCAGCCGCACCACTATCCCAGAAAGAGCTGAGGAGAGCCCCAGATGAGGGGTCACTCAGGAGCCGCGGAGCAGAAGCCAGGGGGGGTTGCAGTGACGTGCCCGTGAGTTCCGCCGGCAGCCAGCTGTTTCAGAGTGACTGGGCCCCAGGCCGAGAGGCCGAGGGCACCCCACCCCCGAAGTGGCCTGAGCGAGCCCCAGGCTCCAGGCCCCGACAAGCAGCCACCAGGAGTGAGCCGGACGCCCATCCCCGGACACATAGAACCACAAATGCACCAATGTCTGAGGGCATCTGACACTGGCAGGGGAAGTGGTGGGGGGAGATAGGCCTCCATACCTTGGAGGGCCTGAGATGACCCTAGAGAGGTGGCGTCTGATACCCGACCTGACATATAGACACAGACAAACAGGCACACACAGATACAAACATCCATTCCCACCCTCGTGCTCTCATATGAAATTACTCAACACTCACCCAACGTGGAGACAGACATAAATAGACACTGTACACACAATCACACTCCCCAAGCGTACTCTAAGCAAGGGTAAGTCTAGGTACCCTTGCCCCTGGAGGGGGAAACTGCTCCCAGACCCAGGTAGTGTTACCCTTTTCCCTGGGGTGGAGAGAAGCAGACTGCCCCGACTCGACAGCAGCAGGGAGGCCCCACATTCCAGACCCCAATCGGATGGCCAACTCCTCCTCCCAGCCCCCCGCCCCAACAGGCAACAGAGAAAGGGGGGGGTGTGAAGACTCCAAACCTCCCTCCGCCTGCTCATATGTAGTGTTGATGCATGTGTTTTCTAAGGTGCATTTAAAACCCAGGAGGGCATGGAGCTACCTGCCAGAGAGCAGCAGGTAAGCGCATAGCCCCTCCTGATAGCCCTCAATGTATACGTGTATTTAAAATTGAGAGGTGGGCAATGACGCCAGGGGTGAGGTTGTACACCCTGATGGTCTTTTGGATTCTGTGTAGCGTGCCCACCCCCAAGATCCCATATGTATGTGTTATGAGAGTTTGAGTAATGTGAATGTCTAAGTTGTGGGATAAAATTGAGGCACAGGCAGCCAGAAGGGGACAGAGGGGGGGGATGCCTCCCCTGCACCCTGGTGACACACCCCTACCCCAAGGCCCTGCATGTGTGGTTGTGGTGGAGCGGGAAGAGGGAGGCAGCTAGAGATGGGGAGGGAAGGAAGCGAGGGGCAAGTGACCCCTCCCTGGGGCCAGCTCCCCCGCTGACCCCAGTAGGCACCCCCATACTCTGCAACCCACCAGGGAAAGGGGGCCCAGGCCCATCCGGACCGGAGACGGAGCACCCCCAGGACCCACCCCCGTCCCGGACCCACCCAGGGGCAGTCAGGCTACCAGGTCAGTGACCCACGTCCATCAGTACAGACCCTCCCCTAGCCCCGCTGCACGCATCCACGAGGAAACCGTCACCTAAGAGCCAACAGAGCCCTTAATAGGCCATGACCGCAACCCCAGGTTGAGCCTTCCAAGGAAGATGCTCCTGGGGAATCCCCTGACGCCCCAAGCCTGTCCCTACCCCCACAGCAATCACAACAGCAAAGGTGGGACCAAACTATGACCCCCCACCCCCACTAGGTGATGGAGCTGATCAAAGTAGCCCAGAGCAATGGATCTGATGTGGTGGCAGAGGCTGTATCAAGACTAATGTAATCTAATAGATAATTTCTATATTGGTTAGAATTAAGATTATTTTTATTTTTCCAGTTCATGAGGACTGTTTTCTTGGCTATGCATAGGGCAGTGAAAACCATATGGGCTATATTCTTTTCCGTAGTGACATTATCTAAGCTGCCCAACAAACACACTAAAGGGGAAGTTGGAATGTTACATTTCAGACACTTTGACAAGTCTTCACATATCTCGCGCCAAAACTTCTGAACTGGTGGACAGAACCAAAGAGCGTGGATATAATTGTCGGGTGAGTTGGTTTGGCAGTGTGAGCAGTTGTTGGTAGACGTAAAGCCCATCTTGAACATCCGATGACCTGTATAGTGTACTCTATGTAGTATTTTGTATTGAATTAATTGAAGACTGGGATTTCTAATTAAATGAAAGGTTTTTAAGCATATCTGAGACCAGAAGTTTTGGTCTAAGTTAACCGATAAATCCGCTTCCCATTTTGCAATAGGAAGTGATATTGATTCATCTGTTTTAGAAAGCATTCTGTATATTTTGGAAAGTAATTTTCGGGTTTTAAGAGTAAGAAATTGTACCACACTTGGTGGTGTTTGTAGTTCAACTTGACCGAGTTTAAATTTCTTTTTTTACTATGGATTTAATTTGTTGATATTCTAAAAATCTTTTCTTGTTGATCCCATATTGTGTAACTAGTCTGTCAAATGGAATAAATTCTGTTACTTCAAATATATGTTCTACGTATTTGATTCCTTTACAACTCCAATCTGGAAAGTTTATCATATTATTGTTTTGTAATATGTCAGGGTTGTTCCAGATAGGTGTACGTTTGCATGGGATTAATGAAGACTCCGTCAATTTTAGAAACTCCCACCATGCTGTCAGAGAAGAGCTGATGCTGACGCTTTTGGAGCATTCATGTCGTTTGATGTTTGAGCTGATAAATGGTAGATCTGAAATCTCTAGATTATTGCAAAGTGCTTGTTCTACATCTAGCCAATGTTCATCTAAGAGGGTATGTTTTAGCTCTCCTGAGATAAATTGGAGCCTGTTGGCTAAGAAGTAGTGCTGAAAGTTAGGTAGTTCTAATCCTCCTTTATCCTTGGTTCTTTGTAGTGTTTTTAAGCTTATACGTGGGGGTTTATTTTTCCAAAGGAATTTGGACATATATGAATCTAGAGATCTGAACCAATCTTGTGGCGGTTTAGTTGGGATCATTGAGAATAAATAATTTATTTTTGGTAAGACCATCATTTTTATAGCAGCAACCCTTCCCATGAGTGATATGGGTGGACATTTCCACCTAGCCAGATCGCCTTCTACTTTCTTTAAAAGTGGGATATGGTTTAATTTAGTTAGATCTGCAAGCTTGGGAAAAACATTAATGCCTAAATATTTTATATTTCCTGATTGCAGTGGTGTAGAAGAAGAATTATGGAAGGAGCAATTAATCGGAAGGACTGTAGATTTTGACCAGTTAATTGAGTAATCTGATATTTTTGCAAAAGAGTTTATCAATTCAATCACCCCAGAGATATTGGTTTGTGAGTTTTGGAGAAAAAGTAACACATCATCCGCATAAAGGCTGATTTTGTGTTCCACGTTCTTGCATTTTATGCCCTTAATTACTGTATTCTGACTAATTGCTGCTGCTAGAGGTTCAATAAAAATTGCAAACATTGAAGGGGAGAGTGGGCATCCCTGCCTGGTGCCCCTCAGGAGACAAAAGATGGAGGATGTTTGGTCATTTGTTCTGATGCAAACTGTTGGGGAATTGTATAATATTTTTAACCAGTTAATGAAAGAGGTTCCAAAACCAAATTTGTGTAAAGTTGCAAACAGAAATTTCCAGTTAACTCTGTCAAACGCTTTTTCTGCATCTAAAGAAAATATTGTAGTTTCAATGTTTTTACTGTATGAGTAGTCTATCAAATTAAGTAATTTACGTGTATTTGTTGATGAGTGCCTACCTTTTATGAAACCAGTTTGGTCAGGATGAATTAAGAGGGGGGTTATTTTCTCTAATCTCTTTGAGAGAGCTTTGCAGATTATTTTAAGGTCTACATTTATAAAGGATATTGGACGATAGCGTGAGGGATATACAGGGTCTTTGCCTGGTTTTAGCAGGAGATTAATGTTTGCAGAATTCATATTTGATGGAAGTCTGCCCTTTTCTTTGATTTCCGACAATGTTCTGTAAAAAACTGGTGCTAGAATCGTCCAAAATTCTTTGTAGAATTCTGCAGGAAAGCCGTGTGGACCTGGAGCCTTATTATTGGGCATGCTTATCAGGGCTTCCTGGAGTTCACCTGATGTCAGTGGCGAATCCAGTGCCATTGCTTGAGTGTCTAATAATTTTGGAAGAGTTATGTTGTCCAAAAACTGATCAATTTCCTTTTTAGATGGGTTTATTTGTGGTGAATACAACGTTTTATAGAAATCCCTGAAAACGTTGTTTATTTCTTTCTTTTGTGTTCCCAGATGAATCTTGAGCAGCACATATAGTTGTTTTTTATTTATTTATTTTTAGCTGGTTTGCTAGAAATTGACCGGATTTATTACCATGTTCATAATTTTGTAAGCGTAGTCTTTGTACTAAGAATTTTTTATTTTTTTTAATCAATTATCTAATTTAATTCTAGTTTTGTTTTGCGTATTTTGTTCAATGTTTCCTGATCTTGGTGGGACACGTAGGCTTCTTCTAGGGATTTGATGGTTTTTTCTAATTCCTGAATATTTTTGTTTTCTTCTTTCTTTTTATGTGATGAGAAAGAAATTATTTTACCTCTCATCACAGCTTTCCCTGCTTCCCAAAGAACAGAAGCTGATGTTCCGGGAGTGTCATTATAGTCTAAATATAGAGTCCACTCTTTTTTAAAATATTTAATAAAGTCTTCATCTTTAAGCAGTGATGTATTAAATCTCCAGTTTTTACTTGGCGTAGTATTATTCTTGTGCATTAGTGCTAAAGATACAGGAGCATGATCGCTGACAGCTATAGGGTGAATCTCAGTGTCTGAAATGTCCCTCAGCAATGAGCTGCTGACCAAAAAATAATCCAGACGAGAGTAGGAGTGATGAACATGTGAGAAAAAAGTATATTCCTTACAGTTGGGGTGAAGGGAGCGCCATGCATCGCAAAGACCAAAGTCGCTCATATACTGTTTGATTATATTTGTGGACTGCCAATTGCGCTGAGTTCCTGCTGTATTGAGCCTATCCATTTCTTCATTTAGTCCAAGGTTGAGGTCGCCTCCAAGAACAAGTGTGCCATCTAAGTGTTCAGAGAGTACACTGAAAAAACCATGAAAGAATGAGGGATCATCAACATTTGGACCATATACACTTACAATACATAGCTTTTTATCAAGTATAGATAGTTTAATGATTAAGAATCTGCCCTCTGGATCTATAACTGTATCGAGTACTGTGAAATTAATATTTTTATGTATTAAAATTGCTACTCCCCTTTGTCTAGAATTATAACAAGCTGAGAACACATTAGGAAACTCAGGTGTTTTAAGTTCATTCGAACGTCTAAGAGGTCTGTGGGTCTCTTTTAAAAGGACAACATCTGCCTGTAGTTTTTTGAGTTGGTTAAATATTTTTAACCTCTTCTCTGGAGCCAGCTCCATTTACATTCCATGTAACAAACCTTAGTGCACCCATAGATGTCTGTGTATAACTAGGGGTGTATGCTGTGTGTGTCGCTTAGACAGTTCGATTATCTAGTTAATAATTTTACCTCCTCACTACGTACGACTCTGGATACTGTAGCTCCTGTGAAAACTAAGGTCTCAAATCAGAAGTACCTGACTCCGTGGTATAATTCTCAAACACGTAGCCTAAAGCAGATAACTCGTAAGCTGGAGAGGAAATGGCGTGTCACAAATTTAGAGGATCATCATTATCCTGGAGAAATAGTTTGCTGCTTTATAAGAAAGCCCTCCGCAAAGCCAGAACATCTTACTATTCGTCACTGATTGAAGAAAATAAGAACAACCCCAGGTTTCTCCTCAGCACTGTAGCCAGGCTGACAAAAAGTCAGAGCTCTGTTGAGCCAACCATCCCTTTAACGTTAACTAGTAATGACTTCATGAACTTCTTCACAAATAAAATTTTAATCATTAGAGAACAAATTACTCAAAATCATCCCACAGATGTAATATTATCTACAGCTACTTTCAGTACCATCAATGTTAAGTTAGACTCTTTTTCTCTAATTGATCTTTCTGAGTTAACTTCAATAATTACTTCCACCAAACCATCAACGTGTCTTTTAGACCCCATTCCTATAAAACTGCTCAAAGAAGTCCTGCCATTAATTAATGCTTCAATCTTAAATCTGATCAACCTATCTCTAATAATCAGCTATGTACCACAGGCCTTCAAGCTGGCTGTAGTTAAACCTTTACTTAAAAAGCATCTCTAGACCCAGCTGTCTTAGCTAATTATAGGCCAATCTCCAACCTTCCTTTCATATCAAACATCCTTGAAAGAGTAGTTGTCAAACAGCTAACAGATCATCTGCAGAGGAATGGCTTATTTGAAGAGTTTCAGTCAGGTTTCAGAGCTCATCACAGCACAGAAACAGCTTTAGTGAAGGTTACAAATGATCTTCTTATGGCCTCTGACAGTGGACTCATCTCTGTGCTTGTCCTGCTAGACCTCAGTGCAGCGTTCGATACCGTCGAACATAATATCCTATTAGAGCGATTAGAGCACGCTGTAGGTATTACAGGTACTGCGCTGCAGTGGTTTGCATCATATCTATCTAATAGTGCATATAAATGGAAAGTCCTCTTCACATACTAAGGTTAATTATGGTGTTCCACAGGGTTCAGTGCTAGGACCAATTCTGTTTACATTATAAGATAAGAGATAATAACTCATGAAAGAATAAAGTGACGTTGAAACCAAGCACACCATTGTTTTTCTTGTGACATTACCAATAAGTTTGATGTGTCACATGGCCCTCTTCCTATTGAAAAAACAAAAGTTGTATCCAAGATGGCCGAATTCTAAATGACCACCATGGTCACCACCCATCTTGAGGAGTTTGCCCCCTCACATATACTAATGTGCCACAAACAGGACTTTAATATCGCCAATCATTCCCATTTTATTACGGTGTATCCATATAAATGGCCCACCCTGTACTTTCATACTTGTTGTTTTCTTTTTTTTCCCTTATGTTTTTACTTTGTTGTACTAATGTAAGGTGACCTTGAGGGTCTTTAAAGGGGCCTATAAATAAATGCGTATTAAATGGTAAAAATAAATAAATGCGTATTATTATTATTATTATTATTATTATTATTATTATTCATGGCTGAGTTGCTGTCATTCCCATCATCACTGTCATCACTTTCAATTTGTGATAATACTAATAACAGTTTTACAATTGGTCAGTTATTACACAAACCAAATTAGGCACTTAGATATATGCCATATAAAGAATATATGGATTACAATTGAACTAATGTTTATTTTGGTTTATGCTATACACTCAAGCCATTACACCATCTTATTCAACCCTGCTACCACAAGCCCCTTACTAAAGCAACATGAAGACAACTGTAATCTTCATAAGCATGGAAGAAACTGGAGAAGCAAATTAACGACACGTCCTGGCAAACTGACTGGATTGATTACATAATAATAAGGCACAGTCATTTATAGAAATCCTCCTTCAGCCACCATGTTTATATACGTGTGGCAATGAAAATGATTGGAACAGATGAATTTAATGATTTGGATGGCTGGGTTTTGACTTTGGGCAATACAGTGTACCACTCAGGTTTGATGGTGATTTTCCAGATGTGCAATGCTTGCCAAATTTCATATGCACTAATACAACTCCGTGCCATCAAAGATACAGGCTTTTGAACTCAGCACTGACAATTTGCTGACAGTTTTTTGCAAAATGGTGAACCAAACTGTTGCTCCAGCTGTTTCTTTTCTAGCCTTCTGTTTTCCTTCAGTTTTGGGGGAAATTGAGACTGTATGTAAAAAGTGGATTTTTTAAAAACTTATGATGCAAGTACATAAATTCTATATTATATATAAGTATATATCAGTATAACGATACATACATATGTATAACATTTTCAGGTTTCTTAAAAAAATCACCATTTGGTTTTATAAAAACATTAATAATATTGTTAAGGGCATCATCTTATAAATCTCTGTAGTGATACCTACTAATAGCACAATATTGCATTCTCTGTGTTTTTCTCTGCATGCAGTAGGGTGTTTATCCTGCCTAATTGAAGGCTTTTTGACAAAACCTGATGTGCAAAAAGAACAGCACCAAGCGAAATCTAATACTCTCGACCCGAGTTGCCTTTGTTGTGCTGCCTTTCATCAGGTTTTTGTAGTGACCCTTGGCTCTGTTCTCCTTAGACTGAGGAAATATTTGGCCAACATGATCTGTTTTCTCTGGAGCCATAGCTACTTACAAGCACCTAAACATTGAAACAGCAGGATGTGATCCTAGATTTGGAATGGGACACATTTAGCTAAATGTTTGCCCAGCCACAAATCATGTTGGGTGGTGCCAAGTGGCACTCAGACAGATGATACTCCCGGGCTGGAACAATGAAAGTGGTGAGGAATGAGAGGATCTGCTCAATAGAGTTATTCATGGAAGAATGGATGAGCAGGATGGCCATGAAGAGCAATACAGAGATCAATGGAGCTGCTCACAGGCTGGATTTTTTCTGGCTAGCCCCATACATGCTCTCATGAGGCAGCCTTCAGACTGTCTTCCAAAAAGCCTCAAACTCATCACTGAGCAATCCTACTGTGACAAGGACAACGTGGTTCAGCCACCTGTGCTAAACATAGCCAGAATCACGCCAAAGTGGCAATCTAGAACTGTTAGTTCTACTGTTGACCGCCACAATTTCTTCAGTACAACCACAGATTCATTTGAATTTTAACTTCATAAAAACCCAATCCCCAATCACAATATTTAACAAGCTGTCTTTCCCTGTAAAGATTACAATACTTGAAAAGTAACTTATTCAACAAAAATAATGACTCACTCTTAGCTCTTACGTTTCATTAATCACAATCAAACTTTTAAATTTTGTAGAATGTGCAGCAGGTTTGTTCGGTTAAGGCTATTAACAAGTGAAGAGAGTGTGTTGAGAAGATGGAAGTAGAAGTACTTTGCTCTCAATTTCTTTATTCGTCAGCTTATCAAAGACAATGGCTGGAAAACGGTTAGTGAATTAGGAAGTGGAGAAGATTAGTAAGGAGGACATGAGGGCAGCTATGAATAGGATGAAGAGTGGAAAGACATTTGATCTACATGACAAACCTGTGGAGATATGGAGATACAGGGAGTGCAGAATTATTAGGCAAGTTGTATTTTTGAGGAATAATTTTATTATTGAACAACAACCATGTTCTCAATGAACCCAAAAAAACTCATTAATATCAAAGCTGAATGTTTTTGGAAGTAGTTTTTAGTTTGTTTTTAGTTTTAGCTATTTGAGGGGGATATCTGTGTGTGCAGGTGACTATTACTGTGCATAATTATTAGGCAACTTGACAAAAAACAAATATATACCCATTTCAATTATTTATTTTTACCAGTGAAACCAATATAACATCTCCACATTCACAAATATACATTTCTGACATTCAAAAACAAAACAAAAACAAATCAGCGACCAATATAGCCACCTTTCTTTGCAAGGACACTCAAAAGCCTGCCATCCATGGATCCTGTCAGTGTTTTGATCTGTTCACCATCAACATTGCGTGCAGCAGCAACCACAGCCTCCCAGACACTGTTCAGAGAGGTGTACTGTTTTCCCTCCTTGTAAATCTCACATTTGATGATGGACCACAGGTTCTCAATGGGGTTCAGATCAGGTGAACAAGGAGGCCATGTCATTAGTTTTTCTTCTTTTATACCCTTTCTTGCCAGCCACGCTGTGGAGTACTTGGACGCGTGTGATGGAGCATTGTCCTGCATGAAAATCATGTTTTTCTTGAAGGATGCAGACTTCTTCCTGTACCACTGCTTGAAGAAGGTGTCTTCCAGAAACTGGCAGTAGGACTGGGAGTTGAGCTTGACTCCATCCTCAACCCGAAAAGGCCCCACAAGCTCATCTTTGATGATACCAGCCCAAACCAGTACTCCACCTCCACCTTGCTGGCGTCTGAGTCGGACTGGAGCTCTCTGCCCTTTACCAATCCTGTGATGCTTTTACCTGTGATGCTGTAATGCTTTCCTTTGATGCTTTTACCCCCTCTAAATTAGAGGCTAGGGGTACTGCTGCTGCACAGGCTTTACAGGCAGTGCAGAATTATTAGGCAAATGAGTATTTTGTCCACATCATCCTCTTCATGCATGTTGTCTTACTCCAAGCTGTATAGGCTCGAAAGCCCACTACCAATTAAGCATATTAGGTGATGTGCATCTCTGTAATGAGAAGGGGTGTGGTCTAATGACATCAACACCCTATATCAGGTGTGCATAATTATTAGGCAACTTCCTTTCCTTTGGCAAAATGGGTCAAAAGAAGGACTTGACGGGCTCAGAAAAGTCAAAAATAGTGAGATATCTAGCCACAGCCACCCTGGGGCACACTGACAGAGGCGAGGCTGCCGGACACTGGCGCCACCGGGCCCTCTGACCACCACCAGTAGGCAACGGGTGAAGTGTCTTGCCCAAGGACAAAACAACCGAGACTGTCCGAGCCGGGGCTCGAACCTGCAACCTTCCGATTACAAGGCAAACTCCCAACTCTTGAGCCACGATCGCCCCAAAATCACTGGAGTGCCCAAAAGCACAAGGTGTGCAATACTCAGAGACATGGCCAAGGTAAGAAAGGCTGAAAGACGACCACCACTGAACAAGACACACAAGCTGAAACGTCAAGACTGGGCCAAGAAATATCTCAAGACTGATTTTTCTAAGATTTTATGGACTGATGAAATGAGAGTGAGTCTTGATGGGCCAGATGGATGGGCCCGTGGCTGGATTGGTAAAGGGCAGAGAGCTCCAGTCCGACTCAGACGCCAGCAAGGTGGAGGTGGAGTACTGGTTTGGGCTGGTATCATCAAAGATGAGCTTGTGGGGCCTTTTCGGGTTGAGGATGGAGTCAAGCTCAACTCCCAGTCCTACTGCCAGTTTCTGGAAGACACCTTCTTCAAGCAGTGGTACAGGAAGAAGTCTGCATCCTTCAAGAAAAACATGATTTTCATGCAGGACAATGCTCCATCACACGCGTCCAAGTACTCCACAGCGTGGCTGGCAAGAAAGGGTATAAAAGAAGAAAAACTAATGACATAGCCTCCTTGTTCACCTGATCTGAACCCCATTGAGAACCTGTGGTCCATCATCAAATGTGAGATTTACAAGGAGGGAAAACAGTACACCTCTCTGAACAGTGTCTGGGAGGCTGTGGTTGCTGCTGCACGCAATGTTGATGGTGAACAGATCAAAACACTGACAGAATCCATGGATGGCAGGCTTTTGAGTGTCCTTGCAAAGAAAGGTGGCTATATTGGTCGCTGATTTGTTTTTGTTTTGTTTTTGAATGTCAGAAATGTATATTTGTGAATGTGGAGATGTTATATTGGTTTCACTGGTAAAAATAAATAATTGAAATGGGTATATATTTGTTTTTTGTTAAGTTGCCTAATAATTATGCACAGTAATAGTCACCTGCACACACAGATATCCCCCTAAAATAGCTAAAACTAAAAACAAACTAAAAACTACTTCCAAAAACATTCAGCTTTGATATTAATGAGTTTTTTGGGGTTCATTGAGAACATGGTTGTTGTTCAATAATAAAATTATTCCTCAAAAATACAACTTGCCTAATAATTCTGCACTCCCTGGTGCTAACACAAAGTATTAAGCAGCCAAACATCACAGGACAGCACAGATTCACGAACAAAAACAGGGCACAAGCATTACTTTAGCTCATAGCTGGGCTTCCAAAGAAGATAAATTCCCTACACATAACGATGAGCCATAACAAATTACTGATTTTGCTGTTAATGTTTTGATGGTGGAGGCATCAGGACTTAAAGTGGGATTTGGTAGGTGGAAGAACCCTCTCAGGTGTAACAGTGCAGCATTGATCACTCATGACACTGTGAAAACATTTGCTTTGAAGGAGTCCATTGTCTGGGAACCAGGAGGCCTGATGCCCGGAGACCGCGTCCTATCATGGCCAAATTCAGTCATTTCAAGCAGAAGGAGCAGGCAAAGAGTCGCGACAGGCAACGGACTTCAGCGTAAGTTCCCTGATGAAATTCTGGACCTTCAGAAGGGCTCCCATGCTGTCATCAATGTTGACCAGCTCTATGTGGACAGACAGCTCTACCACGACCCAGCCCCACTCCCTGATTGTATTAATGCCACTCCAGATAACAACCAGCTACATTTTTCTTTCCTCTTTTCCCATTAACATCTTTCTGACTTATTAATGTCAATTTGTTAATTCGATGTCATAATACATAAATCATCATCAATCTCTGTAGCATAAAAGTGTTTATTACAATGTTCTCTTTTTCTTTCAAGTTTTCTATTTCATCCGTCCCACTTGCCCTTTTTCCATATTTTTCTTCCTCCTCCCTTCTCTCACTGCACCGAAAAGTCAAAACAAAAATTAGGAATTAGAAAAAAATCCTTAGAAGAAGCTTATGTGTCCTCTCAGAAACAGGAAATGCTGGACAAAATATGTAAAACAAAACTAGAATTAAATGAAATAATTAATAAAAAAAAATAAATCCCTAAATTCTTAAGACAAAGACTTCACTTGCAAAATTTTGAACATAAATTTCTAGCTAACCATTTAAAAATAAATAAAAATACTACATGTGCCATCAAAGATTTAACTAGGAATACAGTATATGATCCTGAAAGAATAACCAACGATTTCAGGGACTTTTACAGAACTTTATATTCACCACAGATAAACCCATCTAAAGATAAAATTGATCAGTTTCTTGACAATGTAACCCTTCTGAAATTATTAGGCAGTCAAGCAATGGCACTGGATTCACCGCTGACATCCAATGAACTCCAGGAAGCTCTGAAAAGTATGCCCAATAATAAGGTTCCAGGTCCAGATGGATTTCCACCAGAATTCTTTAAAGCATTCTAGACAGTTCGGCACCAGTATTCCACAGAATGTTGCAGGAAATCAAGGAAAATTGCAGACTACCACCAAAGATTAATTCTGCCAACATTAGTCTCCAGCTAAATTCAGGCAAAGACCCTGTATTTCCCACCAGCTATCGTCCAATACCCCTTATTATTATGGACCTTAAAATAATCTGGAAAGCTCTCTCATAAAGATTAGAGAAGATAACCCTACTTATAATACATCCTGACTGAACTGGTTTCATAAAAGGTAGGCTGTCATCATTGACTTAATTTGATGCAATAATATAGAGATTTCTGACCACCCATTCTTTAGCTCAAACATCAGCTCCTCTCTGAAAGCATGGTCGAAGTTTCTAAAAATGAGTCTTCATTAATCCAATGCAAACATAACCCCATCTGGAACAACTCTGACATACTACAAAACAATAATATAATTAACTTCCCAGACTGGAGTTGTAAAGGAATTAAATACCTGGAACATATATTTGAAGGAAGAGATTTATTCCATTTGACAGATTAGTTATACAGTTTGGGACTATCAAGAACAGATTTTCAGAATAACAAAAAAATCTATAGTGAAAAAAAGAAATGTAAGCTTAATTAAGTCATATTGCAAACACCACCAAGTGAGATGCAATTCCTCAATCTGAAACCCCCCAAATTACTGTCTAAAATATACAGAACACTCTCCAAAATAGATGAATCAATATCCTTTCCTATTGCGAAATGGGAGGCTGATTAATCAATCAGCTTGGACCACAACGTCTGGTCTCAGATATGTTTAAAAACCCTTTAAATTGATTAGTGCACTCTACTACATAGAGTGCACTATACAGGTCAACAGATGTTGATGATGGGTTTTACGTCCTCTAACAACTGCTCAAACTGTCAAGGCAATACACCGGACAATCACATCCACACTCTTTGGTTCTGTCCACCAGTTCAGAGGTTTTGATGCTGGATATGTGAAGACACATCAAAGTGTCTGAAATGTAACATTCCAGCCTCCCCTTCAGTTTGCTTGTTGGGCAATTTAAATGATGTCACTACAGAGATGAATACAGTCCACATGGCTCTCACTGCCTTATGCGTTGCTAAGAAGACTGTTGTCATGAACTGGGAATATACAAATCTTAAAAATCTGGTGTCACATTTACTGACTCTGTACTGTGCAGTCACTTATCTTCTAATTAATTCTAAAAAGTGTAAATTTTACTGTTCTGATCTTTTAGAAATTCCTTGGGAAAAAAATATTAACAAGAGCCAATATTTTTCTGAAAAACATTTATTTTTATATGCACCACAATTTCAAAACATTTTCTAAAACATGTAACAATATGGAATAATGTACGTTCTCACTTTCATTAGAATATTGCTTATCAAAGGGTCTGACATAGGTGAGCTGGTCAATGCAAATAACAGCATGCTCATTACTCTTTTCTTCAATACAGTGTGCATGAAAGTGTTCATCAAAGTATAAGGTGTTGACAGTACAGCCTATTTTGAATGCATGTTGTACATGTATTATGATATAGCAAATTTTCTTAAAGACTGGTAGATCACTAGACATTCCAGTGCATAAAAACAAGCCAACCTTTTATTCAGTGCCATAATTTCTAACCCAATTTGTAGTTGAAACATTTACACATGAATCTACATTTCATGACTCAGACAATAAATGTCCACCTTCCATGCTATCAACTCTTTTTAATTTTAAAGGACCGAACTCAAACCTTTTAAAATAATAGTTTTCATAGTAAAAGGCCAATTGACGCTGATGTTGCTTTACTAGAGATTTTGTAAGGTTCTTAAAATTTTTGACAGCCTTTTTAAAAAAAATTGTGTTTTGCTTCGAAACGCATACACCATATGTGGATAAGAGGGCCAATTTTCTTAATACACCTTAGGTGGTGTTTAGGAATTAATTTTCTACCAGGGAACAAGTTTTTAAACATGTTATGGTGATCACAGATCAGATGTTTCAAGTAACATATCATGCCATCAGTAAGGACTGGGGACAACACAATATCAACAATTTGCAACAGGAGAACAAGGTTCCAGTGGCTATTGTCCCACTCAACTATGTCTCCAAAAATGAGTGGAGTATTGCGTAGGATACATAATGACTGAATGGCATTTAACGTGTTTGCTGTTATCATCTATTTTTAACCCACTTGGTTTATTTTTACGCTCTACAAAACCATAATTATAAGGCTGTATCCTGTCAGGTAACGTGCTAATGGAGATGTAACCATTTTTGATCATGTATTGAAAAAAAAGTTTGAGCTCATACTGCACAACTCCTTCCAATAAATCGTGCATTATATCAACTGCATAATTGTCAGTACTGTGAAAATATTCCAATGAATTGAGCACACAAGATCTTTTAACTCCATAAACGGAAGAGAGAGCAGGGTCTTCACTTAATGCATTACAGTGTTCAATATGAAGTTCTCTGGAGCGCAGAACAAGGTCAGAACTGTCTTTGTTAAACACAGACTGAATTTCTTCCTTGTTTACTAAACAAAACCTACACCAGTGTGTTGCACTAAACGATTCAACAAAACCTAGTAAGCCATTTAAAGCAAGATTGTCTCCTGTAACTTGAACAGAACCAAACACTGGCTCTTCAGTAAAGGGCAGCAGGATTCCTTTGGTTTCTAAGATTTTCAAGTCATTAATCAAAGGCTTTAGTATTTCTTCAAAACCATATTTCTTTAAGTCTTCTATGCAGAAAGGAGCAGCTAGATGTATATTCATCAGCACAGAGTTAACCTTTGGTGGGAGGTTTTTTATAGTTAAATAAATACAGCCCAGTTTGTGGATCCCTTTCTTCGAACCTAATGGGTTAGCAGTTTCAAAATCATTGTAATCTGTGCATTGTGAGAATCATGTTCTTTGATTTCTCCAGTGCCTTTAACATCATTCTTCCCGCGGTCCTTAAGGACAAGCTCGAGAACTCTGGAGTGGACCATCACCTCACTACATGGATTCTGGACTTCCTCACTGACCGACCACAGTATGTGAGAACTCAGGGCTGTGTGTCAGACAGGGTCGTCTGCAGTACGGGGGCCCCACAGGGAATGGTTCTGGCACCGTTCCTCTTCACCATCTACACTGCAGACTTCTCCCACAACTCCACCCAGTGCTTCCTCCAGAAGTTCTCTGACGACTCTGCAATAGTCGGCCTCATCACTGATGGGGATGACAGTGAGTACAGAGAACTGACCCAAGGCTTTGTGGACTGGTGCCAGCAGAACTACCTTCAGATCAACACTAGTAAAACCAAGGAGCTGGTGGTAGACTTCCACAGACACAAACATCCTCCACTGCAACCACTGAACATCCAAGGTATGGACATTGAGACTGTGGACAGCTACAGGTACCTTGGTGTTTTTCTGAACAATAAACTGGACTGGACTCATAATTCATATGCCCTCCAAGGGAAAGGGCAGAGCAGGCTGTACCTGCTATGGAGACTCAGGTCTTTTGGAGTGAAGGGCCCACTCCTGAAGACCTTCTATGACTCTGCAGTGGCCTCAGCCATCTTTTACGGTGTGGTCTGCTGGGGCGGCAGCATCTCTGCTGGGGACAGGAAGAGACTGAACAGGCTGATCCGGAGGGCCAGCTCTGTTCTAGGATGCCCTCTGGACCCAGTGGAGGTGGTGAATGACAGGAGAATGGTGGCTAAGCTGTCATCCCTGTTGGACAACATCTCCCACCCCATGCAGGAGACTCTGACAGCACTGAGCAGCTCCTTCAGTGGCAGGCTGCAGCACCCATGATGTGAGACAGAGAGATTTCGCTTCAAGACTTCAACTGATCAAACGCACACATCCACACATGTACAATACCAATAACACTAAGTGCAATACTCTTTTCTGGCATCGTTGTATTATACTCAATTGTATATAGCATTTGTATTCTATTTTATCCAATTGTATATAGTATTTTATTTTATTCTATTCTATTGTGTACAGTATGTTATTGATATCTTATTCCAGTGTTTTTCTCTTATTTTCTATGCAACTTTGCACTGTCCACTGCTGTAACAAAACAAATTTCCCACGCGTGGGACTAATAAAGGTTATCTTATCTTATCTTAATACAGTAAAATCTGCAGAGCATATTTCTGTTGTGAAAACAGAGGATGGATTTGGAAATTTAATCCATAGTTAATGTCTTTGTATAACCCAGCTTGTGTTTGTTTCTCATGCAAGAAGCATTCTGTAATTTCTTTATTCTTGAAAATTGAATTTATCATACCTAAAATGGGCACATACATGTATTTGTCTTTGGCAAACACCTGTAGTTCTATGTCTAAGTGTATCCAATCTTACACCAAGTACAAATTCTTTAGGCTCAACTATTTCCCATATTTCGGTCTTTTTTTCTCAGTGTTAAATTTTGAAAAGGGGTTATCTAATTGGTTTAAATTGTGCTCAACTCTTTTGTAAATGTCTGATTCCTTATTATCACGGGAAAATGTTACTACTTCTCTTGCTTGACTCTGAATATCACTGATAACTTCCTCAACAGAACAAATTATTGTTTGAACAGCACTTTCAGTAAGACCAGAAGCTTGTAAGTGAGCGACAATAGATCCACACATCCCAACAAGCAAGTCCTGTGAAATAACGTGGGAACCTGTGATATAGATGCAGACGTAGATGGTTGATCACTAAAAAAGTCTCCTTGAGAATGTGTTTGTTGGACAACTTCTTGTTCCGTCCCTACATGTTTATCGTGATAACGACTATGTACATTATGAAGATGTTTTCTAAAGCCATTGTAAGTACAAAAAGATGAAAGACATCCCTGCTCTCCACATTTTAAACTCAGATTTTTGTTTGGATATAAACCATGATGAAATTTTAAATGTTGACAAAGAGCTGAACAATTTTTGTGGTGCATTTTACAAACAAAGCATTTGAACATTGTCAAACAGTTTTTTTAAACCCTCCTGTAAGCGTGTGGACTTTGTGGGCATTTTAACGGTCTCGCAGCAGACGTGCTCTCAGTTCCTTGACTCGAGGGCTTTCTTTTGTGTTTCCAACATCAATGTTGTAGATTGTGGTTTGAATGAAGGTGGAGAAACTGGAAAGAGCTTCATCATATGAGAGGCTGAAGACAAAGTGTGCTTTGAATAGCCCATCAAAAGCAGCCACTGAAGTTGGAGCATTACATGGGATAGCTTTCTGGTCTACAACAATGAAGGACCTCTGAATATTCTTCTTTTGCTCAACAATGCAGAGAAGGAAGGGCTGCCTGGTGTTAGCTTTCTCCAGGAAAGTAGTGAGGCTGACTCCTTCCTGGAATTTGAATAGCACATTTCAATCATGAGTAACATTTTCTTTTCAACTGTTTGCATATAAGGTCTATGAGCCCAAGCAAGTAACCCGTCTTAACACAAATGGATCCAAGTAGAATAAAACAGAGTAATGCTTTATTTTTGAAGTTCACATTGTACTGAACCCAAATCTGTCGATTAACTTCTTTTGGAAAGGAAAGCCAAAACAGATTTTATTTCTTCTGATATCTATAGATGCAGCATGGTTTCATATCAAATATACAATAGGTAATTAATTTACTGCATCATTTCTGTTTTTATCTTGTGGCTTACCACTTACCAAAAATCATTAATTATAAACAGTGTTTACAAAAAAATGCTAATAGAGCATACCTTGACAAATCTCACAAGATGATTGCCTGCCTGTGCAGATCTAATTTTTGGTGGGTTTTTTTTGTGGCCTTTTGATGTTGGAGGCAGGAGATGCAGCAACAACAGAAGAGCTGCCATGTCACTATCCCAGCCTTAAAGACAAAAAGCATATTTGAGACAAAAGGTTAAAGATGAACTAGAAAACAGTTGGAAATTCTGTTAACCAGTTAAATAATGAGATTTCTGAAAATGCTTAAACCACAAGGATGCGTAAATTACTTCAGTCTATTTGCACTCAGTTAACTGTATTAGGACAGACAAAGGGAAATGTAAGTATTTTATATACTGAAACACTGTTCAAATTTACCCCAGTCATTTGAAGGCTCTGGATCAAAAGATGCTCGTAACTCCTCAACACAAGGACTTGATGGAAGACTTTGGCTTTCTGTGATGATGTTTTGCTTGAAATACGAAGGCCACTTTGTAAGAAATCTTCCAGAGGCCTCATCTCCAAGTATCATTGCAAAATCCTGATCAATCTATTAATAAGTAAAAACAGCAACCAAATACTGGTTACTTAAGTGTTCTTGCCAAAATGTTATCTTTAGTTTCATATCATGAAATGTCTATGAATATACTCACCAACCCCGGTGTATCAAGGAAACGGGGGAAGACATCCAAGATCGATGATGTTCCATCTGGGTCATGAACCAGCTTCTGTCTGTACTCAAAAGTGGCTCTCATCTACTCTTTAAGTACAGACCTATCTGTTGAGTGTCTATTAACAGACAGAGCCTCTCTGCACTCCTCACCAAAAAGCTGTCCATTAACAAACAAAGATTCCCTTCGGGTTGTTGGACTGTCCTGGAAGTTTGGCCTGGGACACCCACTAGCACCATCATAGGTATTGCGTTGGACAGTCTTGAGTCTCCAAGCTAGATAGCCAGTATTGGCCTCCGGATCATAGTAATGTTCCTGCTCATGCATGCACATCAGTCACACACAAAGACAAACAAAAAACATACACAACAACAAATGGAACAAAGGAATGCACATTTGGCACCACTGAAACAACCTGCATAAATTACAGAGATGTTGTGTTTCAGAGATAACACTTACATAACCATTTTTTGAGTAAGGATCTTGGAGATATGGAAAAAGCGTTGCAATCCCCAGTGCATAGTTAGTCCGAACACTTATGGGCGGAATCCTCCCTTCAAAACCAAAAAAAGTGTATTGCCATTCTGCTCACTTGACAATTTTTTTATGATCATCAAATAATACTTACCCGTGTGATTCTATCATATCTGCAACCAGTATGTTGACCATTTGTTGACGAGTTGGATCTGACAGTGTTTTAGTTTTGTCGTATCCATTGAAAATTTCCTCACCCTTTGGGTTTGACCTCAAGACAGTATACACCTTCTGTAAAAAAAAAAGAAAGAAAAAAAAAAGAGAGATTCATACTGATTAAACTGAAGCAAATTACACAAAAAAAGTTAGTGTTTGTAAAATGCAGTTAAGACCTGCTTTGCTTCATCGCAATCAAGGTCTCCTAGGCCCTTCTTCCTGTTCTTTGTACTTCTGAGGACAATAGTTGAATCTGATGAACAGGTAGAAGCTGGGGACGATAGATGGTCAGACAATGGAACCGGCGATGTTACGAGGGCGAGAGGGATTGGCTGTACCGATGACTGTGATTCATCTTCAACCACACTGATCTCAATGTCTTCAAATAAAAAAACAAGGCCATAAAAGGGATTGAAAAAGATTTGTGCAAAATGCATATGAGAAGTCATAACAACTGGAATAATGTTCAACCACATAAATTATATCTGATAACAGCATGTAATATGCACTCAACATGTAAAAGCATTTTACAGTTTTTCAAAGAAGAAAATTGGAATCTGAAAAGTTGTTAAATCTGGTCAATATTCATGTAAACATTGAAGATCTTGAAGAAATGTACTCCTCTAAATTACTATGGATCTACTGTACCTGTTGCTGTCTGCTTTCTGTATCCAACTTTGAAAGCTTGAACTCCAGACATCACCAGCTCATCAAAAATGTCTGAGTCAACTTCAGTGTCAGAGGTATCAGTGAGGATGAGTACACCTTCTGTGAAGAGTTGAGGCTGCAAGCTGAACTTGTCCATCACTAAAACAAAGAAAACCGAAATGTCACTCAGCTATTAAAACCACCAATTCAAGACTTACTGTTGATCACTTATAGGTGATAATTTTATACTCATTTAAATTGCACATGAATACAAACCATCTTTAAGAAACTGGAGGAAATGAAAGCATTCCTCACTTTGTGGAACTTTAACATACTTCTGCACTCCCCCATATTCCACCTTCGAAAGCATATCCTGTGTGGAGATTCAATAAAAATTAGCTGTGCAGTAATTAATTGCACAAATAACCTGGTAATCAATTGAAAAAAACAAGAATTATGATCCATAATTTGTGTTAAGCAAAGTATTTTCCCAAAAGACAATTCTAGATACTAAACAAATTGCCCATCTTTCAAGGCAATATTATACCCACAACACGTTTGTTAAAATGGTGCTCTCTCAAGCAACTGAAGAACAAAGACAATAGTTATTTCCGTAATAAATTCAAAACCTTGATCTTTTTAATTTTTACCTAAAATGAGTGCACAAAACTCTGAAGAGATCTAAATGTTAACGTAGAACCCAGTCAGCACGTCTGCTACTGCCGTTTGCTATACCGGTTTATGCGGGAGATAGTTTTCAGGCTTTAAGTAGCGCCATAATTTTATGCCAACATTTCACGACCTAAACATTGTTTTAAGTGTATTTGAGTTAGCAAAAAATTGACTGAATACTCAAATGCAAGCCTTTTGCCCTCAAACAATAAATTTAAGCTAGCTAAAACAGATTTTTATGCTATCACCGAGCAACGTGGCTAATGGTTTTCACGCAGCTTTGTCTCAACTCAAAAAAGCCACAGAAGTAAAAGCTAGTAATAATAATTACAACAATCTCAGAAAAAATTAGTTACCAGGCATGGCAAACAACTCAGAAAAATGGAGAGCTAAATATTCTGAAATGGCTTCACTTCAGCTTCATTTGGAACCTGTGATGCTGGGGTGGGCAGAGTCTGTGAATTTACTCTATTAGTGTCATAGCCCCTTTAGGAGTTCAGAGTTAAGAGGTCAAGAGTTAATGTTTCCATTTTAACACCTCCAGATTTAATATAGAAACACTCATTTTTTACACTCGATTTTCACTACTAATATTTTACACCTCAGAGTTGCATTAAAAGAATGTGACTCTACTTAGAGTAAAATTAACTCTGCTCTTCCACAAAGCCTACTAACACCAATACATTTAACACTTTTGAATTTGCTGTGTACTGTCCAAATCCAGAAACACACACCGTCCACTCCAACACCATGACCACTCTCACTCACGCTCATCCAGGAAGAGTGCAGGGAAGACAGGTTTGGCATGGAGACAGATGTCAGGGATACTCTCAAGAACACAGGGAGAAACAACAAGGCCTGGTTGGAGTATTGTTCCTCGCTGGAGTGTTGTACTTACTTGTGTTAGTGTAGCCCGCCTCTATATTTGGTTGGTGTTCATCAGCCGTGATGAACCATAGGTGAGTGTGGTGGGTTTGGAGAACAGGTGACCACTGGCAGGCTCCGCTCTGTTGGACCAGAAAAGCACAACACCCCAAGACAGCCACTGACGGATCATGACATCCGGTTTGTTAGACCTTATTAGTCTTCATAAATCCTCTGCCACCATGACAGGGGATTTCTTTAAATCACCCCGCAGTTCTTCAGCTGAGGCACCTGAGTTAGAAAACACAAACACTGCAGTTGTCTTTCACTCGCGAGGGGCAGTCATGGAATGCAAGACCTGCGTCTCATCACTGTCTGCGTGCTTTATTTATACTTTTCTGTGTGTGTGTGTGTGTGTGTGTGGGTGTGTACAAAGATAACAACGTCACTCAAAGCAGCGGGTTTTTCCCTTTTCTACATCTGAATGTTCTCTGAAAAGAGGAAGCGGTTAGTAGCTGAATAAGTTCATCATCACAAGAGTCATTAGGTGAAAAGTCACGTAGACATGTGGTTTGCTTAGTGATACAAAAAAGAGCACATTTCATGTAGCTGATCACATTATGTACAATTTTCTTTTAACATTCCCTCCTGTTTATCAGAGAAATGAAATGTACATGTTATCAGAAAGTAACTACTTGTCTTTCACATTTTCAGTTACTACATCATTAGTTACACTTCACCTTCATCTAACAGATAGGAAAAGAAGTCTTCATGATCTTCATTGATTTCAGTACATCTGCGTATGCTGTGAGTGATAAACTTATCATCTGTGAAATTACAGCTTTTAAACAAGGAATAACTCAAATAAAGAAAATAAAATAAAACCAGGGAAACTCCAACGCCGATCAACAGTCTCTTTAAAACCTGTTAAAGTTGAGTGCTTCTTCCTGGATGAGGATGTTGATGTTGTTGTTGTTGTGCACTTTACAAAAGTCATTCTGAAGGTGTGGTCGGAGATCAGAATTAGTGCACCTGTTCCAGGGTGTTTCCCATAAATGGTCGTGTTAATACGCTCGGCATGTGCAAGCAAACATAACAGTCTTTCTCTGTGGTCCTGTTAAACACGTATCTGTATCAGGCATTTTCATCCAAGGATGGATGTAGTCTCGTGTCATGTCCATTAGGTGGAGGTTGTCGTACGTCCATCTTCTCTGTCTGCCTCGTGGCTCAGCTGCTGTTGGCATCAGCTGGGGTCCTGTAAGGGTGAGCTTTGTAGTCAAGGTAACCAGGAGGGTTCCCCTTCCCATGGTTGCACATAGGTCCATCACACCTGCACCTGGCTGCCCTAAAGTTGATCGGATGGAGATTGGAGTGCGGGCTTACCCGACGGGGGCCCAATCAGCACTTCCCCCCTCACCCCCGAAGCAACCAAGCGTAGGTGAGGCTTCCCTAATGTGCTTCCTCCTTGGTGTCGGGGCTTCCCGGGACCTCAACCTTTTTGCAGTGGCTCTGATGTATCCAGGAGGGTCTCTCTGCAATTTTACAGGCTGTGGGTGTTGTCAGTAACACTTGATTTGGACCCTCCCAGTGAGGCAAGCTCCAATTTCTCCTCTGGAGCACACGTAATAGGACCCAGTCGCCTGGTTTCAACCTGCAAGAGACTGGAGAAGAGTCGTACGGCAGTTTATTGTTCAAAACAATATCCTTATTTTCTAGTAGTTTTGCCATCCATTCTGCCAGAGTTGTTTCTCTGACAGATTTGTCTAGAGGTTCACTTGTCACTGGTAGTGGGAAAGGCCTACCATGAACAACCTCAAATGGTGTAAGTCTTTGAGAGCCTTGTGTTAATCTCATCCACATTTTTACTAGGCCTATGCATTCAGGCCACGGTCTTCCTGTTTCTTCCATGCATTTTCTAAGTCTCTGTTTTATGGTGCCGTGAGTTCTCTCCACTAACCCTGCACTTTGTGGGTGATAAGCACAATGGTTTCTTATGCTGAATCCTAGTGCTTCAGAGACTTTACTAATCACATCATTGACAAAATGTGTCCCATTATCTGATCTTATCAGAGTAGGGATGCCATATGTTGGGATGAAATGATTACATAGACATTTTGCAACTGAGATTGCATCTGCTTTTTTCACTGGATAAATCTCTGGCCATTTTGAGAATACGTCTATAATCACTAGAGCGTATTTTGAGCCTTGACTTTCACTTAGTTCAATAAAGTCCATGTGAATGGTGTGAAATTCATGAGGTGGTGTGGGGAAATATCCTCTTTTTGTCCTCAGATTGCCTTGTGAATTGATTTTTTGACAGATCATGCATGTCCTCACAAATTCTTTTGCTGAAGTTTCAAAATTTAGAGTATAACAGTGTGTGTTTATGACCTGGACCATCCCTCCTGATGACACATGGGTCACCCCATGGGTCACTAATGCTGCTGTTCTGTGTAGGGACTTAGGAAGTATTGGTTTTCCCTCACAAGTCATTAGATGATCTTCTAGTTGTGCTCCACACTTTAACCATTTCTTTTGTTCTGTGGTTGGCGCTGCCTTTTGTTCATCTTTAAGTACATCAAGTGGTATTTGCATAAAGGATGCAGACATTAATGTGTCTACAGTTTGTTGTGCGACTAACTTAGCTGGCTTGATCTGCAAAGTTATTGCCTTTAGTTATTTCTGATTTATCTTTCTGATGTGCAGCACATTTACATAATTCTAACTGCTTTGGCAATGTTATTACTTCTAATAGTGTCTGGATCCCACCGTCGTGTACCAGAACTATGACACCAGCCTGGACCTGAATTTTTTTACGTCCCAGGTCTTTATCCTCTACCCTAGAGAGGGTTGTCGACAGACTTCGGTGCTGGCTTCCCACGACGTCAGGATGCAGCAGTCAGACCTCATTGGAGTCACAGAAACGTGTCTGTTGTTTCCATCGCTAAGCTCGAAGGACCAATTTAAATGACAGGGGATTTCTTTAAATCACCCCGCAGTTCTTCAGCTGAGGCACCTGAGTTAGAAAACGCAAACGCTGCAGTTGTCTTTCACTCGCGAGGGGCAGTCATGGAACACAAGACCTGCGTCTCATCACTGTCTGCGTGCTTTATTTATACTATTCTGTGTGTGTGTGTGTGTGTGTGTGTGTACAAAGATAACAACGTCACTCAGAGCAGCGGGTTTTTCCCTTTTCTACATCTGAATGTTCTCTGAAAAGAGGAAGTGGTTAGTAGCTGAATTAATTCATCATCACAAGAGTCATTAGGTGAAAAGTCACGTAGACATGTGGTTTGCTTAGTAATACAAAAAAGAGAACATTTCATGTAAGCTGATCACATTATGTACAATTTTCTTTTAACACACCACATTAGCGCAATCTCTCTGGGCTTCTTTGATCGGCTCCATCACCTAGTGGGGGTGGGGTTTGTGGTTTTGTGGGTCCTGCTTTAGTTCTTTTTTTTCATGTATGTTATGGGCTTGGGGCATCTGGGGGTTTCCTAGGGGTGGGTTTCTTGGAGAGCTTAATGCTCTGGTGGCTCTTGCATGGTGTTTTTCTGGCAGCTGCGCCCACCTCATGGTCTGTAGGGCTTGGTGGATTGTTGGTGCCATAGCCCTCCCCTGTTTTAAATGCATTTTAGAACAGCATGCATCAACACCATATATGAGTAGGTGGCATGAGGCATGTTGTCTTCTCACAGCCCTATTCTCTGTTTGCCATCTGTGGCAGGGGTCCAGGAGGAGGAGCTGGCCATCTGGTGGGCTTCCCTGCTGCTGCAGGACCGGGATGGTGTGCTTGTCCCCATCGCAGAGTAAAGGGAACCTCTTGCCTCTCCTGGGTCTGGGCGTGGCTTGCCCCTCTGTAGGTGTTGGTGCCTGGACCTGGGAGTACAGAGTATGTATGGGGTGAGTGTGTGTACGGCATTCATTTCCATGTGTCTTCATGTTCAGCGAGTGTGTGAGTATTTGTGTATGTGTACATGAGGCTGTGGATGTACGCTTTTGTCACTGATTGCCTGTTTGTCTATATGTCAGGTCTTAGACTCCGCCTCAGAACATCTCAGGCACCCCAGGTTTGGGGGCCTATTTCTCCCCACCACGATCCCTGCCAGTGGCTGGTGCCACCACCCGCTGATGCATTAGTGGTTCTCAGTGTACAGGGCTGGGTCCTCTGGTATGTACTGGTTCACTCGTGGTGGGTGCTTGGCGGGCCCCTGCTCAGGGTGGGGGTCCTCAGGTCTCTGGGCCCGGGGCTTGGTCTGCTGTGGTGCAGCCAGCTGCCAGGTGTAGCCTGCGGGCTCATCGCCACGGCCCCAGGGCTTCTGCAATGTGTCTGCTGGGCGACCCCTGTCCAGGGCTCTCCTCTGCTCTTTTCTGAGTAGGTGCTGTGATTGTCCCTGTGGTGGTCCTCCTGGAGCTCTTATGCTCTGAGGGGGCCACTGGATGTCTGGGGCCCAGGCTTTGGCTCCCTGCACAAAAGATATTTAAATGGAGAAACTTTATGAACACAAATGTGCTCACAAACACAGGTGTACACACAAGTGTTCACACAGGTGTACAAACAGGTACTCACAGATACACACTATCTTGGTCGGCTGCTCCCTCTAAACACATCATGTATTATTGATACTGTATGCTGCTCAGTAACATTTAATATTTATTATTTACTGATACTTATGAATATGTTGGTTGTTGCTGTGGTTTCCCTGCTGTTGTTTTTTGTTTGGGTTTTCTTGGCAGGTCGTCAAGTAGATTTGCCATTTTTCTCTCTCTGTCCTTCTGTTAACTTTCTCCCCACCTCATCTTTCTTTCTTCTTTTTCTTTCCTGTCCCCCGGTCTTTTCCATTGTGATTGTAATAACTCAAAATAAAAAATCCTAATAAAAATCGGATAAATTAGGCTATCACGTGGAACATTATAGCAAAAGCCGTAATGGTCCACTTGGAAAATAAATCTGTTGGGCCTTCAGACAATAATTCTAATGGCTACACTTCCGGACGGGACAGGCAAAAAAACATCAGAGGACTATGCTTAACAGTATTTGCAATTACTAACAAGTAAGTCTGTGTAAAGAAAGGAATGTGACCTTTTACCAGTGTCCGACTTCTCCCTTCCTTCTTCCTAAATCTAACTGGTCACATTTTCAGTGCAACTTGTACACGTCTTTGGTGTGTACAGACGTGCTCCTAAAAATCAATTTCTTGTGAGCTCCAGGAGAGTTGCTGGCTTCCAATAAATGCACTGCCCCCCCATTGTTGGAAAAGACCTGAAATGCTTCACCCTCAGAGTGCTTAACCAAGGTGAGAGTGGCCAGCCAGTCGGTATTAATCACATCTGACTTGCATATCTGAGCAGCTTAATTGCATGGCGAGAAATGTCAGAAAGCAAATGAGTCTAACATGTCAATGTGCTAATTCTGCTATTGATTTCATTGATGCGCTATTCACCCTCTCAGCTCATTAAGGCTGACCTGTCAGACCACACACAAGCACATGACAAGAATGCACACACACACACACAAACACAAAAAAACACACACACACACATTTCATATAAACCTGTAATCAGTGGCTATCTACCATTAAAATTTACGGATATATGGTAGATGGATGAAGCCTTCCCCAAACCACAGTATCAGTTCACGACTCTTCATTCACCACTGGTTGTCATGGTCCTAAGTCCGTGACTCGGTGATTTTGTGTTTGGTGTATTTATTGTTGTTGTTATTATTATTATTTGTGGGCTGTTTTGGGATGGTTTGTGTTTTGGGGTTTTGGATACTGGGTTTCTGGGTTTGTGCTCCCTCTGTTGGTCCCTGGTGTTAGTGTTCCCCTGTCTCGTCAGGTTAATCAGGTCCAGCTGTGTCTCCCACCTGTGTGTGATTTCCCAGTGTCCCTCTGTGTATTTATAGTGTGTGTCTGCCTCTGTTCCTCGTCGCGTCGTCTGTGTTCATCCTCTGTGTTACCCTGTGTTTCTGCGTTACTCCGCGAACCTCTCCGTGTCTCCACTATGTGCTCTCCCTGCAGTTCTCCTCTCATGTTTCAGGTTTGCCGTTCTATAGTTTAGCTTTCCCAGTTTAGTTTATCCTCAGTTCTGTTTTGCCATCCCCACTTTGTGTTCTCTTCTATAATAAATCTCCCTGCTTCTCAAGTAAGTGCTGCATTCGAGTCTTCCTTCTCCACACTTCACACGGCTGCTGCCCCAGTCGTGACACTGGTAAATGTAAATGAGGATTTGGTCTCAGCTGGTGAAATATTTTCATGCAAATTTTTGCATGTTGCAATAAATCACTGAATCAGTTTACCATTTTCCTAGCAAAATGCAAAATGAGGGAGATTCAGGACTTTTGGACAGTACTTCTCATAGTATGAAAGCTAATTTATCATGTCAATATTGTCAATACAATTAGCAACACAAAAGTGTGGATTTTTTTAAAATAACGTATGTATCCATCCATACAGTTTTAGGGGTAAACGGACTGATTCTTACATAGCTAGTCCTGGAGAACTCAAATCGCTCTATACAACATGCCACATTCACTGTCTTCTAAGCTTCTTAACTACCATTCATGCGAAGGATGCATCTGGGGTTAGTATCTTGCCCAAGGATACTTGGCATGTATTTATTGATGATCATTAATTATTAAAGCACTGGATGATCAAAAATGAACATGGACACCTCTTCGTTTAGGAAGTTAGAGTCTGTAAATGGTAGCTACAGCCAACTTCCTAAAAGAGAGAGAGGACCTATCTTAGCGTTACACAGAGATTTAAATGAAAAAGTGAATGGTGAATGGTTAAAACAGGTGGGGAGAATTAATAGTTTAAACATCTCCGCCAAAACAATAAAAAGTTGTCCAAATACCTGGCCTGTAACAGCGATGAGCAATGGCGAAGCATGGCAGGTGGTTTGTGATGTGCATGCCGTGCTGGACGTGGATGTGCAGGCCGTGCTTCCGGCGAACTGACTTCTAGCTCGGACTGAATGGGTCCCTCTGGCGCGCTGACCTCCAGCTCGGACTGAGCAGATCCCCCGGGCGTGCAGACCTCCGACTCGGGCTGAGCGGGTTCCACAGGTGGTGACATAGCGACTTCTGGAGGTGGAGACGACGAGGGCACAGCAGGCAGGTGAGGTGGTAGTGACGTAGCAGCTGCAGAAAGACAAGCAGATGATGGTGGCATCACTGCCACAGGTGTTTGTGACAATGGTGAAGTGACAGATTCAGGCGTTTGAATAGGTGATGGTGGGGCAGTAGCTGCAGATGGTAAAACAGGGAATGGTGTGGCAGCTGCAGATAGTGGAACAGATGGGGTAGTTAATAGCTGGATGAGCTCCTCAGACCCTCCAGTGAAGGCAGATGGCTGGACGGGCCCCTCAGACCCTCCAGCAAAGGTAGACAACAGCTGCCGTGGTTCTCCAGAACCCCCAGCAGGAACAGACAACAGCGGGATGGGCCCCCCCGGACCCTCCAGCTGAGGCAAACCTAGGGTCATCAGGTATGGAGACCCCTAGCTGAACAGATGGCTGAACTGCGGGCAGAGTTAATGGCTGCTGAGCAGGAGACAGAGCGGCTAACTGAGCCGCAGGTGGTTGAGTGGCGAACTGAGCTGCAGGTGGTTGAACAGGGGCCTGAGCTAGTGACTGAACAGGGGCCTGAGCTATTGGTGGAGTGGAGGCTGCTGTAGATGGAGCAGATGGCCGAACTGCAGTCTGCTTAGCTTCAGGCTGGGCAGCTGACTGAGCATCAGGGTGGGCAGCTGACTGAGCATCAGGCTGGGCAGCTGACTGAGCATCAGGCTGGGCAGCTGACTGAGCTTCAGGCTGGGCAGCTGACTGAACTTCAGGCTGGGCAGCTGACTGAGCATCAGGCTGGGCAGCTGACTGAGCATCAGTCAGCCGTGTGTACACCCTCTAGCAGATCATTACATGAAGGAACCTTTTAAAAACAAGCGCGTTCATGCTCACAGGTGTACACACGGGTGATCACACACACAAACTACACCCTTTTGAGCTCCTACCTCAAAGCACACTGTGCGCTGTCGATCTCACGTGCTGCACCATAATGTTTAATATTTAGTATTTACTGTCATATTCCCATATATCATTGTGATCTTGTTTATTACTCTTGTCTTCTTCTGCTTGCTTTCTTTTTTCTTTCTCAACAGGTGATCCAGGTGATCGATATGTATTTTTTTTTTTGTCTGCTTATTCTGTTGGTTTTTGTTTTTTGCCCTTTTCCCCCGTCCCTCTTCTCAGGTTTTTTTTTTCTTTCCCTCTTTCTTTCTCCCCTTTCTTTCCACCAGTCAAGTCTGTCCCGTATTCAGCAAGTGAAAATAAAATAAACAATAAAAGGTGAATCAGATGGACCATTACGGCAAGGCTGGGATGGTCCATTTGGTAAAGTAAATCCGTTGGGCATCTTTCTTCGCCTTTAGACAATAATTCTGATGGCAAAAGAACCAAACGGGACAGGTTAAAAAAAAAAAAGAAAAAAAAAAAAAAAAAAAGGCTGGGTAGCTGACTGAACTTCAGGCTGGGCAGCTGACTGAGCATCAGGCTGGGCAGCTGACTGAGCATCAGGCTGGGTAGCTGACTGAGCTTCAGGCTGGGTAGCTGACTGAACTTCAGGCTGGGCAGCTGACTGACCTCAGGCTGGGCAGCTGACTGAGCTTCAGGCTGTGCTAGAAGCTGGGCTACAGTATTAGCAGTCTCACAGTTCTTTTAAAAACCAACAGATGGAGTGTAAAATGAAAAATAGTCCTTTCTGCTCACCACAGCCAGCTGTTGAGAAGTCCAGCAATACGGCTGCGGTGAGGAGCGCCGGCGGCGCAAACGTCGCTTCCTTGATAACGATGGGGCTGACGAGCCAGGCTGTGAGTCCACCGGCGGGCCAGAAAACAGCCTGGGTCGGAAAGTGAAGATGGAGCGTGTTAATTAAAAAATCTGCGATGATTGGAAAGAGACAGTCCATTACCCGGGGGAAGCAAGACAGTGTCTGCTGCAGCCACTTTTCCACAGCACGACGCATTTCTTCCCCATGCGCTTCCAGCCATAGGTCGCAGAGTCTATTAACTTTGTCTGTAACATTCCTCCTAAACCTCTCCGTTGAGTCCGCTGGGTCCATGATTGCTGGATTGTTCTGTCACGGTCAGCGAGTCAGACCATGGGGAAGTGGGAAGAAAGGACCCAAAATGTAGGACTCTGTGTGATGAACAGTGCATTTATTTACAGTGAAGTAAATGTAACACACAATAAATCCCCAGTGCGCTTCCTTGACTCCCGTGTTGTGCCTTCTTCTAAGTGTCTGTGCTCTGTGCTCTCTGCTCCTGTGTCTCCGCACTCCCCCTGCTCGCTGCCCTCCTGTGCTCCACTCTCCTCCTGGGGGAAAACAACAGACGCAGCCGTCAGGACACTCTACTTAGCAGACATACATTATCTGCACTAAACTCTACTAGAAAACACTAACGTGGAGTCTCACACAACAATCCAGCGTCGAGGAGCTCTCAGCCACACTGCTTTGTAGCTCCCCCGACGATCCTGATCAGCTGCAGGTGTGTGATCCTCTTCCTCAGGTGTGGCCAGCCTCCAGGCTGAACACACCCACCAGGCCTGATGATGCCTGTAGACCGGGGCTCTGTACATACACACACACACACACACACACACACACACACACACACACATAAACCAGGAAGATGAGGGACAGCAGCACCAAAAATACACATGTCCATAACATATTCAATAACCCTGGGTCCCTCAGACCCAGGTCCGTGACAATCTCATCCAGCGTGTATCAGATGCTTTCTCATTTCTCACATCTCTTGCCTGATAACTTGTTGTTCTAATGACTATGAGAGCAACTCTGGCTGAGACTGGATACTGTTTTTTATCTCATGCAGTCCCGATGACCCACCTTATCATAGGACTTAGTGCCCCTTGACCTTGAAGATTCGACAGTCACCATGTCTACCTAAACACTGTTTAGACATTTAAATTCTTAAGCTCTTATTCACTATAATACCTAACAAATCCCTCCTTTTACACCTGCGAAGGTGTAAACTGTTAGCTTACACATTGTCTTCCCCTCTCCTTTGTACAATGCATCCGTTGTGCACTAGAGATTCAAACCGTCAACACTACACCAGCTATTGCCCTCCTTTTACCATTCTACACCTCCTCACCATCCTCTGACTCCTCCTCTTGTCCTAACAACAGCAGCTGATAGGGTGCTAGGTCATTCTCCTTAGACAAAGCGGTTACTATCAGTCTATTCAATAAGCTTCTAACACACGGAATACAACAACAACCACTGCAAACTAGGATAGCTAGAAAGTACGCTATTGATACCAACAATGGTTCAGGCGTTTTTGTCTGCTTTTTAAATGGGATCAGTCTATTAGTTTGGCGCCTTCACTGTTTTCTGCCAGATTAGTCCTGACCTTGGCCAAGGTTTGCTAAGGTGGTTGGGCAGGTACACAATGTGTCAGGTGGTGCCAATTAGCTCCTGCACAGCTCACCTGCCAAACATTCAAGAGAGGGTATATGACATTAGAGCAATGGGGAGAGCGTCTACCCATGTCAGTCTAGTGCGATAACATATTTTAGCAATCTTTCCCTTCCAACTCTGATTTGCCCTTTCTACCAGCCCTAGTTAAGCAGGAGGGTTAATGGCCCAGAAACAGTGTGTTATACCTAAAGGCTTTTCTGCTCCTGCCAGTTCTATATTTGAGATATGCGAACCATTACGTATACTCCTTAGTAGGGATGGGTATCGTTTAGGTTTTATCCGATACCGGTGCCAAACCGGTATTTTTGAAATGGTGCCGGTGCTTAAACGGTGCTCAAACCGGTGCTTAAAGAATGGAGAACACAAAATTGGTCCAAAAACCTCTCATGTTTAGCTGTTTTTGTGTAAAAAGATAACAATGTTAGCCTTTTCTGCAGCTATAGGGCATATATGGTATCACTCTTGGCTGGAAGCAGTGCTTAAACAATGGGAAAACACAAACTTGGTCCAAAAACTTCTCATGTTTAACTGTTTTCCACTTTTTCTTTGGTCATTTTAGCCTTTGTGGCCAGGGTGACTATCTGCCATCAAACAAGAAGACAGCCGCATGTAACTACGACGGTGTTTGCTAGTTCACCTTACATGCATTAATGTAATAATGTGGTTAGCGTACTCAACGTAAATTACACATGAACAACATGAAGCTACTCACGCAGAGGATGCTGCTGCTGCCATCATCATCTGTCATCATTTCTGCTACGCTGACAGGGCTAGGGGCCAGGACTCTCCTCTTCGGGTTTTTGGGGGATGTTGTTAATCACACGGCGCATTTCTCGGCTTTAAAAAAAAACGCTATGCGTCGCCAGGTGTTTAATCAGATTTGAGGTGTTACCTCCTTTGACAGTATCACAGTATCAGCTTAAAGCACTTGTTGCAGGCTGCTGAGTTTGCATCTTTTGCTGTGAAGTACAGCCAGACTTTTGATCGCTTCGCCTTGGGCATTTTTAATCTGTAGCTCTGCTCTAAAAGAACGTACGTACCTGGCCCCGCCTACTATCCTCGGAAACGTAAAATGATTGGCTAGAATTGGCTCAGGAAAAAAAAAAGCACCGAAATAAAGCACCGAAATGTGCGCTGCTTTTTGGTCTGGTTACTACCGTTTATGTCAGAACCGGTGCCATCATGGCACTGGACACCGGTACCCATCCCTACTCCTTGGGACCACATACATGGGTATTAACTCATTTTGCAGGCATATCACTACAGTCTGTGCTAAGGCTTTTTGCATGGGATTGCTTCCACCCACCTTGTGAACAGGTTCACCATAAAGAGCAAATACCTGAAGCCTCTCACTCTGTTTTCGACTCCCATAACAACGAAGACATTTGTGATATCTTGAAATGGTGCATCTTCCCATTGGGCATCTGTAGGGTGCCCTTAGGTTGTGTTCATTGCATGTATGACAGTCAGTTATGCAGTTGTCTACCAATGCAGTCATGTGGGAGTGCCACCAGCAGGCTTTAATGCTCATCTGGGTCCTCTTCTTCTTGTCATAATGGGCATGCCCATGTTCTTGTTTCAGTAGCAGGCAACATAGTTTCGCTCGAGCTACTATTCTTCCATCATTAGACCTCATTTTTTTTGCGTTGTCTGCCTTTGCATCTCAATTATGTCCTCGTGCTTCAGCTCAGGTAGTTGGACTTCTGCAGCAGCCCTGATGTGTAGCCTCCTGGTTTTTTTGCAGCTTCATCCGCGGCACAGTTTCATTTCACAAATAAAGTTTCCAGTTTCTGGTATCCTCTGCCTTTCATCACTGCTACTGCTTCAGGCAAAGATATAGCATGCACCAACTTCTCCAGCTGAGTTCTATGTTTCACAGGTGTGGTCAGGAAATTCCTTCTGACCCATTGTGGCCTATTTAAATGGATGTTCATAAGCTGAGTCAGTGTATATGTTTACTCTCACTTTCACTCACTCTCCTTTAGCTAAATCCAATGCTTTGGTTAGGGCTACTATCTCAGCCAGCTGCGCTGATGGGTATAATGCCCTGGTCTCTAGTGATATGTTCTCCAGTTATGGGGTCTTGTTCCACTACTGCACAAGAGGCCACGTTTCCATCCTCCTCTTTGTAGCACCACCCATCTGTGAACACAATCAGACCTGGTTCCTCCAGAGACTCCAAATCAGTTCTGAGTTTTATGTCTCTCTCTGCTCTTTCTGCACAGTTGTGTGGTTGACAGTGTTGGTCAAGTTACTTGAAAAAAGTAATTAGTAACTAATTACCCATTACTTCTCCAAAGAGTAATGCCATTACTTTACTGATTACTTATTTTCAAAAGTAATTAGTTACTTAGATACTTTTTAAAAACATGATACACAACCTGAATAAGTAATAAAGCAATAGACCTTTCAGCCCAATTCTATTTTTTTATGCATAATCCATCAAATAAATAAAATCAAAGATTCAGTGGCAAAGAGTCCTGTCACTCTTAAATCTATTTTCACCTGTTTAGCAGGAGTGGAGCGGATGGAGGTTTGCCTGGTGCCACAGCGGTCATGTCAATGGGGGGATCCGGGGGTTTCTCTGTGAATTTCACATTCTCACGGCAGCGTGCTCGGTGCTCGCTCAGATTTGAAGTTTTTTCGCTGTAAAAAGAAGATTTCTTCCCACGCAGAGTGTACAGTGGACACTAATGTTTTTGTCACTTTTTACGGACTAAAACTTAAAGTAATGTAAGTACATCCACGCTTTAAACGCTGCATTGTTGTACTCTCTTCTACACTCCATATTATCCATTGTTGATCTACACACGTCTGATGCTGCCACAGGCATCACACTATATCATTGTCATGAGACACTCTCACAAACAAAATCACGACAGTTTAGTAACGCAGTAACACAGCGTGCTTACAAGTAACAGTAATTACTAATTACTAATTACTAATTACTTTTTTTGCAATAGTAGTCCCTTACTTTACTTGTTCCTTGATAAAAGTAGGAGATGGATGGATGGATTTCCTGCAGAATGGTTTTAACAAACTAAGTACCTTTTGTCACTAACGCTGTTAAAATGTTTTAATTATATCTTGGAGGGAGGAGAGACACCAGTATCCTAGCAACAAACCATTATATCTGTGATTCCAAAGGAAGGAAAGGACTGATCAGAGCGCAGCTCATATAGACCTATCTCAGTTTTAAATATAGATTACAGAATATTTGCTTCAATCATTGCAAAAGGACTGGAAAATATTATTCCTGACTTGATCGACAACAACCAAACAGGTTTTCGAGACAAACGCAGGACAATGTAAGAAGAGCATTATACCTAATAAATACTGTGACTCAAAATCAATGTGAATCAATTCACTCCACCTCTCTGGGAACATCTCAGGCTGTCCTAGGTATGGAGGCCTATCTCCCCTCACCACACTCCCTGCCAGTGGCTGATGCCCTCAGACGTTGGTGTGTTGGTGGTTCTTTGTTTCTGGGGATGGACGCTCATGTATGTACCGGCTCACTCCTGGTGGCCGATTGGCGGGGCCTGGCGCCTGTGACCCGGCTGGGCCCTTTCCGGGGGTGGGGTACCCTCAGGCCTCTGGCCTCTGGGCCTGAGGCCTGGTCCTCTCTGGCACAGCTGGCTGCCGGCAGAGCCCGCGGGCATGTCACTGCAACCCCCTCTGGCCTCTGCTCCTGGATGACCTCTCGTTTGGGGCTCTCCTCAGATCTCCTCCATACTTGCTTCATGCCCTGGGGGACGGGGCTATGGCTCCCCACACTCCCTAGCAGATTGTTACATGGAGAAACCTTTTGAATACAAGCGTGCTGATGCACACAGGTGTTCACAGACACAAACTACACCTTTCTTGGCTGCTACCTCAGAGCACATTGTGCGCTGTCGATCTTGCGTACTGCACAATAACATGTAATATTTAGTATCTACTGTTATCTACTGTTAGCTAGTTTATTGTGATGGTGTTGTATTTATTATGTTGCTCTTTTTTGTTTGTTTTCTCGTCTGTTTTTTCTTATCCCCATACAGGTGATCCAGGTGTTTTGTTTGTTTTCCTTTTTTTTTCTTCCCCCCTTCTCACCATCTCTTCTCCCCTCTATTTTTCTTTCTCCCCCTCTCTTTCTTTCATTCTTTCTCCCTGTCCTATCCCCCAGTCATGTCTGTCCTGTCTGTAATAACTGAAAATCAAACCAAATAAATACATAATTATAATAAAGTTCAATCAAATAAGATAAGAGATAAGATAAGATAAAACTTTATTAATCCCTCGGGTGGGGACATATATATATATATAGACATATATAAATAAAATATACGAAAGGGATAAATAGAATAAATAGGAATAAGAATACAAGGGAATTGCACATTTCAAGTATTGATGTCTATTGCACCGTTGACTATTAACAAAAAGTATTGCAAAAAAAGTATTCCACAGTGGAGTGAAGAGGCACTACAGCTTAGTTGTCCCCCCCTCCTTTGTCCTCCTGTTTCCCCTCCCTCTCCCCTCCAGAGAGGAGTTAAACAGTTTGATGGCGTGTGGGACAAAGGAGTTTCTAAGTCTGTTGGTTCTTGTCTTTGGGAGAAGCAACCTGTCACTGAACAGACTCCTCTGGTTGTTTATGGCCGTGTGCAGAGGATGCCCAGCATTGTCCATAATGTCGAGCAGTTTCTTTAGTGTCCTTCTCTCTGCCACTGACACCAGAGTGTCCAGCTTCATGCCGACCACAGAGCCAGCCTTCCTGATCAGTTTTTCCAGCCTGGATGAGTCCTTCTTTGCTGTGCTGCTCCCCCAGCACACCACAGCATAGAAAAGTACTCTAGCAACCACTGACTGGTAAAACATCCTCAGGAGGTTCCTGCAGATGTTAAAAGACCTCAGTCTCCTGAGGAAGTACAGTCGGCTTTGGGCTTTTTTATACAGGTGCTCTGTGTTGCATGACCAGTGCAGTTTGTTGTCCACCCACAGCCCGAGGTACTTGTACTTGTTGACCACCTCCACCTCCTCCACCTCTATCTGAACCGGCAGTGGACCTTTTCTGGACCTCCCAAAGTCCAGAACCAGTTCCTTGGTCTTTGAGGTGTTGAGTTGCAGGTGGTTTGTGTGACTCCATGTGACAAAGTTCCTCACCAGACTTCTGTACTCCTCTTCCTGATCATCCCAGATACACCCCATGATGGCCGTGTCGTCTGCAAACTACTGAATATGGCATAATTCAGAGTTGTAGCAGAAGTCAGAGATGGACCAATAAGGCAAGGCCATGATGATCCAATTGGTAAAGTAAATCCACCTGGCATCTTTCTTGGCCTTCAGACAACAATTCTGATGGCTAAAGATCCAAATGGGACAGGCAAAAAAAAAACAAAAAAAAAATCAATTTGAATCAGTTGCTTTGAGTTTGGATGCAGAGAAAGCCTTTGATATGGTGTAGTGGGAATTTCTTTATATAGTATTAAAATGATTTGGATTCAAAGAGCAGATCATAGGTTGTTTGAAATCGCTGTACAGTCATCCAACTTCCCAGATTAAAATTAATGGAAATCGTAGTAGGACTATTACACTGGAGAGAGGATGTTGCCAGGGGTGTCCGCTAAGCCCTACTTTGTTTGCCCTCTTTATAGAGCCCCTGGCTCAAATGAGTAGGGAATACAAGGAAATCGAGGGCATTCAAGTTCCTAGAGTATTTAAAAGTAGAATGGGAGGCAGAGCCTTCAGTTTTCAGGCCCCTCTTCTGTGGAACCAACTTCCAGTTTGGATTCGGGAGACAGACACTATCTCTACTTTCAAGATTAGGCTTAAAACTTTCCTTTTTGCTAAAGCATATAGTTAGGGCTGGACCAGGTGACCCTGAATCCTCCCTTAGTTATGCTGCAATAGACGTAGGCTGCCGGGGATTCCCATGATGCATTGAGTTTTTCCCTTCCAGTCACCTTTCTCACTCACTATGTGCTAATAGACCTCTGTGCATCGAATCATATCTGTTATTAATCTCTGTCTCTCTTCCACAGCATGTCTTTCATCCTGTTTTCCTTCTTTCACCCCAACCGGTCGCAGCAGATGGCCGCCCCTCCCTGAGCCTGGTTCTGCCGGAGGTTTCTTCCTGTTAAAAGGGAGTTTTTCCTTCCCACTGTCGCCAAAGTGCTTGCTCATAGGGGGTCATATGATTGTTGGGTTTTTCTCTGTATTTATTATTGTGCTATCTACTGTACAATATAAAGCGCCTTGAGGCGACTTTTGTTGTGATTTGGCGCTATATAAATAAAATTGAATTGAATTGAATTGAAAGGAGCGCAGTATAAAATATGCTTATATGCAGGGGTGCACATAAGTGGTCCGCAAGTAAGCATTCGCTGTCAAAATAAAAGACGCGCACCAGATAAGAAATGCGCGTTTGCGTACATAAGATTTTCTGGAGGAGGACAGACATTTGTTTATAACTCTTAAAGATGTCAAAGAAGCTCCTTTAAGCAATTACTTTGGTGTTCCTCCACCTCCTTAAAAAACCAAACAAACTAATATATAGTTGTGTGTTTTATAATACATGTATGAAAAATGACAACATGTTAACATTTTTCCAAATGAAAAATGTATTTTCATAAACATGACAATAACTCGAAATAAACAAGCTGGGACTTGTTCCCATGAAGGAAAAAACAAGGCAACAGCGGTCGATCAATTTACTTGCGCAAGGGAGGCCTGGTCGGTATCTCAGGAACGCACTTCGAATCCTACCACAAAATGACCCCGACTCCGGCCTCCGCTCGCTGCCTTTTATTGAGAAAACAGTTACAATACACAATAGTTTACACAAGCACCTCCCCTCGTAAAACCCCCGTTGGTTACAAAGACAAGGCACTGTGTATGTGTGTGTGTGTGTGTACACGTGTAAGCATGTGTGTGAGAGTGTGTGTGTGTGTGTGTGTGTGTGTCTGTGTGTGTGACTTCCTGATCACAACTGTTCTTAACAACATCCTTAGTCATAAAGAGGGTAATCTCCCCCACACCCAATATATGGTTCAATTCCTGTATTGGTTCACCATACACAACACAGTGAAACCATAAAAGGGCAGGAAGCTTACCAAACATCAAACAGAACCTTCACAAGGGATGTGCTTGTGATAAAACACCACAGTCTCCCCCACAACCTCGACACGCTGGGGAGGGGGACAAAGGAATGTCTTTCATCACAGAGTTTGAAACACTGTAGAGGTAGTAAGCATAAAAATGACAACATTTAACAATTCACTTTAACACAAGCACTAAAAAGAAGGATAAATGGCAAACCAGGAGAGCAAACACAAAAGCTCAGATTATTTTAAAAAAAAATTAACAAAACAATGGAAAAGGCTCACGGTTTATGTTCCATCACCTAGTAAATTACATAAGAACTCTGATAACACGAGTACAAGCTTAAACCCTCCCTCAGGCTACTAGCCTGTATGAAAAACATCTTTTAGGTTATGGTTTGTTTTTTTTTTTAATTCCCTTTGCTTTTTTGACATATTTGAAATTTTGTTAGTCCAAAAATGTTAGTCCAAAAATGCTTTCTTTACAATGAAAATGGTCTAAGGAGCTTGGAAAGAAAAGCATCTGGATTTCTGACTGCACTTCACGAGCGTCTGGCAGCACAAATGAACCAGCTGCTAGTTAACGAGAGACACCCGGAATGGCTAACCGAAGGTCGGATGGTCCTGATCCCCAAAGACCCCAAGAAGGGACCGGTCCCATCCAACTACCGACCAATAACCTGCCTCAGTACTACATGGAAGCTCCTGTCAGGCATCATAGCGGCTAAGATGAACAGGCACATGGGTCAATACATGAGCGGGGCACAGAAAGGGATTGGACAGAATACCAGAGGCGCAAAACACCAGCTACTGGTAGACAGAACAGTCAGCCGAGACTGCAAGACTAGGCTGACCAACCTGAGCACTGCCTGGATTGATTACAAGATGGCCTATGACTCAATGCCCCACAGCTGGATACTGGAATGCCTAGAATTGTACAAGATCAACAGGACCCTAAGAGCATCATCAGGAACTCAATGGGGATGTGGTGTACAACACTAAAGGCCAACTTCAAGCCCATAGCACAAGTCACCATCAAGTGCGGGATCTACCAAGGAGATGCTCTGTCCCCACTGCTTTCTGCATAGGCCTGAACCCCCTCAGTGAGATCATTGACAAGACTGGCTACGGATACCGACTACGGAACGGAGCAGTTGTCAGCCACCTCCTGTACATGGATGACATCAAGCTGTATGCCAAGAGTGAACGAGACATCGATTCACTGATCCACACTACCAGGATATACAGCAATGACATCGGGATGTCATTCGGGCTGGAGAAGTGTAGTCGGATGATAACAAAGAGAGGGAAGGTAGTCAGAACTGAGGGGATCGAGCTACCAGAAGGCAACATTGCAGACATAGAGGACAGTTACAAGTACCTGGGGATCCCGCAGGCGAATGGGAACCATGAAGAGGCAGCTAGGAAAGCTGCAGCCACCAAGTACCTGCAGAGGGTCAGGCAAGTCCTGAGGAGTCAGCTGAACGGTAAGAACAAGATCCGGGCTATCAACACCTTCGCCCTGCCCACGATCAGATACCCAGCTGGTATAATAAGTTGGCCAAAGGAGGAGATAGAAGCCACTGACATAAAGATAAGAAAGCTCCTGACCATGCATGGAGGGTTTCACCCCAAGTCCAGCACCCTGAGGGTGTACGCTAAGCAGAAGGAAGGGGGCCGGGGACTGGTGAGTGTCAGCACCACAGTCCAGGATGAAACAACGAACATCCAAGAATACATTGGGAAGATGGCCCCAACTGACCGAGTGCTCAGTGAATACCTCAGGCAGCAGAAACCCAAGAAAGAGGAGGAAGGCGAGGAACCATCATGGAAGGACAGGCCCCTGCACGGTATGTACCACCAGCAGATAGAGGAGGTGGCTGATATCCAGAAATCCTACCAGTGGCTGGACAAAGCTGGACTGAAAGACAGCACAGAGGCACTAATCATGGCAGCACAAGAACAAGCTCTGAGCACAAGATCCATAGAGGCTGGGGTCTATCACACCAGGCAAGACCCCAGGTGCAGGCTGTGTAAAGATGCCCCTGAGACAATCCAGCACATAACAGCAGGGTGCAAGATGCTAGCAGGCAGGGCATACATGGAACAACATAACCAAGTGGCCAGCATAGTATACAGAAACATCTGTGCCGAATATGGCCTGGAAGTTCCGAGGTCAGAATGGGAGACGCCCCCTAGGGTGGTGGAGAATGACCGAGCTAAGATCCTGTGGGACTTCCAGACACAGACGGACAAAATGGTGGTGGCTAACCAACCGGACATAGTGGTGGTAGACAAACAGAAGAAGACGGCCGTAGTGATCGATGTAGCGGTTCCGAATGACAGCAACATCAGAAAGAAGGAACACGAGAAGCTGGAGAAATACCAAGGGCTCAGAGAAGAGCTCGAGAGGATGTGGAGGGTGAAGGTAACGGTGGTCCCCGTGGTAATCGGAGCACTAGGTGCGGTGACTCCCAAGCTAGGCAAGTGGCTCCAGCAGATCCCGGGAACAACATCGGAGATCTCTGTCCAGAAGAGCGCAGTCCTGGGAACAGCTAAGATACTGCGCAGTACCCTCAAGCTCCCAAGCTTGAAGGATAAACCGCCCGCAGGGGCGTGCTGGGTGTTTTTATATATATATATATATATATATACATGGAGAATCTGTTCTCTGGTTGAGAGTATGGATTAAATTGGTATTAAACATAAATTCAAATAATAAACCGAAAACCTGTAGAAAGTAAAATAAAACATGCATTTTTCAAACTAACTGTTCTTATGCTGGATGCTAAGCTTTAACGGCATGGGCATTTTACTTTAGAGAACATTAAAAATCTGGACACACCGCCCACACTCATGCCAATATGAAGCAATGGGCATGCGGCCGAGCAGCATCAGCTCACGTGCCAGTGACATGTGGTAACGGCTTTCACTCATGCAAAATAACATGGAACATCCTTTTTATTATTTGTAGTGATAGGTAAAAGCACCATTATCTCTACTGAACAGGTTTTTCTGTGATGACAAAAGATATAAACAGAAAAAAAGGCTCAACATACACAGACATTTTCCAACATATGCACTACTCGGGAAAAATATGCTCATAACAAATCAAATAGGACAAAGTATTAACTGCGAGTTATATTTCTTTTAATAGTCTCAACAACAACAGAAAAAAGGCAATCTAAGAGATACTGAATAAGGGAAGACAGCTTAAGAACTACTAACCTTGGTTCTTGAGAAAGTTACAGAGTGGGTAAAACAGCCTTAACGTTACATTAACAGTTTGTGCTCAGGCCACTGACCGGCAAATTTTCCAGGTTGCTCCCCTGTGAGTTTGTGTCTGTTGACCACTGTTGTGATGAAATGAAAAATTTCCCATGAGGCTATGCGTTCTTGCCGCGCACTAATAATCAGTTACTCTACGTTATCGTGTTTTACTTACACTTTTAAGTTTTAGTTGCTGACAATAAATAATATTGATTTGAACAATTAATGATTTTAGTCCAAGATACTGATAAGTATGGATACCTGTTTCTCAAATACTTTAATAATGGATTGCATTTATATAACGCTTTTTTAGGTACCCAAAGCTCTTTACAATTCCACTATTCATTCACTCACTGGTGGAGGCAAACCACAGTTGTAGCCACAGCTACGACCAGGACAGAGAGAGCTCGGGGATCGAACCGGCAACCTTTTGATTACAGATGAGCGTCCCAATCCCCTGAACCACGGTCGCCCAGGTTCAACTTCAAACAAAAATATTAATTACATGCAAAAAAGGTATCCTGTGAACCAAATACTGAATTTTTTGTCTGAAATAAATGTAAATAAATACCTTAATTTAACACAAACACATAAATTAAAATTTTAGATATTTATTTTAATTTATCAAACTCAAATAATTACTAAAAGGATATTCATAGATTTTATCAGGCTCATCTAACTTATATATTTATAGTGATATTTACTAAGCCTCTTAATTACTTTTTAGAGTGTATGACTTAAGACACTACAGTTACCAAAAGGCCAAGGTGGATTAACTTTACCTAGCCTGGAGGAATATTACAATGCGGCACAGCTTCAGTACTTGGTTAGACTATGTGATAACAGATACGAAGCAAAATGAACAGATTTGGAACCCAATTAGATACACCTGTACAGTCTTTATTGGCTCATATAACTCTACAGAAAAAACATATGTGTAAATTGAATAAGTACACTAAAGTAGCTTTAAATATATGGATTAAACAAAGTAAAAAAAATTAATTTGGAAAGCAAAATGCGAATAGTATGGCGGGTAGGATATGATACAGGTTTCACACCAGCATATTTGGATGGGGTGTTTAGAGAATAGACTTGGAAGGGTATCATAGCACACTGTAAAATGTCAACCAAAACGTACATGGACAGCGTCCTGCAACTCAGTGAAAATTACAGGTTAACTAAAACTGACTTTTATAGATACCTACAATCGAGACACCATTTTAATAAAAATATTAAAGTTGCAAGGGAGTGTTCTGAGGATGGGTGCCTCACTGACATATGTATTGACACCTATAAAGGTAAAGTACATAAAAGGCTGATCTCCAAACTTTATTCGTGTTTACAATCATACAGGAAGCATTCCACCCAATATGTTAAGAACAAATCGGAGAAAGAAGCAGATGTAACACTTACGAATGAAGATTGTTTGATTATTTGTAAAACAAACACCAGCACCTCAAGCTCCCCTCCTTGGAGGGAATTTTCCTGGAAGAATAGTATTAGATTTTCCATTACCCCTAAATATAAATCACTTCAGAATACCAAACCTGAATCTGGTAACTGCTGGAGGCAATGTGGCAACACTATGGCTGACCACTACCACATATTCTGGGACTACCCGGCTATTCATTGTTATTCCTTTTGGATCGAGATACTAATGAAGATTAAAAAGGTAATGGGTTTCGAGATTGATTTTTGCTTTGCCACAATATTTTTGGGATGCCTTATTTTAAAATACCTTTTTAAAATATTTCTGGTGACAAGTAAAAAAGGAATAACTAAAATATGGCTGGACAAGGAGGATGGTCAGCCATAGTAAAAGATATTTGTGAAATGGAAAAGATTACCTTTTCTCTAAGACTATGTACAGAAATTTTCAAAGATATTGGTCAAAATGGTTTTCGAGTATGCAAAAGGATTGTGAATAATGTGGGAAAAGGAATTTATTTATTCCACGCGTGTTCCCCCCAGCCATCATGTTCTGTTTGCGCTTAGTTATGTCCATGTCTCATCTCCAGTTCCCTTTTCCCTCGGTATGTATTTATAGTGTGCAAGTTCCTCATCGGTTTGCCATGATAAGTGTGCGTGTCTTAATCTGTCATATGTTTCATGTCTGCGTGTCCTATGTTGTCAAGCTCATGTTGTTACGTCTGTATCTCTTATCCATCTTGAGGAAAAAAACACAATATTTATGATTATCATTTCTTAAAGCATTGGATGATCAAAACTGAAAAAAAAAAAGTACATGAACCCCCTTCATTCAGGAAGCCACAGTCTGTAAACGGTAGCTACAGCCAACTTCTCAAAAGGGAGAGAGTGCCTAACTTAATAATAATAATAATGATGATAATGGTAATGGTAACTTTATTTATAAGTGCTTTCAAACAAAGTGCTGAACAGCTTAACACTTAGCATTACACAGTTTTATATGGAAAAAGTGTACATGTGTGTCAGATGCTTTCCCTTTTCTCACGTCTCTTGCCTGATAACTTGCCATTCTAATGATAGTGAGAGCAATGCTGGCTGAGACATTTTATTGCACACCACTAACCCATCTTATCATAGGACTTAGTGTCCTTTCACCTTGAAGCTTCGACACTTTTGCCATTTTTAGCTAAACACTGTCTAAACATCTATATTCTGAAGCTGTTATTTACCAAGTACTTCCAGAAATGTATTTGTAATCTCATACACTGATGTTGGACGAGAAGGTCTGGCTCGCAGTCTCCAATCTGTATACCAGATTGGAGACTGATTGGTTCACCTTTTGCGGATTTTTTTTGTGCAATTTTGCATGTTTTTTTTTTGTTTGTTTGTTTGGTTTTTTTAACAGCACATTGTGTTCTGCATGCTGATTGGCTGTAGACCATTGTCAATCAATCTCCTCTTTGCCGTGTGTTTATAAGTTTTCTCCCCAACAAACACAACAATGCCGATGAAACGCTTTGCACCGTCAAAGGCAGCTGCGATAGCACCCAAAAGGCAGAGGAAGATGCTAACCATCGCACAAAAAGTTGGATTTCTGGCCATGTTACGGGAAGGTAGAAGTTACCATATTTTCTGGATTGTAAGGCGCATTAAGCTAAACAAAACAGTCAGATAAGTCAAACTTTACTCAACTCATTCATCTTGCTTCCTCTACTTCCGTACCATTGATTCATTGATGTTGAATTCTCTGGCAGCTCCTCTATTCCCATGTTCTGGACCTGAAAACAGGGTTTGATCTTTGCTTTCATTCTGTAATACTGGACTTATTTTTCTAGCAAGGTTTGAACTTTGTGAGTCTTAAAACAAGAGAGAAAAATGTGAAAATGTTCATGCCTGTCTGAGAAAAATGTATAAAGTGTGTAGTGAGGAGTTTTACTACGGAGCCCCGCAGGGGACATGGGAGAAAAAAAAATTACGATGAACTTTTGCGAGATCTTGCAAAACTAACTCAGGATCTCGCAAAACTTTTGCGAGATCTCGCAAAACAAACTCAGGATCTCGCAAAACTTTTGCGAGATCTCGCAAAACAAACTCGGGATCTCGCAAAAGTTGAATTCCAACAACGGCGGCAGCTACTTAGTTGTAATATTACTCTTTCTGGGTCACAAAATAAACTTTTAAGATATTTTGAGGCGTGAATGTAGCTGTGTAAATGTCAAATATCTGCTCGGTTCACAAGACATCACATATTTGCAAAAGTGCTCCGACGTTTTCGGAGATCTGACACCCACCATCTTGAAGCTAACGGGAGGTCGAGACCTACTACAGCCGGGAGGAACACCGCTCTCCCGGCACATTGTGCCTCGACCTCCCGGTCGGCTTCGAGCTGGTGGCCTCCGAAGAATGCGGCTAAAACTTTTGCGAGATCCCGAGTTTGTTTTGCGAGATCTCGCAAAAGTCCGTCTTAATTTTTTTTTTTCTCCCATGTCCCCTGCGGGGCTCCGTAGTTTTACAGCCTTCAAACATCTATAATAATTGTAAAAAATAAAGCTGGCTACTTCGCGGATTTCACCTATCGCAGGTTATTTTTAGAATGTAACTCCCGCGATAAACAAGAGACCACTGTATCCCAAAGGTGTTGAGGTCAGGACTCAGGACAGTCAAGATCTTCCACCCAAATCTTGCTCATCCATGTGTTTATGAACCTTGGTGTGTGCACTTGTTCACAGGGATGTATGTTTTCACAAGTTTGGGCACTGGGTTAGCTCACTGGGATGAGCAGCTATCCATCTGCCGAATATCTGAAAACGAACATCCTGGGTTCGAATCTGACCTGTAGCCCTTTACCGCATGTTTTGCTTTCCTGCCACTCTTCACTGTACCCTTTCAAAAATAAAGACCAAAAAAGAGGTTTTAGCAATTTTCTGGACTGACTGACCTTCATTTCTGAAAGTAATGATGGACTGTTGTTTCTCTTTACTTAGCTGACTGGTTCTTGCCATAATATGAATTCTATCAGTTGTGAAATAGGGCTGTCAGCTGTGTACCAACCTGACTTCTGTACAACACATGTGATGGTCCCAAACCTATTAAGAAGACAAGAAATTCCACAAATGAACCCTGTGAAGTGAAACCATTTCAGGTGACTGCATCATGAAGCTCATTGAGAGAAGGCCGAGGGTTTGCAGCACTGCCAACAAAGCAAAGGGCAGCTACTTGTAGGAATCTAAAATATAAAACATATTTATTTTTTAAACAATGTTTATTGAGTTTTATATTACAGAACAAGCAAAGAATAACAGTACAGTTAACCTAAGATTTATATTAAACAACATAGTCCCCAAAATAAACAAATATAGATTAAAAAAAAATATATATATATATAAAAATTAAAATAAAATAAAACCAATGCACAGTATGCGTAAAACAAACAAAGCAAGACGAGAATGAAAAATAAAAACAACAAAAACAAACAAAGAAACAAACGAACAAAACAAAAGACAAAAAAACTCAGCACCAAGTATCATTTTCTAAATTAATTCCCTTCATAATGTCTCAGAAACTCAGTTAAAGGTAACCATATTTCTTCAAAATCTACTCCCTTTCCCTCTGACAATATAAATAAGTCGTTCCAATACAATGCATGATGCCATCTCCTTCACCCACGTATGACTTGAGGCTACATCCATTTTCTTCCAATACAAAGATATTAACCGCCTGGCTTGCAGGAGTCCAAAGTCAATTAATTTTAGCTGTCTGGAGCTAAAATCACAGTACTTTGGATATATACCGAACACACACATGTTTGCTTCAACAGGTATATTTACTCCAACAATCTTAGATAGAGTTCGCGTGACTGATTTCCAGTACTGCTGTAATTTTGGACAACTCCATACACAGTGGAACAGAGTGCCCTGATCGTCTAAACATTTACTGCAGCTATCTGGGATGACAGGCGACCAGCGATTCAGTTTGACTGGGGTTATGTAAGTTCTCATCAACCACTTATATTGGAGGAGTTTCATCGTTGTATTAAATGATTGTCTTTGAGCTTTTAAAAATGCTGTTTCCCAGTCCGCCTGCTGTATCTCCTCTTGGATGTCAGCCCTCCATGCGTCCAACTTGTCAGTGGCGGATTCTTTATCATGTGTTAATAGAGCTGTATAGAATAAAGAGATATGACCTCTACCCACCGGCCTTTGAAGTATGACATTCTCCAAGTGTGCAGTTGTGCAGACCAGTAACACAGTCTAAGATTAGGGAGTTGTAACCCCCCTCTTTCATATGGCAGGTACAACACGCAAAGTCTTAGTCTAGGTTTTTTGTTATTCCAAATAAATTTATTAAAGATACCGTTTAGCTTATCAAAGAATTCTTTTGGAAGAGGCAGAGGAAGTGACTGGAAGAGATATAAAAAATTGGGTAATATGTTCATTTTAATCATGTTTATATGGCCAATCACTGATATGGGCATTGTCATCCATTTATTTAGAGATTCCTCCACTTCGCTAATCAAAGGGTCATAGTTTGTTGCTACAATGGTATCAATGTCTGGGGTGATTTTAACTCCAAGCCTTTCATCCTTGTTCAGAAATAGGATTGAGGATTTTGAATCATTTATATTATAGCCAGAAAATTGTCTGAATAACTCCATTTGTTGGATTAATTTTGATATACTAATGGACAGCCTAGTCAAAAAAAAACTATCAGGTCATCAGCATACAGAGCCAAGCTATGCTCCTGATCTCCTAACTGGACACCAAATATGTCAGTTCTCATTCTAATTGTCATCGCCAGGGGTTCTATAGCTAAGATAATTAGCATTGGAGATATGCTCCACCGCTGGCAAGTGAAACGCTCCAATGTGATAGGCTTAGAAACTATATTATTTGTTAAAACACTAGCTTTGGGATTTGTATACAAAACTTTAACCCATTTGAAAAAAATGTTTCCAAATCCATATCTTGGGAGAACATTAAATAAATATGACCACTGTATCTGTCAAAGGCCTGACGAGCGTCAAGTGATAATAATGCTGTATCTTTAGCATCAGATTTCTCGTGAATTATATTTAGAACCCTTCTTATATTATGAAACCCTTGACATTTTGGTACAAAGCCATTTTGATCATTATGAACTAAATGTGATATATAGGGGTCTAATCTTCTTGCTAAAACTTTACAAAGTATTTTAGTGTCAACCCCCATTAGACTTATTGGTCTAAATGATGAACGCTCTGCAGGGGGTTTGCCAGGTTTCAGTATCAAAGTAACCATTGCTTGTCGCAGAGTGGGTGGGAGAGCCTCATTTTGAAATGCTTCTTCATACATGTTAAAAAGTGGAATTATTAATTTGTCTTGGAAGGTTTTATAAAATTTGATCGGAAAACCATCTGGCCCAGGTACCTTACCACTGTTAATGCTTTTGATAGCCTGTGATATCTCTTCAGTAGTTAGATGTCTCTCTAATTCCTGCTTTGTGTTTTCCGTTAGCGTCTGGAACTGAAGTTGATCTAAGAATATGTCCTGTTCTTCTGAGGCTTGATCACATTCTGATTTATAAGAATTTTCATAAAATTCTCTAAAGCTGTCATTAATTTCCAATGGATCTACTGTTACATTCCCTGAAGAGGTCTTTATACTATTAATTGCTCTTTTACAATGCATTTTCTTAATTCTCCATTAAAAGTTTTCCCTCTTTCTCTCCTTGGTCATAGTAAGATTGCTTCAGCCACATTAGACTTTTTGCTGCTGCATCAGATGATAATTTATTACATTCAGTTCTCAGACGTAACAATTCACTTTGTTTTGTTGAGTCGTTGCTAACGTTTAAGTCTAATTCCAAAGATTTAATCCGTTTATCCAGGGTTTCCATTTGCTTTTTTTGCTGTTTATTCTTTGTACTCGTAAAGCTAAGAATTTCACCTCTAATATATGCTGTGAATCCTTCCCAACTCACTGAGGCAAAGTTTGATCTGTGTTTAACTCAAAGTAATTTTCTATTTTCTCCTCTATAAAGTTAACAAATCCTGGATTCTGTAGCCATTTTGTTTGAAACCGCCAGTTCGGGGGGGTTATAAGGCAAAGGATAAACTTTCTTAGAGGGATACTCAGTGAGATAGCTGCATGATCACTGATCACTATGCTATCATACTGACACTGTTTGATCCTTGATAAAAGTTCTCTTGAAACAAGAAAGTAATCTATACGTGAGTGGGATTTATGTATACTTGAATGACAGGAGAATTCTATTTTATCAGGATTTTGTTCCCTCCACACTTCTACCAAGTTGATATCTGATATAAATTGATTTATTAATCGTCTAGTTTGTGCTTTATAGGTATCGGAGCCTGTTGAGCGATCTATACTCGGATTCAGAGTACAGTTAAAGTCTCCTCCAATTATATACAGTCCTTGCAAAGCAGATACAGTAAGAAACAGATCTTCAAAAAATTTGGGCTTATTTTCATTTGGGCTGTACAGACTCACCAAGTTTAAAGTATGGGAAAGAATGGTACCCTGAGTGATTACGTACCTACCAGCGGGGTCTTTCAGTATTTTCGTCATTTGGAATGGTATGCTTCTATGAATCAAAATAATTACACCTCTCGCATAGTTATTGTATGATGTGTGGATCACCTGGCCAGGCCGTTCCTCACAAACTTTAGTTCACAGTTTGTCAGACGTGTTTCTTGAAGAAAAAATATTTTTGATTTCAGTTGTTTGATCCTGCTTATAACCTGTTTCAGTTTGATTATTTTCGTGAGACCCTAACATTCCAACTTGCGACTTTTATCTCAGAGATATTGTGGGTACTTATTTGGTCTATACTTGGAGTTTTTATTCTGTAATATTAATATAATAACACGTGATACTGATGCTGAGTAAACAAAAGTGACAAGTAAGTTTTGAATAAAGTAAAATAGCGAAATAAATAGAGAAAAAAAACCCTGGCATTGACCCATAACACTTCCCATCATGGAGGATCCTCATCTTGCATGGATTATATTGAAAACCGCGGAACATTCCTATGTCGGCGAACACTTTTCTGATTACGTTGAACTCAGCTCGCTGCCGGATGGTCTCAGCTTAGAAATCCTGGGCAAAAAAGAGTTTGTTTCCGTCGTGCTCAATGTTACTTTGTTTTGTGGAGTGGAAAACAAACTCCCCATCTTGGAAGTTCAGGAATCGGATAAGGACAGCTCTTTGTTGGTTTGGCTTTGGAGGTGCTAGGGTGCAGTGAGCCCTCTCAATAATAAACGACCTGTTGGTCTCAAGCTAGCGCGGTAACATCTCCTGTATAAACTTCAGCAGTGGCCGCTGACCCTCGGCGCCGTCCCGGAGGCCAAACAGCCGCAGGTTCTTCCTTCGGCCCCGGTTCTCCAGGTCGTTGGTTTTTGCCTGCAGGTAGGATATTCGTTTCATGGCATTGCTGAGATCACGCTCTTTTCCAGGAGCTCCTCTCCCGACATTATTCTGTTTTCAGCTTCCTCAAGTCGTGTAGCATTTGCAGCAACATTTTGCTTTACCTCCGTCATATTTTTCTCCAAAGCAGCAACCGATTTCGTCACTTCGCCCATACGGTTATCTATGCTGTCCAGCTTATTTCCGAATCCACTGAACTCGGACCGCAATGACCGAAGTTCAGCTAACACCGTGCTAAGGTTACTCATGCTACTAGCGCTAGCGGCTCCCTCGTTGTTTTCAGGTGTTGCCAAAATATCGGTTTTAACTGCTTTTTGGGAACCGCATTTTCGGGTGAAAATCACAGTCCTTGAGATTTGTCGTTTTTGACATTTTCCAATACCGTTTAAGTTTCTAGTTTTGGGTTGTTCTGGGTTTCTAATGCAGGCTACACAGAGCAACCACTTTAAGCTGCCTTCTTGGTCCGCGGCTCCATAACCAATATAAAACATATTTAGAGTTTTTCTTTGCTACATAATTCCATATAACTTCATATATTTGATGTCTTCAATATGTATCTACAATATGGAAAGTAGTAAAAATAAAGAAAAAACATTAAATGAGAAAGTATGTCCAAACGTTTGACTGGTGGTGTAGGTAGGTGAAAAAGAAAAGACCATCTGTGAATCAAGGAGGGGGCCTAAGGGTACATCTTTCACCATCTTACAATGCTGTGATTGCAGCCATTCCCCAACCCTAAATAAATAAATAAATAAAAATAAATAAAATGGAATTGAACTGAATTGAAACTGATGCTGATATTAATCATTTTGTCATTGTGAAGTTATATAATGTTGAAAATATTTTTGATATTTGACAAAAATAATGTTTTAAAGACCTCAAACTAAGTGATTTGTCCTATGAACTTGAAGCATATTAAAATTATGTATTTTATTATCTTTACCCATGTAATTGCAACAGAATTAGCTGAAATCCTTGGCTTCTATAAGCTGTAAAAACATTAGGTTTTAACATATGTTCGTGTGTGATTTTGCAAAACTTTATAGCGTCATTGTGACATCATAGGTTATCGTATTAAAAAAATTAAGTGCCTTTATTACTCAATGTGGTTTCTTGAAAAAAAAATTTAAGGTCGGCCAGTAGGGGTGGGTTTTAATAATCGATTCATCGATTAAAATCGATTCTGGCTTGGATAAGGTGAAATCGATTCATTAAAATCCTGAATCGATTTTTTAATATAAATTTATTTTGCCTGAAACGCCAGAATCTCAGGTGAAACCTCACAAAATTTCCACAACCACCAAACAGCTAAGACAGTAAATGAGAGCAGGAACACGGATTCTGCACAAGGACGTAAACACACAGCGTGGATCCGTGGATCAGAATCAGTGAGCTGTCGCCTTTCTCACCTGAAGGCACGGACACGGTCGGGGCTGAAAGCCGACAGCTCGCTGATTCTGATGTTTCGGCGGGTCCACGCTTTGTGTTCACGCCCTTTTTGTGCTGATTCTAAAGCTGTTAGTTTGATCTCTCTCCAAACAATATTGACCGAACCAGCAGCAAAAGAAGATCCAAACTACGCTTCACATAAACATGAAATCACTCTGACTTTTACTGTTTTGCTTCCACCACGATAAAATCACACTTCATGCACAGCTCTCTCTCTCTCTCTCTCTCTCTCTCTACTTCAAGAACAGTTTCCCGTCTAAAAATCTGTTTTCTGCATTATGCTGGGCTTACACTGTGCGATTTTTGGCCCATTTTGAGCCGATTTTTGAGTCGTGCGACCGTTTTGGTGATCGGCCCGAGTTTGGCCTTCATCGTGCGTCGTGCATCGTGTAGTATACATGGGGTAACGAGAAGCGAGTAACACCTCACGACCAGCTCCCGATCATCAGAATAGAATAGAATAGAATAGCCTTTATTGTCATTGTACAGGGTACAACGAAATTGGAGTGCCACTCCCTTGGTGCAAAAATACAATAATAAATATAAATGTAAAATATAAAAGGTACATTAAAACAAACAATAGTAAGTACAATATATACAGGATAGCACAATATATACAGGATAGCAGCATTAATATAATGACAGTAAGAATCGCTTGGTCGGGAGGATTTCAAACCTGTTTGAAATCCTCACGACCGTCGTGAGGGTGTCACCGCAGCCGCTCACACTGGGCACGCGCAAACACATAAACGTCGGCGAAAAGACGGAGCAGCACGGCTGTGCAGCGTGTGATCTGGACACAAGCAATGGAGGCACTTGTAGGACTTTGAAAAGCTCATCCAAGCCTTTTCGATGTGGCCTCACAAAATTATCACGACCACAACAACTGTGAAAATAGTTGGATCTACACTGCTGCTCAATCACACTTTTCTGAGCACAGGTTTCTTACACAGGTCTCTCCCCACAGTTGCAAACTGCTTGCTCAAAAGGGATGGTTTGACTGTTGACTTGAGGTGACTGCTATTATGAGGCCCACAACTTCTTGCTTCTCTTTTACTGCTAACTGTTATGCCTGCAAATATACATGCAAAAATAGATATATCCCTACTTAGTTCAAAATGGAGAGTGATAGAATGTAATTTATTGTCTTATACAGCACTTTTATAGACATAATTTATTTCAATTTATATTGCCAAATCACAACAGCATAGAGTGGTCCCAAAGTGCAGGCATTAATCATTATAAGCTGCCATGACAGTAAAATCAAAGACTTGGCCCTATAGCACTCCTCTTTGCCTTGGTGGTCTCAATAGATCCCAGATGCTCCAGTGTACTAACTGACTTCATAAGACAGAAGGAGCGGGAGGGAGCGTGAAAGTGAAAGAGGTGTAGTGATGGTAAATTTGATTCTTTTTACTGAATTGAGTTTTAATGAGTCACTCACCAAAGTGAATCGGGTTTTTTGAGTCATTTGATTCACTGAGTCAGTTGACCAGAGAGTGCAAAAAATGTACATTTTCACTCAAACTTAATTTGTTTCTCTTTTCATGTATATCCTACTGCTAAGATGAGTGATTCTAAAAGAAAACAAATATTTTATAGAGCAAAAAAAATTTCTAAAGGGAACATTTATTTTGTTTATTTTTATTTTATTAGTATTTTCCTTAAATGTGTCAAATATATATTTTCTCATCTAAATGTCCACTGAGCTGTGAGCCAGGGGGCGGTAATGTGCCTTAACATTGGTTGTCAACCGAGAAGAAGAAGAAGCTGTCAGTCAGGAGGGAGGGGGTGAGTGAGTGAGTGAGTGATTTGTTCGCTCTATGATTCAGCACAGGAGGGAGGGGGTGAGTGAGTCCTGAGTGATTTGCTCGCTCTATGATTCAGCACAGAAGGGAGGGGGTGAGCGAGTCCTGAGTGATTCGCTTACGCTTACGATTCAGAACAGGAGGGAGGGGGTTAGTGAGTCCTGAGTGATTCGCTAACCCTATGATTCAGCACAGGAGGGAGGGGGTTAGTGAGTCCTGAGTGATTCACTTACCCTACGATTCAGCACAGGAGGGAGGGGGTGAGCGAGTCCTGAGTGATTCGCTTATGCTTACGATTCAGAACAGGAGGGAGGGGGTTAGTGAGTCCTGCGTGATTCGCTAACCCTATGATTCAGCACAGGAGGGCAGGGGGTGAGTAGCTCAAATGTGCTGTTAGCATGTTAGCAGAGCGATGCTACTGTGAACCGAGGAGCTATTGTCTTGATGTGAGCTTCTACTCGGGGTTTTTTCTTCCAGTTCAGAGCAGAAATGTTTTTGTTAAGATACTGGATGTTGTGTTTTTCTCCACAATTTTAATTATAAGCTAGATATATTGCTGCTAACAGCAACAGGGATGAGTCAGTGAGTCAGTTGGACTTGTGAATCATGATTCATGAGTCAGTAAAGTGATTCTCAAGTATTGAACGATTCGTTCATGATTCGCGCATCACTAAAGAGGTGTCATGAAGCAGTTTCTACAACCTAGGGACATTATTCATCTTTGTCTTTGCACCATTTTCTAAGCCATCATTAAATGATGATGTCTGCTGCCTGACCATGCATGTACACACACACTCACACGCACACACAAACACACACACTCCATGTATACAATGTATAAACTTTATGATTAGATGGCCACAATTGCTATCATATAGCAGTAAAATTAATTGTACTCTCAGAGAGACAATATGACCTCCTGAATATCCTGTCAAATACAGTTTCACTGAGTCTGTGTGTTAACTACAGTTAAATTTGAATTAGGCCTGAATACCATAAAATGTAAATTGTATCATTATAAAGCTAATGTATGTCTTTTATGTACTTTACCAAAGACAGTGTTTTCTTTTTAATTTCCATACATCCACAGTTGCCTGAAGGTGTTTTATATTGCAAGGTAAACCACACAATAGTACAAAAAAAACAAGAGAAAGCTCAACAATCATATGACCCCCTATGAGCAAGTACTTTGGCGACAATGAGCAGAAAAAAAATCAGACTCTAGAGGAGCCTCTCATTCTACTTTTAAATACTCTACGAACCACAAGTAACCCCGCAGTCTGAGAGCAAAGTAAACAGAATGGGCCCTAGCATGGAACCCTGTGGAACTCCATAATTAGCCTTAGTGTGTAAAGAAGACTCTTCATTCTTATGAACAAATTAGAGTCTATCCGATACGTATGATTCAAACCATTTAATACATACTGCATGTGCTAATCGCTCTAACAGAATATTATGCTCAACAGTATCAAACCCTGCACTAAAGTCTAGCAGTGTTAGGGGCACAGAGGTAAATCCAATGTGAGAGGTCATAAGAAGATTATTTATAACTTTCATTAAAGCTGTTTCTTACTTTGATGTGCTCTGAATCCTTACTGAAACTTTTCAATTAAGCCATTCCTCTGCAGATTTTTTAATTTAATTTTTAAATTTAACCTTTATTTAATCAGGAAGATCCCATTGAGATTAAAAACCTCTTTTTCTAGGGAAACCTGGCCAAGATAGGCAGCAGCAAGTGTCTCGCAGTTACAGAAATTACTCAATTAAACACATGCAAAAATAAATGAAAAATAAAAAATTAAAAACAAATCAATAAAATTAAATTAAATTAAAAAAAATTAAAAAATCAGTTAAAATGACAATCAATCTAATTGAAACTATTGCATGTTATGGACTTGGCCTTAAGGATTGTTAGTTTAGATTTAAAAGCACTTAATGAAATGAATTTTCCAGTCGTTCTGCAGTTTGTTCCAAGCCAAGGGTGCTAAATGGACAAAAGCTCTTTTACCAAATTCAGTTCGGACAAATGGAACAGAAAGCAACAAGTAACCATGGAGATGAAGAGGATACCAACCAGCATGGCATGTTTCATTGCAGGCAGGGAACATATATAAGAAGGTAGCAACCCAAGTATTGCCTTATATATAAAGCTGTATGAATGAAGCCTCCGACTTGCCAAATGAGGCCATCCTACCTGAGAGTATAACTCACAGTGGTGAGTTTGAGATTTACGGTTAGTGATGAATGCTCAGCATAAATAAGTACACCCCTTTAAAAAGTATGAATTTAATCAGTAGCTCAGTGAACAAAAGAACAATTTCCAAAATTTTCACAAGGCTGAGTTTTATTGAATACTTGTTTAATTCCATAACATGAAATTAAGGTTAATAATTTTTTACTCAAATGGGTTGAAGCAAAAATGAATACACCCTGTCCTGATTCGAGATATTGAGAACCAAACCAAAATACCAGAGGCCCAGAAGGATGCAATCAAACAGATGAGTTTATTGAACACACGCGTGGGAAGAAGCACACAGCATCACATCTGCGGGGTTCTTCTCCCAAAATACACAGAGAAAGGTTTTTATAACGTCGGGGTTTGACGCCCCCTCTTGCGTTCTATAACATATTTTTGTATTTCTAAGAACATCATTTGCATCTTGTACAGACAATAATCAATTTTTAGAACTAAAGTCATAAACAGAAGTTCCTCTTTCTAGCATCTTCTTTCCAAATACGGCGATGATTTCAGGCCCTCCAGGTCCCCGTGGACGTGACATCCTCTCTGATACATCTTCAGTCATCTGTTACTAAGCAAACTCCTATGTAACAGGTTACAACAAGAAGCTGAATGCGTTGGGGCCTCTGCTCAGGCCTGTTCCTAGATTATATGTATTATATGTGTTTTGTAAGCGTGCATGCTGTTTTAACCTTAATGTTGTGTGTGTACACAATGATTATGGCTGCTCCTGTAATAAAAGGTTAATGTGAGATCAACAGGTTTTAATGAACATCTTAATGCAGTATCAATACTGTAAGTTAGATTGTTAATGCAAAGTTAATGATGCAGGTTATATTATAGCTGTAACATAATTTCTTCAATTCCACAACCCCGCAACAAAAACTACTACATCTAGTATTTTGTATGATCACTGTGATTTTCAAGGACAGCACCAAGTCTTCTAGGCATGGAATGAACAAGTTGGCGACATATTGCAACATCTATCTTTTTCCATTCTTCAAAAATCACCTCTTTTAGAGCCTGGATGCTGGATGGAGAGTGATGCTCAACCAGAGGTGGGTTGTAACGAGTTACATTTACTCTGTGTGAGCCAACACAAACCGACTTTATGGCATGAAAAAACTCAACTCATATACCCTGAGGAAACGTGTCCGGTAAGTTTACGCTAAATATTTTTTTAGCTGTGGTTAGGTGGATGCCAGTCTTACGTTACAGCACCTGTGTCGAGCTTGAGCGCTGAGTTTGATTAAACTACAATCACGTTATATTCTCGGCGCTACGTTGTGGTGAGATAAGTTTGTGGGTGTTGTATCCGTAGCTTGGGCTGTCCTTTTAACTGCTTGCTGGTTAGCTAGCATAAACTATAATCATATCCATATATCATATCCATCTTGGGTAACAAACTGGGCACATTAAAATGAAAAATCTTCAGCCCAGGTGAGGATTAAATTCAGATGGTGCCTGACTACATTGCAGCTCAGGGCCTGGGTTAGGTTACACATTACCAGATTAAGCAGTAGTAAGACAATCAGAAGTCTCTGCTTTGTAACATTACTTATTGAGTTTGACTTATGAAATGTTGAAACAAAGCAGAAGTTTTCATAACGAATTTTGTAAAAGTACAAAGCAAGAAGGTTTTGAAGATGAGGTAAATATTTGTGTAGGTCAAATGAGAAATTAATGTCATGTTCCAAATACATTGGAGATTGTACAGCATGTACAGCAGTAATGATTAATAGATCTGGGGACCATGTCTTGCAGAGTGAGCACACTGTTAAATGTGCTTGACTTAGAAAAATTGAGTGTCCCAAAGTCCCCCACAGCCAATAAGCAAAGTTATAAAAAAAAAAAAAAAAACATTATCTAAAACACACAACGATTGGTGATGATGAATTAAATAGGCGTCACCTAAGCTGGCAAGAAAGCTCCAGCCAGAAGCTCAGGTCCATGTGGCTTGCGAGCAGATGGCTTCTGCTGGTAACACATGCACCAATGTGGTGTTGAGAACTTCGATTAAAAGCACAGGCCGGATGTAATGCAGATGAGCTGTTGCAAGCACAACAGGCCTTGCTGTGGTGCTGATGTCTTCCAATAGCAACACAGGTGCAGATGGGTGGAGCCAATAGCACAGGCCGTGGTGTGGTGTAGATGGCTTCAGCCAGCAGCACAGGCCCTGCGTGGTGTCGATGGCCTCAGCCATTAGCACAGGCCCTGCTGTGGTGTAGATGGCTTCAGCAAGCAGAACAGGCCCTGATGTGGTGTAGATAGCTTCAGCCATTAGCACAGGCCCTGCTGTGGTGTAGATGGCTTCAGCCAGCAGCACAGGCCCTGCTGTGGTATAGATGGCCTCAGCAATTAGCACAGGCCCTGATGTGGTGTATATGGTCTCAGCCAGGAGCACAGGCCTTGGTGTTGTGTAGATGGCCTTAGCAAAAGCACCCTGGTCATCGACACCACATCCTGGTGTGGTGTAGATGGCTTCAGCCAGAAGCACAGACCCTGGTTTTTTGTAGATGGCCTCAGCCAGCGGCACAAATCCTGCTCTGGTGTAGATAGCCTCAACCAGGAGGACAGGTCCTGCTGTGTTGTAGATGGTCTCAGCCAGTAGCAGAGATCCTGCTGTGGTGTAGATGGCCTCAGCCAACAGCACAGGCCCTGGTGAGGCTAAATTAATGTTTTGCAAGCAGCACAGGCCCTGTTGTGGTGTAGATGGCCTCAGCCATTAATACAGGCCCTGATGTATTGTAGGTGGCCTCAGCCAGCAGCACAAGCCCTGGTGTGGTGTAGATGGTCTCAGCTAGGAGCACAGGCCCTGCTGTGGTGTAGACGGTCTCAGCCGGTAGCACAAGCCCTGGTGTGTTGTAGACGGTCTCAGCTAGGAGCACAGGCCCTGCTGTGGTGTAGACGGTCTCAGCCAGCAGCACAAGCCCTGGTGTGGTGTAGACGGTCTCAGCTCGGAGCACAGGCCCTGGTGTTGTGTAGATGGCCTCAGCCAGCAGCATAGGCCCTGCTATGGTATAGATGGCCTCAGCAATTAGCACAGGCCCTGATGTGGTGTATATGGTCTCAGCCAGGAGCACAGGCCTTGGTGTTGTGTAGATGGCCTTAGCAAAAGCACCCTGGTCATCAACACCACACCCTGGTGTGGTGTAGATGACCTCAGTCAGCAGCACAGGCCCTGATGTGGTGTAGATTGTCTCAGCCAGGAGCACAGGCCTTGGTTTGGTGTAGATGGCCTTAGCAAAAGCACAGGCCCTGGTGTGGTGTAGATGGCTTTAGCCAGCAGCACAGGCCGTGGTGAGGCTCACTTGGTTTTTTCCTAGCAGCACAGGTCCCGGTGTGGTGTAGATGGCTTCAGCCAGCAGCAAAGGCCCTTCTGTGGTGTAGATGGCCTCAGCCAGCAGGACAGGCCCTGCTGTGTTGTAGATGGCCCCAGCCAGCAGCACAGGCCCTGGTGTGGTGTAGATGGCCTCAGCCAGCAGCACAGGCCCTGTTGATGTTCAGTTTGTTTTTGCTAGCAACACAGGCCCTGATGTAGTGTAGAGTGTATACAGCCTGGGTGTGGGGCTCTTTGTTCGTTTGGTTCTCCTGAGAAAAGAGACACTGCAGCTGTTTTTGACTTGAAATTTTAACTTCGTAACAAATTTAAGAAAATGGCATTTGAACATTTTTGTCTTCTTTCTCTCAAAAATGAACCCAATAGAACTTTGGTAGAGTGTTGTGAGCTTGTTGTTAATGTTTTTTTCTGTTTTTTACATTTGTTTGTTTCTTTTTTTTCCATTTCATTTTTGTAGGGGGTGGGGTGGTTTGGAAACGTGCTTGACAGTAATGACAGTGTTTATGAGGTTTTATTTGCCAACTTTTGCTCTTCGTTTTCCTTTCCTTCTTGCATCCCCCCAAAATTAATGAAGGTTACATGAACGCTGAACAATGCAAGTCCTTCCAAGAGGGTCTGGACCAGCCCTTTTCAAATAAGTTGTCTGAATCAACACACAACTTCTCAGAGGATGACAATTCGTTTGTCACGGTGGTAGCACCTTTAATATCTCCAACACCTCCAATATTGCCCCCAGCTTGAGCACAACCGTAGGTCTACTGTCAACATCGCAGCCAGCGTCACCCACAGCATCGCCCAAAGAGTCACCCACAGTGTCACAACGACGGGACTGGAGATGAGAAAGAGCACCAGGAATGCAACAATCACAAGCATGATCACGACAATGTGAATTTAGATGAGAAAAAGTACAACAACGAGTAAATGACGAGCATGATGACGAGGGAAATGGAGATGAGAAAGAGTACAATTACTACAATCATGTCGACAACGACCCCGATGACAATGACGGGAATGGGGAGGAGAAAGCATTTGATGACCACCATGAAGACTTCCGTGACCACCAGTACGAAGACGACAATGATGACGAGTACCAGGACAATGACAACAACCAAAGTCAGCACGAAGAGTGGGACAACTTGGAATTCTTAGAAAGCACTTCAACTCCAGCAACAAGATCAAATGCAACAACAATGGATTCAACCCTGCGACAAACTCCAACAGCAGTGCGGCAACCTCCAATAAAAATGCAAGACAAGATGACAACTTCAACAACAACAATAAGAAAAGCAAGATTGCAACCACTGCAACGACTCCCGAGACGTTGCTGTCCAAGAACGGAATCCTAGTCTTCAGTTCCCTTCAGAGGATTATTATTATTATTATTATTATTATTGGTATTATTATTATTATCATCATCATCTTTTCCTCTATAATCAAAATTTGAATTATCCCTTACTTAATAATTGGTAGCTTAAAAACTATTTTTTGAGCTGTTTACTCATAAAATTATGTTCCTCCAACAACTTTTTCCACATTATTTTTAAAGTATTTTTAATGTCTCATGCAATAAATTACAGTAATTACATTTATTTAATTTAAGTATTTAACACCACAGAAACAAATATGTTAAATCTCTAAAATGTTAACTCCATTTAAAAAGTATTCTGCAAAACTACTACTTCCAAGAAAGTGTTCAGTACATGTTCATGTTTTATGCACTTCAACCTTCTCAGTCTTGCATCTTTCTTCTGTAACCACCTTTTAAATCAATTTTACACGTACGGGATTCAAAACTGTTAACAGTTTTTGAAACAACCAATATCGTCATCTGATTCAAAGTATATATTATGCCCATGAGTAGAGCACAGCAACATGGGATATCCTGTCCCTCCAGAATTTTGTTCCTTCCACCACAATGGTTGCAGTCTTATGGTCAGATCCAAGCGCTTGCTGGCCACTGATGATGGCAATGTTTTTATTAACTGGCTCTCAAGGTTGCCTCAAACTCTTCAGTGTCCTTGTAAAGCCAATTTTTAAAAAGTACGTTAGTGGATTCTAGATAGACCTTTATCCTAACACTACATATGCAGCACACCTTTGCACTCAGGTGTGAAAGATTTGTGATTTCAGCTCCTCCCATTGCTGAAATAAAAGAGAAATGGCCTGCACTCTTTTATGAAGCCCAAGTGAGTACAAACTTAAAAGGGATACATATATAGAGACATGCAGACGTGATATTGGTCTTCTTTCTAATTTGGTCAGATACTGATGACATGAAACTTTACAACCTACCTAACAAACTGTGCTGATTTCCCCCTCTTGTGCTACTGGACAACCTGTAAAACTAAAGATTGGAAATGCTACTGTAAACTTGCAGCGTATTTTATTAATTCAAAAACATATATTATTTTTCAAGACAGTATTCAAAACCAATCAAAGTAATAAAAAAGAGGTTTGAATGTGTGAAAGAAAAAAATAAACAAACCTCTTTGTATATAAATGACAGGGGATTTCTTTAAATCACCCTGCCGTTCTTTCTTTAGCCAAGACCCCTGAGTTTAGAAAACACAAACACTGCAGTTCTTTCGCTCGCAAGGGCAGCCATGAAACAGGATCTGTGTCTCATCTCTGTCTGCGTTTTTTATTTATACTTCTGTGTGTGTGTGTGTGTGTGTGTGTGTGTGTGTATGTGTACAAAGATAACAGAGTTATTCTCAGAACTCAGAGCTGAGGTTTCGCTTCTCTATATCTAAATGTTCTCTGAAGACAGGAAGCGGTTAGTAGCTGCATAGGTTCATCACACAAGTTACTAGGTGAAAAGTCACATAGACATGTGCTTAATGATAAAAAGAATACATTTCATGTAACTGATCAAAACATAATTTTCTTCTGACATCCGGCCCTGTTTATCAGAGAAATGAAATGTACAATAAGTAACTACTTGTCTTTCACATTCTCAGTTAGTACATCATTTGTTGCACTTCATCTTCATGATCTTCATTGATTTCAGTACATCTGCGTATGCTGTGAATGATAAACTCATCATCTGTGAGATTACAGCTTTCAAACAAGGAATAACTCAAATAAAGAAAAATAAAATAAAATAAGGAAAAGTCCAACGACAATCAACAATCTCTTTAAAATCTGAAGTCATGTCTGAAGAATGTACATTATCTGGTATGTAAGTGCAGCATGTGGTGTTGAATAAGACACACAATCCTCCTTTCTCAGCCAGGATCATGTGCAGTGCTACACGATGTTGCATTACAGCAATTCTGAGAGCGTCTATTTCTTGATTTTGTCCCTCGTTGACCTTGCAGCATGCTTTGAGAAACAAGCCGAATCCATAGTCCATTATCTCACTTCTGAGAGCACGTTTTCCAACTCCTGCCCACAGGAAGAGTGAGTTGAGTACCTTTTGTCCAGTTGTCCAGAGTTTGAATTCTTCAGGTATGTCGGTTTCCCAAATTGAGTCATGTGGTCTGAGTGTTGAAGTTGAGCATTTCTTCCTGGTTGACGATGATGATGTGCACTTTACAAAAGTCATTCTGAAAATCCGGCTCGAAGGACCAATTTAAATGACAGGGGATTTCTTTAAATCACCCTGCCGTTCTTTCTTATCTAAATGTTCTCTGAAGACAGGAAGCGGTTAGTAGCTGCATAGGTTCATCACACAAGTTACTAGGTGAAAAGTCACATAGACATGTGCTTAATTATAAAAAGAATACATTTCATGTAACTGATCAAAACATAATTTTCTTCTGACATAACTGAAGCCGCCTCACAGTCAAGCAGTACTGGTATTGGTGCTTGTTTGTGCTGAAATTTGCTACTGTTCATTTTATTCAGTTTCTTTTATTTGTATTATATGGCACCAACTCAGGAAACAGTTGACTGAAGATTCTTTTGAGATTTATCATAGTGTAGGTTCTTCACCTTGTAGGTAAAATCCTACGACAAAGGATAATGACTTTATCTTACAGTATGATCTTACGATACAATACAATATAAACCATATAAACTAATATACTACCACTTACATTACTAAGTAGTAAAAACAGTAGTAGCAGTATAAAATGTCTTTGAAATTGGACAGAGCGAACATTTGAGTTGGAATGCTATATTAAAACTTTCATTATGACCACTTATGAAATAAATGGACTAGTGCTACTCTACTTGGGCACTCAATGCATTTTACACATGTATCATTCACCCATTCACACACATTCATACAAACACTTTTTCTACATCAAAGTGCATCAGGAGCAACTCAGGGTTCAGTCATTTGTCCAAGGATACAGCCAAGGATCGACCAACCTTTTCACTGGTAGACGCCCTGCTCTAGTGTAATTGTGTTTTCTGAAAATGTGATTCTTGCGGGAGTTTCACCACACACTGATTTACTTTGACTGAAATAATTAAAATCCTTAGTTACATGGTGACTTCCTCTGCACCAGAAAACATGATCCAATCACTTCATCTGCACTTTATAGATTCTGGGAAAAAACAAACACACAAACAAAACAAAACTGGCTAGTAAAAGGAAAACAGCACACTGTGTAGGAGGCACATAGTGGTAGAACTGAAACCTAGACACAAAGAAAGACAAACACACACACACACACACACACACACACACACACACTTGCTCTGCTGCTATTTCAACGAGTGACAAAGTGTCCCTGTGGGAGACTAAATAACTATGTGTTAGAACACTGGAGGTAACAGTGCATGCATTTGTGTATGAGTAGATGTGTGTCTATGCTCTGATGTTAGTGGTGGTGATGAATTAAGATAGATATTGCTGTCAGATGCAGCTGTTATTCGCCCTTAGCTTTCAGACCTTCCTCATTAGTTTGTTTTATCCTTTCCCTAAACACTTCCTCTGGATACAGAAAATCCTTGCCCTGTTCCCAGTATTCCTGTTCTGCCTCTTGTCTTGTGACAACTAGGATAGGTTCCATGCCAAGAAATTAGACTGTAAGTCACGGCATCCAGTTAGGACTTCATCTTTTGTTGTAAGCGCAGTCTGAGGCAGTTTTAAATCTGCTTGTATAGTATGAACAAAATTCAGATATAAAAATAATGACAAATCTCTGAATAGTATGCAACATTTACACACAGAATTGTGCATATGCACAGCTTGTCAATGAGACCCAGTGTTCCTTTAGTTATGTGTATTTTGTGCATTTGTCTTGTATATATTTATTATAACTCAAGGCCAGCACTCTAAGCTCGGAGAAGTTGAGTTTACTTAAAACATTTTTCTAATGTTTTAAGTAAATTTTGTAAAAAAAAACTTAAGTAATGTAGGATGATAACTTGAGTATATTTGACTGCAACTTTTGCATCAACTGGAATAACTATTTTACATACAACACACTCAATTGCAAGTTGAGTCAACTTAAAATCTTTTGCAATGTCAATTTCTTTGGATATTTATTATACTTAATATTTTAAGTCCAGTATAATAAGTTCTAAGTTGATTTAACTAAAAATTATTTGCAGTGTCATTTTTTAAATATTTACTATACCTAAACTATTAAGTCCAGTGTAATTATTTAAGTTGATTTAAATAAAAATATCTAACAAAGTCAGTTTCTTTTTATAATTAATATACTTGAAACTTGCATTCCAGTAAAGTACATTCTAAGTTGATATGACTCATCAATTACAATGCTTTTAGCCTACCTGTTCAAAATGAGAATTTTTATAATTTTCCACAAGAAATTTAAACAAGAAAAGCAAAACAAAATAATTTTCACACTTTAAAAAAAAAAAAAAAATATTTTCATTTGCAAGTTTTAGCTTTCAACAATTGGAGTCAGGGAACATGACTTGCTTTTTAAATTAACAGATTTTTCTCTTCACTACAAATTGTCTTAAGAACACATGCCTGCATAATATTTGCAGTACTGCAAGTTACATTACCTCTGACTAACAAGTTAAGGGTTTTTGTTTTAAAATTTCTCAGCCACCATGAACTATGAGCTCTGCTGAACAGATTTTAATTGGCCACTCACCAGCACAATGCTGCAAACATACAGTACAGTAGCCAATAATTGTGAATATTAGAACTACAATTATACTATTTTTTTGCAAATTTACTACTTTTGTTTATTAGTACACACATTTTTTGCTATCATTATGCTACATATTTCATCCATAAGTCTATGGACCCGTTTTTGTTTTTACATTTTCACAAAAACCATAGATTACTTTTGATCAAAATCCAACATTTTAGCTAGGTGAAATTCTTCATACATACCACATGTAAATACTCTAGAATAGGATATCAGTATAGCAACTTTTAAAAAAAATCTCTAAAATGTTGGTAACTCACGAGAAAGCCCCAGGCTCTAAAAACTCTAAAACTCACAAATGTTGCAGAAAAGATTCTTAATAATGACATCCTGACTTTGTAGACCTAACAGTATGTTGTTTGCTTAGTGTTTTAACTGGGTAAACAAACCTTTATTCAAGCTCTTTACACAATAACAGTGTGAATGTGCAACATTAAAAACTAAGCACCTGACTTTCAAAACAGTAAAATAACTTGGAGACCCATTTTCACACGGAGACCTGATTTTTCAGTCTCTAATTATGTGTGCTGGCTTACTTTTACCTAGCTTTAGCATCGCCTGCTGGACAAGGAAGAAAGTGTTTTTCATATACTTAGGATATTCCGGGTGTAGTGCGTAAATCAGTCTAAAAAGGACACAGAAGGCCTGAGGAAGGTCGGCTAGGTCATCCATCAACATATTCTATCCTAAGATAGTCCCAACTCTGGCAGTGTTCAGCTGAGGATTTCTTCATCTAATTCATCAATACAGTTGCAATTACCCATTGCAGTTTGGCTGTACAAGTCCTTGTCAACTGAATCCTAGCAGAGAAAGAAAAATTGTAAAAAAACAAAAAACAAAAAAACCCCAAACCACAATAGAAGATACTCCAAACCTGAACAAAACTGAAGCCTTGTAATTGTTGCTACCAAAGCAGGCGAAATGACCTGGTGGTTATAGTGTCCTATTTTTTTCTACAGCACAGGCAAAACACCTAATATTCAGTTTTCAATAGTTTAAATCGTTTTTAACAGCCTCTTCTGAGTATCGAATTAACTACAGACACGATGAAATTGTTTGCCCAAAATCTGCTTAGCAACAGGTAGAACATTATGTGAAATAGTGAGATAATTACTATCATATCTCCATTACAGAGCACAAAAAAGCCAAACAACACACAAACATAGCAAATAATGGATAAGTAGATGACCAATGACCCCAAATGAAACCTGATGAGCTTCTTCCAGGTTGTGGTCATCCATTCCTTCTGGATAATTAGGCATTAAATTTATTTCCTCTTTCTTTGGCTTCTTAATGGCTTTGTTGGGAGGGTCACCACTTGTGGAGTACCCTCCACGTTTACCATTCAAAGCAACATCAAGTTGGCCCAGCTGGCACATTTGTGTTCTACAGGTCCTCATTTGAACCTCAGACTATTCTTTCATCCATTACATCCACAGGATGGCCTTGATTGTTGGAATTGTTGGGATTATTTTGATGGTTGGTTTCTCAGGAAGCTCTGAGAGATGTGTGAGGTTACAGAATTCATTGTTAAATTCTGGATCCTGATGTTGTAGGGTGAAATCGTAGTGAGCCAAGCAAATCAAGTGTGTCCAGTCTTGTTTCCATGGTCATCTTTCTAATTTCTCCCTCAGTGACTATAATCCTTCTAGTAAATTTCTGCTGCACAGCCATCTGAGGAAAATGGACAGGTATTTAGAAACTCTGGAAATGTGAATTGGAGCAGGTTACTGTGTTCTGATATCTTGCAGTTTAGGAAATTCAGTGTCTCTTCATTGTGCCCTGGTGCCACAACAAGCTCAACAATGTCTTTGAGAAGCATGGGAGTTCCCCAAGTGTTGTCACTTTCAGGGATATAGTGGCCAATAAGAAATGGAAGCAGGCTTATTAGACACCAATTCTCATGAGCACTGCCACCAATAGTCCCTTTGGCTGAAAATCCCCATCCAATAATTTGAGATTTGTCTGTTTGTCAGTAAATGTGTAATTAAAGGACCTAATGGCCTGGTTTAGCATGGATAAAGTGAAATACTTCTTGCCAGTCAGATCTGGTAGACAAAGGCATAACTCAGCTTGACAAAGGATGGTACCTGTCTCTGCAGCCTTATGACTTTACAGTCCAGTACAGGCCAGGGAAGTCAAATGTGGTTGCTGACTGTTTATCTAGGATGACAGAGGACTGAAGCACTTTGTGCTTAAGAGACGGGGGAGGAAATGTAAGAAGAGGACTCCCTTAATACAGTTATTTATATTATAATTTCTATAGCACTTTAGAAGCACACCTTTCACTTTATTAAAAGCACCTTATCTAGCACTTTATTTAACATCACACTTTAAGCATAGATTTGCACATGAAGAACATTTGCACACAAGAAGTTTAATTATTTATTGAATATTTATTGTGTATTTTAAAATCAGTTGGTGGCCTTTGTTCCAGGTCCTGCACAGCTGCTCCTCATCAAGAAATGTGGTGGTTGTCTGTGAGGAGAAAGGAAAGGTTATGATTGAGAGCAAATGAGTTGACAGTCACTGGTTAAGCTATTTAAGATGTGTCAAACTTTGACAGGAAGCGAAAGAAGGCAAATCACATGTAGTTACCACAGGAATGCTAATAGTAAAACATCGTGCTTACCACAAGCATCCAATTGATAAAGAAATGGGATAAGAGGGGAAAAAAAGAAAAACGCGGGTAAAAGACGGTCAGTTTTGATTTCTCTCAAACTCCCAGCCTCTGTTGCAAACTTGGTGGCCTAGCTAACAGATGTCTAGCAGACGAAAATTCAAGCTAATTATTTCCACTGCTCTTAAACTGTCCGTCGGTTATCAACCACTTAACTGGGTCCCGTAAGGTGGTAGCATCCTTATCAGGCTCACGCCGCCCTTTTTACTTGTTTTAACAAATCAGCCTTAAATCATCTTCAGACTGTGCAGAATGCTGCAGCACGTCTCTTAACAGGCACCAAGAGAAGATCTCATACTACTCCAGTTTTAGCCTCCCTTCACCGGTTGCCTGTAAGTTTTAGGTTTCATTTTAAAATTTTAGTTCTAACCTTTAGGGCCCTACATGGTCAAGCTCCCCAATATTTATCTGACCTGCTGACACCGCATTCATCTTCTCGAGCTTTAAGGTCATTAGATCAGAGACTGCTGGTGGTACCGTGCACTCGTTTTAAAACTCGTGGTGATCGGGCCTTTCAGGCAGCGGCACCACGGTTGTGGAATTCTCTTCCACTGTCTCTACGCTGCACGGACTCCATTGATTCTTTTAAAAACCAGCTGAAGACATTTTTATTTAGAAAAGCATTTGATTAATTTCCTCTTATGTTGTTTTTATTGTTTTATTGTTTTACATTGCTGTTTATTTACTGTTACATTGTTTTATATTTCCATTTCTTGTGTTGTAAAGCACTTTGTGATTTTTATCTGTGAAAAGCGCTATATAAATAAATTTTACTTGCTTACTTACTTACACCAGCAATCTCAACCAGCTCCTCCAGTGGAGCTGTTGCAGTGATGCATGACAAAATATGAAGACTTAAAGAGGAAATTTTAAATTTAATTGAGGCCTTTTTTCTATTTTGTATTTGCTTTTGGCTTCTTTATACGTGTTTATGGGCAAATAAAACACGTGAATGAAAATGGGGATAATACTTACTGTTCCCACAAATGGTCCAGCATCTGATGTGAGATTGAAGATGCAAAGGAAAAAGTCATCCTCCACAGCTAAATGGATGAACACAGGCACTGCCCATAACCAAAACTTTGTAGTTTTAGGTCATTTAACTGTGCTTGTGCACTTTTGCGACAAAATAGTGGAATTTACTTAGAATTTTATAGTAATGACTGAAATAATTTGGTTATACTTTAATAAAAATGTTCAGTGAAACCATTACCTGTGAGGCAGAAAAAATGAGACAAAAAGTGTCATGGTCCCGAGTCTGTGACTCCGTGTTTATGTTTTAAGTTTATTAATATTTTGTGTTTTTGTTTATTTGGGGTTGTTTGTGATTATTCCCAGTGTTTAGTGTTCTCTGTGCTCTCCTGTCCCACGTTTCAGGTTCCTATGTTCTGTCTTCCCAGTCTTTGTTAAGTTTACGTGTTTAGAGTTCAGTCGGTGTGTTTCCTGTTTTACTTTGAAGGACCGTGTCTCTTGTCAGTGTTTCTAGTTTCGCTTCCCTTGTCTCGTCCTGCCTAATTACCCCAGCTGTCTCCCTCATGTTTCTCATTCCCCGATTGTTCCTGTGTGTATATAAGCCCTGTGTTTTCTCCTGCTTGTTGCTGGTTTGTCTGTGTTGTCTCCCTGTGTCTCTGTTTACAGGTTTCAGGTCTGCTTTTGTTAGTTTTTCCAGTATAGGTTATCTTAGGTTCTGCACACGCCATCTCCACTGCTGTTTGTACCTTCACTGTTTCAATGAAGCTCACTCACTTCACAGAAGTGTCCGCATCTTGGGTCCTTTATTAAATTCAACACAGCTTGCCCTGCTAGCCGTGACAAAAAGTGAATCACTTCCCTTAGACTTACATGTTAAAATTTCCAACTGGAGCTGTAATAGCTCATGTGGCTAAGCAAAAAATCCATATACTGTAGCTCATAATTTGGGCACACACAGCAGGGGTCAGTGTTTGAGTCTGCCCAGACCATTTCCCGTGTTTCTCCTAACCTCACAGTTCTGTTACTGTCTATACTCTTCTATCAAAGAAGGAAGAAAATTAAGAGAACATAAAACAAATAAACAAAAGAATGAAATGGTGATGGTAAAGTTTTTACTCATAAGTTGTCCATCTGAATACAGGGGCATGGCTCCTTTGATTCACACCAGCAAAAGGAGGTGCTCAGCCTGACCTAATTGAAACCACTGATCTGTTTGTCTCCACAGAGTTTGTGGTTTTGGAACATTTAGGAGGATTTTTCATGAATCTACATGTCAAACATGGCTGTGGTTCAGGAATGTATGATCTTAAGCATACAGTGATTTCCATTTTGCTATTCACAATGAATGCAGCTTATAATGTGAGATCTGGCGTTACAAGGTTTTGTAAGTCTTGATTATTTCAGCAAGTGTTTGTGTGGGTAGTAAATAATTTATTCTGAAGCTAATTTATTGAACTTCTCAGTTCTATGTAGTTCAAATGTTCCCTATTTAGTTTAAATTGGTTTAGTTCTTGATAAATCATATTTTCACTGACTTTTTTGTCATGTCCACATATCTGTCCAGATTCAACACATAAAGCACTAAATAACTGGTTGTAGTTAAATATTTACAATGCTGTTTGGTTCTTCGGTTCAGACCCAGCAACACACTCAGACAGAAACTGGTTCATCCGAAAGACAAAACTCCTAAACACAAACTTAACAATGTGGTGTATGCTGTACAGTGTAGCAAGGAATGCCCAGACCTCTATATTGGAGAGACCAAACAGCCACTTCACAAGCGCATGGCACAACATAGGAGAGCCACCTCCACAGGACAAGACTCGGCAGTTCATCTGCATCTTAAGGATAAAGGTCACTCTTTCGAGGATGCCAATGTTCACGTATTGGACAGAGAGGACAGATGGCTTGGAAGAGGAATGAAAGAAGCCATTTATGTCCACTGTGAGCGACCATCTTTGAACAGAGGCGGTGGCTTACGACATCAACTGTCTGCCATCTATAATCCAGTTTTGAGTTCCTTCCCAGACGCCTTAACGCCCACTCACATCCTGGGCCATCTGACCTCAGGAAATCACATGATAGGGTGGGGCTAGGTTTCACAATGAGCTCACCCGAAACCCTGGCTGATTGTGACCTACACCCGATGCTTTTCCTTCCAAGCTCCTTAGACTTTGAACTGTAGGGATACATCAAGGGTGCAGGGAAACAACCTTTTATTCTTCATATTGGTGCCTGAACCCAAGCTGTTCGTTGATATGCGCCCAACTATATGTATGTACATTGCTGCTATCTGTCAATTTAATAGGTCCTTAGTTTCTTTAAATAAATAAGGACTGTGTATGTAAAGATTCTACGTATTTAAGAATTCTCATTAAGATATTTTTCTTCTTTACTAAACACAGAAAAACTGGAAAAATCATTTTCAGTTTCCAGGAATAAAAGATTACCTATAAATGCCAAAATCTTTCTTTCAATCTTTTTTTTTAATTTTTTTATTTCTGGTTTTAAAAAATCCAAAACATGTACCCAAGCGTCCCCCTTTTTCCAAGTCACACCCAAGTGCACTGACAGCTAACATGGAGACACGATGAGACGGCTAAGTTTGATCAAATTAGTGAGCCAGTAAGCAGATGTGTGGTTGACTACCCTCTCAGCAATGGGTAGAGGTAGTCGCTGACACTTTGGTCTCCCAATTAGGTGTATTTAGAAGAGTAAACATGCAACTGGAGAGATAATGAGCCCACCACGGTTCTCTTTTCTGACCCGTCTCGCTCTCCAAAAAGCAGAATGAATCAGAGTCTAATTTGGCAGTTAAATAAATATGAACTGCTGAAGTGTGACAGTACAGCCCATGTGAACAGGCCAGGTCCTGTTATTGTTGTTTGGATGATTTTTCCCCTACGTTGTCTGCTTAATGTTGCATTCAAATAATTGTGTGGAATGTTTGACAGCAATAACAATGCCTAACACGCGTTTGAACTTGCTTAAATCCACATGAAGTCAAGCATTTTTCTGAAAGATTTGGTTGCTCACCAGCTACTGTCCACATGAATAGCTGAAGAGTTAAAACTGCTTTATTAAGCATTGAAATGTATGCTGAAACAGTGATGTTGAATTTAACAATGTTTTCTTGTTCAAACAAAGTGCTAACTTAAACATGTATTTAAAAATATTCTTTATATTCATATGAAAGAACCATTTATATAACATGCAAACTGAACTTAGGCCAAAATACACTGAAATAATGAACATGTTGGATTTAATGAATTCAGTAGTGGACATTGGTTGCAGACAGATGTTTTGCTTTGGCAGCAACTCAAACAGTTGAGTTAAATTAACACAACTTATTCATATTCAATAAACCTGAGCATTTTATGTTGATAAAATGTGACTGAAACATGTTTTGATGAAATAATTTGAGCTCTTGGAATATTTTAATCCTTCACACTTTTCTCACTTTATTCCATCACTATTCAATAACTTCTACCCCAATACTACTTTGTCACTTAAATACTACATGCTAGCTTCATATCACATGTTGGCATTATATTCTAGTATCAAATACACAATTATCCAATGGAGGCCTTATAACAGATTATATTCGCCGTATCCAAATTCATGGGCTGCATCCTCCCGAGGACCCGGCCTTTGCGGTCTATGTGAGCCAGGTCCTCCGAAGGCCAGGTAGGCCCGAAGGGAGAGGCTGTGAAATTGGATGGTCTAGCCTTCAAATTTGCGTCACCAGCTGTCATGGTGGAGGTTAATAAACTCAGCCGTCTGCTCCTTGCTATCTAAAATATAACAGGACACTGGAGCAAATTCTCCAACATCTCACACTTCTGTTAACACTAGAATTACTGAGCCTTTTTTCCCTGGTGCAAGTCCCTACTACTAGATTTACTAGCCTGCGCAGATTTGCGTAAATTCCCCCCGACCTTAACACCTCTTGGCACCCTGCTGAGATTTTCACAGGTCTTCAGCTCCATTGTTCTCCTGCTTTTGTTGTGCAAACACACCCTCCCCCAACCCCTAACCATGAGAGATTCAGGTCTTTCTTTCCCTGCAAGGCTACTTTCCTTCCTTACCTGCAGCGTACTATACACCATGGCAGTTTCTATGTGCAATATTTCTCATATGCAATATTAGTTCTTGTCAATCCTTGTCACTACTTTGCATGCCTGTCCATAAACATATATACACAGAGTTGTACATATATTTATATAGCCACACCTTATATAATATGCATGAAGTGTAGTTGTACACACAGACACATCTATATCATATATATACATATATATATATATATATATATATATATATATATATATAGATAGATAGATAGATAGATAGATAGATAGATAGGTAGGTGTGTGTGTATACATACACCAATATTTTTGAATACTTGTGTCCATATATATGTTTCCAGATTGTTTGTATAGTGCACTTTCTATACCGTGCTCTGTCCACTTTTTTGCAATGACAATGCAGATTTTCCACTTGTGGGACAAATAAATGCAGATTTGCTGTGTGTGTGTGTGTGTGTGTGTGTGTGTGTGGATCACCTCAGACTTATGTTAAATGTGACATTACAGCTCCCGCTCCAAAATCAAATTCAAGTGAAAAAGCACCAATTCTTTGACAACAGATAAAACGTGAGCAAATAAGCTAACGGCACTTATTTAGTGTTAACGTTACATGGGCACCCAGGCATTAAACTACATTTGGCTGCATTTGGAAAACATTCATTTAGAAAATCAAGACACACTGAAAAAAGCAGTGGCAGCGGCTCGACTTGACTGAGATGGCTGCCGTCCTCAACCCACGATCCAAAGTGTGGAAGACGAAATCACCTGCAGTATCGCGAGACTTAACATTGCTACATTACTGACTTCACTCAAACATGATAAACAAATTAATATACCCTCTCTGCATATCATGGAGTTTCTACACTATATATTTACACTTAACTTTAAAACATAAGAAGATTGTGTGAGGAAACACACGCAAGATGCTGACATAAATCCAAAAGATGGCCAGTCTCCTTTTTTTCATCAGGTGTACATCAGTAATATTGACATATTTTGAGGTGGATGCTAGACACACTAACTGTATAACATGGTCTATATACAGCCTTTATACAGTTAACTTTTCTTTCATAATTATGTTTTTTTTCTTTTTTTTTTTTTTTTTCTTTTTTCCTCTGTCCCATTTGGTTCTTAAGCCGTCAGAATTGTTGTCTGAAGACCAACAAGGATACCAAATGGATTTATTTTGCCAAATGGATCATCATGGCATTGCCGTATTGGTCCATTTGATCAAACTTTGTTGTTATTATTTATTTTATTTTCAGTTGTTACAGATGGGACAGACATGACGGGGGGATAGGAAAGGGAGAAAGAAAGAAAGGAAGGAAAAGAAAAACAGAAGGGAAAAGGGACAGTGAGAAAGGGCACTTACAAAGACAAAGAGAAAGAAAAAAAAAAAATCTCCTGGATCACCTGTTGAGAGAAAAAGAAGAGAAGACAAGCAAAAAAAACCAAACAAAAAAAAAGCAACATACTAAACACAACACCATCACGTTAATCTAGCTGAGTGTGAACAGCAGTAAATACTAAATATTGAAAGTTGTTGTGCAGCACGCAGGACAGACAGCGCACAATGTGCTTTGAAGTAGCAGCTAAGAAAGGTGTAGTTTATGTCTACAAACAGTGAACACCCGTGTGCACACCTGTGTGGATCAACGCGCTTGTATACAAAAGGTTTCCCCATGTAACGGTCTGCTAGAGGGTGTGGAGGGCCATAGCCCCGTCCCCCAGGGCATGAAGCAGGCATGGAGGAGATCCAGGCTCCAGACATCCAGAGGCCCCAGAGTGCGAGAGCCCAAGGAGTACCACCAGAGGGGCATCCGTGCCACCTTCCTGGGAAGGGCTGAGGAGATCCCCAGACGAGGGGGTCACCCAGTAGCCACGGAGCAGAAGCCAGAGGGGGCTGCACCGGCGTGCCCGCCGGCTCTGCCGGCAGCCAGCTGTGCCAGAGTGAACCGAGTTGCAGGCCCCGAGGCCGGAGGCCCGAGGGCCCCCTTTTGCCCCGGAAGAGGCCTGACCGAGCGACAGGCACCAGGCCCCGCCAAGTAGCCACTGGGAGTGAGCTGGTGCATACCTGAGCGCCCAGCCCCGGACACCAAGAACCACCAATGCACCAACCCCTGAGGGCATCAGTTACCAGCAGGGAGTGTGGTGAGGGGAGATAGGCCTCCACACTTGGAGGGCCTGGGAGTACCCAGGGAGGTGGAGTCTAAGACCCGACCTGACATATAGACACAGACAAACAGGCACACACAGACATAAACATGCTTTCCCACCCTCATGCACACATATACAAACACTCAGCACTCACCCAACGTAGAGACAGACATACATAGACATGTACACACAATCATACTCCCCAAACATACTCTATGCCCTGGGTCCAGGTACCCTCGCCCCCAGCGGGGGAAACGGCACCCAGACCCAAGAGATGTGACCCTTTCCCCCGGGGTGGAGGCAAGCAGACCGCCCCAGGCTCCGCAGCAGCAGGGAGGCCAATCGGACATTTCATAATTATGTTTAGGTGGCATAGCGATGGGTTTTTTTTAATTAAAAATGAAAGTGACACCATAGTGTCACAGCTTTAAGGGCGTGGTTAGGGTGGATGATGGGATCACACAGAGGATTCAAATCTGTGTTAATGTCAAGCAAGTTTATTTTAGGGGTTGCCAATACACAATAATACACAAAATCTCTGTCTTAAGCAAATTTTATGTGATCAAGAGTTGATTTTAATTATATCTCTATTGTCATGTTGCTTGGCAACGACCTAGCAACAGGCTAAAATGACCTCTGGCACCTACAACACTGCTGAAGGCATCCTATCGTTTCAATTCCATGAGATCTTATTTATAGCCACTGCAGAATTATACATGTAATATTACAGGATCATGTTGCTCAACCACGACCTTTCTTGAGAGGCTCCGCAAGGCCGTTAACACAGCCACCTTTAAGTGCTGCAGTCCTGTCAAACTCACCTCCCACTGCTCCCTTCATATGCTGAAATATGAATTAACTTCTGAAAGAATGCTGTGCAAGCAATGCCTAATTATCTGTCCACATAATTAGACAATTTACTAAGTAATTAGCACCCAATTAGCAAAACCTTTCTTGCATTCTCAGACTCATTTACTTTTCATTCTAATGGCCTGTCCAGACTGTCAAGGAATCGTTTTTTCGTTCGCACTAGAATCAAATGTAAAAAGACTTTAAAGGTAATTAATTAAGTACTTAAATTTGTTTATGTTGCAAATGAAGAAATCAATTGTTCTAAGAATACAGGATGACAATATTAACTTTAGTTAATCATCGTGTCTTTTCAAGATTTGTTTTCAAAAGAGTCCTTGGAAATTGTGACGGAAGTGATGGACAAGGTAGGCGACTAATGTTGTAACTGACGTCAGACGCCGGAGATTTTGGCAGAAAATTAAAGCGAATGGTAGCTTAGAATTGAACAAATTCCTTTAAGCTTCAATTTTACCAAATACACTTATCAATTGTCGTATAACTAACAACATTTGTCTAAATCATCTCCAACACCCTGGAGAACAATGGGGAGAGTTTAGAGGCTCTCCAAGATTACATCGATCAGTGCTTCCAGGATCTCGTAATGAATAAGACTCAGAGTGCATCTTCGCTGGCCAAATCTGAGACGCTGTCATCGAAAAGATGTTGCCCGACAGATTTCCCCGGCACAATATCGCCAGCCGGCAAAGATATAGCAGACATCCTAGAGTCAATCGACAAATGACTGTCCAGTTTCGATGCAAGGCTGTCCTTGGTGGAGATTCTACACTGGGAATTTAAATCCTTGCAAGAATCCCTGGAGTTCAGCCAGCAGCAGGTGAAAACGCTCACTGTTGAAAATGCCACGCTAAGGGAGTCGGTGAAATGTCTCACTGAGAATGTTTCCCAGCTAAATAGAGAAAATAAAAAAATAAAAGAGACAGTTATTGATCTACAAGCTTGTGGCATGCGAGATAATCTTGTATTTTCTGGTATTCCAGAATCCGCTGGAGAAGACGCGGAGACTACGGTGAAAAGCTTCATCAAAACCCACCTGAAGCTGCCGGAGGACACCGTAAAGAACATCGCCTTTGATAGAGTGCATCGCATCGGCCCCATGCAGGCAGCGGCCGGGAGACCTCGTCCTATTGTGGCCAAATTCGGCCACTTCAAACAAAAGGAACATGTGAAAAGCCGCGGCAGGGAATTAAAAGGAAAGGACTTCAGCGTAAACGACCAGTTCCCAAAAGAGATCCTGGAACGACGCAGGGTCCTCTTCCCAATCCGGCGCAGCTTCATCCAGAAGGGCTCCCGCGCTGTCATCGCCGTGGACCGGCTGTACATGGACGGACAGCTCCACCGCGACCCCGACATCACTCCGGGGCTGTATTAACTTCACACCAGATAAGAATCCGCTACACCCTTTCCCCATCCACTCACACTAACTTGCATTAACATCTGTTTAACTTACCAATATCAAATGGCAACTTAAGTTTGATTTCATAGCAGAATTAACACCGTCAGTCTCCGTCAATGGTTTAATTGGAATGTTTCCGGGTTTTCTTTCTTCTAGTTTTTTTTTTCTTTCCCCCCCTTTTTTTTGTGCTGCTCACCCTTGTCCTTGGTGTCTTTTTTTATTTTCTTTTACTGCTTCGATCACCTGCTTCCACACTCATCCACAATCAACATCCTTTACTTCGACACATATGCACAGCACGATCACGCACAGTCATGCGCTCAACGGCAGCACATTTACATCAGTCAGACAGCGCACACAGATGTATAGGATACACACACTTAAGCCAAGCATACTCATATTAGTAAATATGCACACACATAGTCAGACTCAGGGAGCATCTCGCCACATATTTTTTTTCCTTCTCTCTATTTACGAACAAGTGATGTATTCTCTCCACCTGTCTAAGCGACACACAGCGTACACCCCTAGTTATACACACACATCTATGGGCGCACTAAGGTTTGTTACATGGAATGTAAATGGAGCTGGCTCCAGACAAAAGAGGTTAAAAATATTTAATCAACTCAATAAACTACAGGCAGATGTTGTCCTTTTACAAGAGACCCACAGACCTCTTAGAGGTTTAAAAGAACTTAAAACACCTGAGTTTCCTAATGTGTTCTCAGCTTGTTATAATTCTAGACAAAGGGGAGTAGCAATTTTAATACATAAAAATATTAATTTCACAGTACTCGATACAGTTATAGATCCAGAGGGCAGATTCTTAATCATTAAACTATCTATACTTGATAAAAAGCTATGTATTGTAAGTGTATATGGTCCAAATGTTGATGATCCCTCATTCTTTCATGGTTTTTTCAGTGCACTCTCTGAACACTTAGATGGCACACTTGTTCTTGGAGGCGACCTCAACCTTGGACTAAATGAAGAAATGGATAGGCTCAATACAGCAGGAACTCAGCGCAATTGGCAGTCCACAAATATAATCAAACAGTATATGAGCGACTTTGGTCTTTGCGATGCATGGCGCTCCCTTCACCCCAACAGTAAGGAATATTCTTTCTTCTCACATGTTCATCACTCCTACTCTCGTCTGGATTATTTTTTGGTCAGCAGCTCACTGCTGAGTGACATTTCAGACACTGAGATTTTTTCAGGGATTTCTATAAAACGTTGTATTCACCACAAATAAACCCATCTAAAAAGGAAATTGATCAGTTTTTGGACAACATAACTCTTCCAAAATTATTAGACACTCAAGCAATGGCACTGGATTCGCCACTGACATCAGGTGAACTCCAGGAAGCCCTGATAAGTCTGCCCAATAATAAGGCTCCAGGTCCACACGGCTTTCCTGCAGAATTCTACAAAGAATTTTGGACGATTCTAGCACCAGTTTTTTACAGAACATTGTCGGAAATCAAAGAAAAGGGCAGACTTCCATCAAATATGAATTCTGCAAACATTAATCTCCTGCTAAAACCAGGCAAAGACCCTGTATATCCCTCAAGCTATCGTCCAATATCCTTTATAAATGTAGATCTTAAAATAATCTGCAATGCTCTCTCAAAGAGATTAGAGAAAATAACCCCCCTCTTAATTCATCCTGACCAAACTGGTTTCACAAAAGGTAGGCACTCATCAACAAATACACAGATTACTTAATTTGATAGACTACTCATACAGTAAAAACATCGAAAGTACAATATTTTCTTTAGATGCAGAAAAAGCGTTTGGCAGAGTTAACTGGAAATTTCTATTTGCAACTTTACACAAATTTGGTTTTGGAACCTCTTTCATTAACTGGTTAAAAATATTATACAATTCCCCAACAGCTTGTGTCAAAACAAATGACCAAACATCCTCCAGCTTCTGTCTCCTGAGGGGCTCCAGGCAGGGATGCCCACTCTCCCCTTCACTCTTTGCAATTTTTATTGAACCACTAGCAGCAGCAGTTAGACAGAATTCAGTAATTAAGGGCATAAAATGCAAGAACATGGAACATAAAATCAGCCTTTATGCAGATGATGTGTTAATTTTTCTCCAAAATTCACAAACCAATCTCTCTGGGGTAATTGCATTGATAAACTCTTTTGCAAGAATATCAGATTATTCAATTAACTGGTCAAAATCTACAGTCCTTCCGATTAATTGCTCCTTCTTCTACACCACTGCAGTAGTAGAAGTAGAAGGCGATCTGACTAGATGGAAACGTCTACCCATGTCACTCATGGGAAGGGTTGCTGCTATAAAAATGATGGTCTCACCAAAAATAAATTATTTATTCTCAATGATCCCAACTAAACCGCCACAAGATTGGTTCAGATCTCTAGATTCATATATGTCCAAATTCCTTTGGAAAAATAAACCCCCACGTATAAGCTTAAAAACACTACAAAAGACCAAGGATAAAGGAGGATTAGAACTACCTAACTTTCAGCACTACTTCTTAGTCAACAGGCTTCAATTTATCTCAGGATAGCTAAAACATACCTTATTAGACGAACCTTGGCTAGATGTAGAACAAGCACTTTGCAATAATCTAGAGATTTCAGACCTACCATTTATCTGCTCAAACATCCAACGACATGAATGCTTCAAAAGAGTCAACATCAGCTCTTCTCTGACAGCATGGTGGGAGTTTCTAAAATTGACGGAGTCTTCATTAATCCCATGCAAACGTACACCTATCTGGAACAACCCTGACATATTACAAAACAATAATATGATAAACTTTCCAGATTGGAGTTGTAAAGGAATCAAATACGTAGAACATATATTTGAAGTAACAGAATTTATTCCATTTGACAGACTAGTTACACAATATGGGATCAACAAGAAAAGATTTTTAGAATATCAACAAATTAAATCCATAGTAAAAAAAGAAATTAAACCCAGTCAAGTTGAACTACAAACACCACCAAATGTGGTACAATTTCTTACTCTTAAAACCCCAAAATTACTTTCCAAAATATACAGAATGCTTTCTAAAACAGATGAATCAATATCACTTCCTATTGCAAAATGGGAAGCGGATTTATCGGTTAACTTAGACCAAAACTTCTGGTCTCAGATATGCTTAAAAACCTTTCATTTAATTAGAAATCGCAGTCTTCAATTAATTCAATACAAAATACTACATAGAGTGCACTATACAGGTCATTGGATGTTCAAGATGGGCTTTACATCTTCCAACAACTGCTCACACTGTCAAACCAATTCACCGGACAATTATATCCACGCTCTTTGGTTCTGTCCACCAGTTCAGAAGTTTTGGCGTGAGATATGTGAAGACTTATCGAAGTGTCTGAAATGTAACATTCCAACTTCCCCTTTAGTGTGTTTGTTGGGCAGCTTAGATAATGTCACTACAGAAAAGAATATAGCCCATATGGTTTTCACTGCCCTATGCATAGCCAAGAAAACAGTCCTCATGAACTGGAAAAATAAAAATAATCTTAATTCTAACCAATATAGAAATTATCTATTAGATTGCATTAGTCTTGATACAGCCTCTGCCACCACATCAGATCAATTGCTCTGGGTTCCTTTGATCAGCTCCATCACCTAGTGGGGATGGGGGGTCATGGTTTGGTCCCACCTTCACTGATGTGATTGGTGTGGGGGTAGGGACAGGATTGGGGCGTCGGGGGGATTCCCCAGGAGCGTCTTCCTTGGAGGGCTCAACCCGGGGTTGCGGTCATGGCCTGTTAAGGGCTCTGTTGGCTCTTAGGTGATGGTTTCCTCGTGGCTGTGTGAGGCGGGGCTAGGGGAGGGTCTGTGCTGACGGACGTGGGTTACTGACCTGGTAGCCTGGCTGCCCCTGGGTGGATCCTGGGCGGGCGTGGGGTTCTGGGGGTGCTCTGTCTCCGGGCTGGGGCCCTGGCTGGGCCTTGGGGGCTTGGGTCCTGGTTGGTGTGTTGCCGGGGTTGTGGGCGGGTGGGTGTATGGGGGCTCAGCCCTGGTGCGGGGTGCCGCCAGTGCATCGATCTACCTGGGGGACTCTTCAACTGGTGGGGGAGGCTGTTACATCTTGCAGGAGGTCTCCTCTCTCCAGGAACTCACTCTGCAGGTGGGGGAGATATAGGAGAGGTGGAGGAAAAACTCAGCCTGGGTGTCTATTGTCTTGTGTAGTCTGGAAGATGAGTGGATGACGGGGTGGGTGTAGTTTTCTCTGTGGTGGGGTCGGGTGGGCTGCCCCAGAGTCTCTGTGGGGCTGGGCGGCGCTGTTGAACTGGGCCCCGGTCCGGATGGGCCTGGGCCCACTTACCCTGGTTTTGTGTGAATGGCTCAAAGGGTGTCTTTATACAGAATGTGGTATTAAAGTAATGGCTTTACATTCTGTCTAAAGAGGAAGAGAATCTCCTCCTACAATTGATAGGTAGCACAGGAATGTTTGAACCATATTCTTATTTTTCCGTACTGTTGCTTAAATACTTATTCTGAACTTATTCCTTCATCCATTTGGATTTGCCAATTTCAAGTACTCAAAACTCAAGTGGGGTAGACTGTATAAAAAAATAATAAAGTAAAAATGATAGAATTCAAGAGGGGTTTTTTTGGCATTACAAAGTATGACAGAGCATAAGCAGGAAACTAAATATGAAGTCTTGGTAAGACAGCAGTAAGAAGCTAAATAACTGACAACAAAATCACTCATACAATTTGAAATGAAAACTATGTCTGGTTCTTTGGTAGATTAATAAGTTGGACTTTGAGTGTTCTGACAGATTGTCTTATAGAAACCTGGCTAAATCAGGATGAATATGTTGGCAGAGTAAATTAATATGTTGATCAGTTTTTAAATTATTTAATAACAGGAACTTATTGACTAATGTTTAATAATGCACCTTTCACTGTTTTACTCATTGTTACTGTTGAGGGTGCTATATTCTTGTTTTGGGGGGGGGGGGGGGGGGGGTTGGGGGATGAAAGAAGAACAGAGGCTGCAGAGAGGTGTGTAAGACTGTAGCTCTGCTTTCTGGTCTCAACTCTGGATTGTCATTTTGAGGGTGTTTTAAAAATCTGGCAAGATTTCTAGAAATGAGAGCTGCTCCATCCAAAGTGGGATGGATGCCGTCTCTCCTAAGAAGACCAGTTAATGATCGTATCATTTTTGGAATACCGATGACACAGCCAGCTGTATAAAGACAACATCTATCAGCGATCAGCTGAATTTTGGCTGGCAGTCAAATCATCCAAGATTGCAGCTGAGCATGAATTTGTGGCACACACAGACTGTCTATGTATTACTTGAATTTGTAGCTTTTATGTAAATGTACATAATTCTGCCATAAAATCTGATGTCTGCTGCAAAATTGCACAATTTTTTATCCATGTATTGTATAATGATACAAACTATCAGAGGACGTAATCTTGACTTGCAGCTCTCAGAAAAAATAAATAAAAACTGCTGATACTGTTAATTAACCACCCTGTTAATTAGTAATTCTGTTTTATACAAAGCCAAGTGGAAGACTTGTGTACGGGGGAGTTCAATTGTGATCGTGGACCAGGAGTTTTGTTTGGCCTCATAACAGTTCTGGCAAACCATCAGGCTACTTGTGAAGTGTAAGCACCTTCTTGCCTGCACTGTATGAGGTGGTAATGAAACACTGCTGACCTCAATTTAGGTAGTGGAAGGAACATTTGAAGGGTCTCCTGAACCTCACTGACATGGCTCTATAGAGGAGTCTGGAAATAACAGGGCACACCCATGAAAGGTGCTAAAGTTTTGTTTGGCTATCTATTGGGGTGGATGAGATCAATCTTGACTCTTTTAGGGTTCAGGATGTCTTGTTTGACATCGCTTACATGGGAGTCAGGGACAGTGGACATTGATTGAGACAACAGGGAAGGTGGTCCCTCCTTAAAAACATTACTGGAAAACGCATCCATTAGTCCAACATTAGATTCTGGAAAACCACTGCAGTTTCCATCATAAATGAGTAATTGAGGCATGTTGTCGTGTTCCATTTACCATTTCAAACATGAGATAGAGGTAGAGAGCTTTAGCCAACTTCAAGAATGAATGAGAGGCAAAGAGAGAAATAGCATTAGTAATAAGGTTTCAGTAGGAATTCAAAATAGAATCAGAGACAGGGCTAAGCAGTACTTGTGTCATGGGTGTATGCTAGAAGGGAACCCCTTCTAAAGCGGAAAGAGCAGCAGGGGATGATCACGGGAACAGAAAGACATGTAAAACCTGGTTAAAATAGTCAATAAAAAATAAAATACACTTTATTTACAGCATAAAAATGTACCCTGATCAGGGAAGAGAAAAATGTAAAAAAACCCATAAAACTCGGCACAATAAAAGTCCAATGGTCCTCAGTCCATGAGCTAAAGTCCCGAGGGTCCCAATCGGGCTCCGCCACACTTCCTGGCTGTTAAGGATCCGCCGATTCCACCATTGGCAACCAGGCCAACCGCGTCCTCTGTCTCCACCTCTGCCACTCCGCTCGAGCTTCCGCTAAGCACAGGACAGCAGCGGCAGTCACCCTTTTTAATGTACCGGGGCGTCTTTATGTATTTTAACAAAACGGGACTCACCCCACGAGGACAGAGCTCCAAACTCCGCCCGTGCCTTAAGCGTTTCGCTGGCGTCTTGCTACCACCGTGGAATAGTCTGCCATCCACTGACCAAGGGCCCTCTCTCTTTCTCCTGCGGCCGCACCCTGCTGCCAATTGCCGCTCTGTGGCCTGCGCTGCCTTTGGCAGCGTCCTTGCAAACAGCCACTTCCTGTGGCTGCGCCTGCCGCCACACTGCTCCATGGCTCTCTCCTTGTTCTTCCCTACATCCAGCTGCGTGCCCTTTTCCAACCGGCCAGGCCCTCTTATTGGCCTCTCCCTGCTACTGAGGCCTGATTGACTGCTGTCCCCTGTGCCTTCCAGGTGTATCTACTTAGTGAAAGCAGGGGGCGGAGTCTCTCCAGAAGAAGTTCCAATAAATACAATAAAAGCATGCAACACAAAAAAAAATACACTCAACATTAAAAAAGAACAAAGCATGCAAAACTAGATAAGAAATCCTTCTTCCTCGGATGACACTTGAACACAAATCTTAAATCCAAAAGAATGAATCATGAATCAGGACCATGACACATACTGAGATGACTAAAGACAGTGTGGCACAAAAAGGGTGGAAAAGAGAGACGAGATTCTGGACTGAAGTGTAAGACAAACAGAGATTTCAGAATAAAAGAATAAATGATTAATACAACACAGGAGAGGCTAACAAAAGGATGAGAACTGCCAAAATTGGTTAAACTGACAGCAATAGGCAAGGATCAGTGATTGTGACATCAACTTCATGACTCAGTTATTTCAACTGTTTGGGTCTACTATCAATAATTTACAAATTGGCATATAGCTCTTTAAGGTAATCTTGTGACTGGAGAGAGAGCTCATCTCATTTAAAAGCCCACTCCTCTCTGACACCGGTGATCAAAAACACACCTGCTTGTTATTTTATTGCAGGCAATATGAAAACCCTGAAATAAGAACCCATTGTGACTCAAGTCCCGATCGGTGTGTAAGTGGCGTAGTCTCCAATTACACATATGAAGTCTTGTCACAATGCTGCAGACACACACACTCACACACCAAAAAATGGGCAAGTGATTACACGCAAACCACTGACTGGAGGTTAATGAAGCCTGTCGGCACCTTGATCTATCCCACATATTCTAGCTGCTGCTGCTGATGTGATACTTCACCCTTACTGTGTCGCACAGTGACATTCATCTAGTAATTAGTCTGCGCTGACATGCTGCACACATGTGCCCACATACACTCTTGCATACATACACAGCTCCGCTGCTATGTATCAATCAAGACATCTAACAGCTGGGTAATTGGATACTATGTGAGGAAAAATGTACTTGTCATTACAGAAGAAGAAAGAGGAGATGGAGGAGTGAAGCTACATCAAAGGTCTTAAGAGTACAGAGCTTGGTGTCTAAGTATTTTACGGGCATTCCTTTGCATTACACACTGTGTGGTTTTTCTTTTAAAACAGAAGATTAGTTCCAATTAACACTAACCCCCCCCCCCCCAATCTGATGACTGTCCCTACTTCAGAAAACAAAATCTTCATATTTACCTGAGTAATCACACTTGTGCAGTTCACACTTTGTGTGTTTGCAGTATTGTTCAACAGTCATTCAAACTCTGACTTTAAATTTGTGTCACAGGAAACTATTCTTTAGATAGCAAATGAAATTGTGTAGGAGGACCCTACACGTCAATTCTCGACGCGAGGGGGGTACCCTGCGCGTCGATAAGTGAAGCAGAGGGAGCCTGACCATGCGTCACACATTTGACGAGTTGGGAGTGAGAACGTGTTGATTCAACAGTTCAATCTTTCAAATAACGGACACATATTTGTGACATCATGATACATTTGTTAATGTATTTTAACAATCTAAATATGCATATGTACAGACAGATACATTTAATAAACATGAAAATTATGTTTTATTACATTACAGTGATTTAACGTTAATTGACATTTGAAATGTGAAGTCACAGTCTATTTACGTAACTTTAATGATATTCTAGAAGAACAGAACAAAACTGTAAAATGCACAGTAAAATACTTTTATATTAGGATCTTTTCGCACATCCAATGGCATGTCACATTGTTTTCATGGCCACACCCTCACCCCAGGTGCAGAGGCCTATTTGTGTTCAGGAATGTTGTAAATACTTTGAGATTTATATTAATTGCAATTCCTACCTCTACATTTATTTTTTAAAATATATAATTAGCACAGCGTGGCCGTGCAATGTTTTATATGTTTTTTTTAGTTTTTATTCCTATTAATTATATTTTCACTTGTTACCTCTGAATTATTGAATCAGACCTAGATGACATGAAATTTTCAGCAAAATTATAATTCAAATACTCCTTTAATTAATGATTATTCTCATTAATTTTTGATCATTTTATATATTTTTCCATAGTATTACATTTGAATTTAACAGATCATTCTCTCAAATAACAGATAAGATAAGATAAGATAAGACTTTATTGATCCCACGACGGGGAAATTTTTGCGTCACCTCAGCTCAGGTACAGATATCAGAAAGAAATACAAAAAAAAAAAATACAAATAAGTACAATCAATGAAAAAAGTAAGATAATACACTATATACAATGGTAGCACACACAGTATAATACACTATATACAATGGTAGCACACACAGTATAATACACTACAGACAAATATTTGTGAAATTATGATACATTTCTGAATGTATTTTTACAATCTAAATATGCATATGTACAAAAAAATATATTTAAAAAAACAAGTAAATTGTGTTTTACTATATTTACAGTGATGTCATGTTATTTTACATTTGACATGTAAAATCACAGTCTACTTGTGTAAATTCAATGATATTCTAGAAAAACAGTACAAAACTGTCAAATATACAGTAGGATACTTTGACATTACTATTTTTTGGAACAGTGCAGCAGTAATGTTTATGAGATCCTCAACAAGGTTAGCTGAGCGCTCCTAACAGACAAAAAGCTGTTCTGGAAGCAGACAACAGAGCGGTGAGAGAAGATGAACAGAGATGTCATTCCCAAAACATTTCAACTTGTGACAGCTTAATGCTGGTGACTGCAGGCCCCGTGGCAATTCTGATCATGCCCCTCTATTCTATTTACATTTTTTTCCTGCTGCTGTTTTTTTCCCCTTTACTTTCTTGCTCTCACTCCATCCCTCCATCCTCTGCCTGTCAAATATGTCCATGGAGAGAGAAGCCAAGTGCCTGTCATGTTCACAGCATGACGCCTCCTTACTCATTATACACCGGTGACATCATTACAAAAGCAATCACAGGGCTGTGGTAAATAGCAAGCTAATTAAAAAAGACAGGCTGACGGACTAACAAATGTGTATGCTGAACCCATAGCTGCATGAACATATGAATACTTAGTGGCAGCCTCAGCTGCTTCTTTCTTGTTTATGGTTTTGTAGATAACATGAATGTTTGCCTGAGTCACTTGTTAGAATTGGACTCTTCTGACCTTTCCTAGATTTATATTTATACAGTGACCTTTAAGATACAATATGCATCTAATATGGTTTTTTTTGTATTTTCTTTATTGTTTTATTTATTCCCATTTAAGTTTTCCTGTTCATTTGTTTTGTTTTGCTTTTTTTCATTTTTAATGCATTTTAATTTTAATGTCTAATTTTGATTTTGTTTTCCTTTATCTTCATGACTGTCATTGTTGTGATTTGGTGCTATATAAATAAAACTGAATCAAAGTAAACTTCTTATACACACAACAGACACTTTATTTTGTAGAAGAGAGTAAGGCAAGTCCTGAGGGGTCATCTAAATGGCAAGAATAAGATCTGGGCTATCAACACCTACACCCTGCTGGTGTTCAGGTACCCTGCTGGGATAATAAGCTAGCCAAAGGAGGGGATGGAAGCCACTGACATCAAAACAAGGAAGCTCCTGACCATGCATGGAGGGTTTCACCACAAGTCCAGCACCCTGAGACTGTATGCTAAACAGAAGGAAGGAGGCTGGGGACTGTTGTCTTATCCTGTACTGTGGTACTGACACTCACCAAACATTCATGAATACATCAGGAAGATGGCTCCAACCGACCGCGTGGTCAGTGGATACCTCAGGCAGCAGAATCCCAAGAAAGAGGAGGAAGAAGAGGTACCCTCATGGAAGGATAGGCCCCTGCTTGCTATGTACCACCATGCCCATGCCTAAAAATGTGTGTCAGAAGTGTTCTGAGCCACATGTCTGAAATGTAGAGAAAAACAAAGAAAGAGGCAAAGATTCATTTTCCTCTACCTGGTAACTTAACGCACTCAATATTTTGTTAGTTTTGAGAGACAATTATTAAAATCCATGAGAATCTTATCCCTGATATTTTGAAGCCTGTCCCACTTGAAAGAAAAAGGGGCAACCAGGAGAGCAAACACAAAAATAATACAAAAGCTCAGATTGTAAAACAAAATTAAGAAAACAGTGAAAAAAATCTCATGGTTTAGTTTCTATCCCACAGTGAATTACATAAAAACTTTCATGACACTAGAACGAGCTCAGACTGTTCCCCAGGCTAATGACCTGTATGAAAAACCATTTTCAGGTTATTTTCTAGATTTTAGTACAATTAACTTTTGTTTTATTTTGACACATCATAGATGTTGTTGGTCCAAAAACGGCTTTTACTAATGGAAATGGGATCCCCAAGGTTACTGAGAAGAGTTTTGCCTTCAATAACAATCCCTACATCAGAAGGTCTTGATGCATGCTCAATCATCCAGGTAAGTAAATCTCCAAAAGTTGATTCTGTTTATCTGGATGGAGCTTTCTTTTGGAGCCTACCCAGCTTCCCAGCTTTGGGTAGTCGCCAAAGTTGGGAAGGCAAATGGTAAATGGCCTGTATTTGTATAGCACTTTACTTGGTCCCTAAGGACCCCAAAGTGCTTTACACATTCAGTCATCCACCCATTCACACACACATTCACACACTGGTGATGGCAAGCTACATTGTAGCCACACTGTTAGACTTTGCATCTCCACTTTACGGTAGCATACTGGCGTCACTGTTGCCAGCGTCATACCATGACGCTGTGTTACTGTAGCTTACCGTTCTGCAGGATGATACCGTTTTTTGCTGTTGTGGTATAATACTCTTGGACAAATTATGGTAACGCACCGTAGCTTTTTTTACGGCATCTCACTGGTGACAGTGACGCCAATGAGATACCGTTATGTTGTTATGTCGTAAAATATGTCAACAAAGTAACATCGTACTGTGATTAAGAAATTGGTATACTACCGTTTATTCATGGTATGTCACTGTAAGCCCGCTGCAAGGTAATAAACTGCAATATATTTACCAGTAACTTACCGTTATCACGCATCATCAGTACCAAAAATATTCATCTCTGCTAGAGGATACCGTGTCCCAACAGGCGGTCATTTACTGTTTAACACGTCGTAATTTACCGTAATTTCAGGAAACATAACATACTGTGTGAGACTGGAGGGTTCCAAAAAAAATTGTATTGTATATAAAAAAAATTATCATTTGTTTATTTATATATATTTTTATATAAAAACATATATATACACACACTATTGATCGATTGATCGATATAGATAGATATCTGTAGAAATACACATTTCCAAAATCAAAAACTGAAAAGAACTGAAAACATATTTTGATGGAGGAAGCATTTGTTTTTACTAAACCATTTAACCCATGTATTTCCTCAGATGGTTGTACAAACAACGATATTATGTCATATCCATATCATAAAAGCCAACATATGCTCAAGTGATGAGTTTTCTTAGTTATATTTTGTAGGGTTTTAAACCTACAATGTGAAGTGCCTTGCATTCATTTTGTTGGCACCATACAAATAAACTGAATTGAAATGAATAGAACATCAAGCCCCACACTTCTGCCTCTATATACACTTTGTCCAAAATACTGGCTCACACTACCAAATCAATGCACAAAGCAGGGTCCACAAGGACATGGATGAGCATGTGTGGTGTGAAGGAAATTGACTGACCTGCACTGAACCCTGACCTTGCTTTGTGGACTGAGTTCATTGATTTGTAGGGTGAGCCAATACATGTGACAATTAAAGTGTAAGTAGCTGAAATAATTTTTAACAAATGGGTAAAAGAAGGAAAAAAAGATCAAAACTGCTGCACTCAAAAAACCTATTGGACAGATACAGCTTCTTGTAAGATGGTGAGAGAGCTTGTCTTCATTTTTGTTCACCTCGTGTAAATGTCCAGAAAGCATGGGCCATGGATCATCTGTGGAGACACAGGTAACAACACATTGTTCACTTAAATTATACAAGAAATTCACTATAAATGGCAACAACAGTTACCTAATTTGAAGTTTTCCACTCAAATTCAGTAAGCCGCTGGAGGAAAGCTGTGACATGAAGGTTAATGTGAACAACCTTTCGCTTCACAGTGGTCCCAGTCTTTCTGCTTGTCCCAACCTTAGAGGTACATTTTGTTCCCTCTTCAGGGTTTATCCTTACAAAAAACCTTAAAGCATGCCACAATAAATAGTAACATACAGTAACATTGAGTTGTGATTTGAAATAATGAGTTACTTAGGGATAATTCATTCATCATCTATCACAATTAGCTAACTGTTCAAACATACCTCTGAATCAGTTCCAATGTTGCACACGCTGACTCCTGGTATTCCAGGTTCAATACATAGAATGAACCAAAGAAGACTGACATCGCATCAGCAAAGGTGTTCTCTTTGTCCAGCTCAACAATTACACGGCCCTCTGCACTCACCATCCAGCAGGTGGCGGTCATTCAACTTTGTCCTTAAATGTATAGGGGCAACATGTTGTCATTATGCAACATAAAATAATTTCAATACTTCACTTCTTCACACTGTCTAGATCAGGGGTCCCCAATCCTAGTCCACGAGGGCCGGTGTCCCTGTAGGTTTTAGATCTCACCCTGGATCAACACACCTGAATCACATAATTAGTTCATTACCAGGCCTCTGGAGAACTTCAAGACATGTTGAGGAGGTAATTTATCAATTTAAATCAGCTGTGATGGATCAAGGACACATCTAAAACCTGCAGGGACACCAGCCCTCGTGGACTGGGATTGGGGACCCCTGGTCTAGATAATCAAACAGCAAATAGCTACGTACAGTTAATTATTAATGGCCTTATGTAATCCATGTTAACATATTATAATTGTACATAATTGGTAATTATTCTGCACATTAAACACACCTAACAAAGAGTCAGCCCAATTAAATTACCATCAACTGAGTTCCATCCTGACTTAAGCGCTCACTGATATCAATACCTGTGAGTTTGTGAAAGTGGTTCAAAAGACCTTTCCGAGTAAACAAGAATAGCCACTGCTCCTGAATTTCAGCTATTGAAAGTGAGGAACAACTGTTGATAAGCTGGTGCTGAGAAATATATGTGAGGCACATGAAGTCATCCACATCAGGTCTCTCCACAGCTCCACGTCCTTGTGAATTAAAAATTGTTAACAGGATGTCTTTCTTTTCCTCTAAAGAAGCTGGCGTTTCCCCCTCAGGAAGTTCAACTGGCTGCCAATTAATACAACCATAGCTATCCACAAGGCATCTAACTTTTTTAGGTGAGGTTGCATTACTGTTGGGACTGCAGTCTTCCTCATTCCTGGTTCTCTTTGTTTGACGAAGTCTATGTGTTGTATTATCTCGATTAACATGTTCAACTCTAGATTTGATGCTTCTTAGTAGTGAATAATGTCCACAACCCAGTCTTTCTCCCTTTTCAGTAAAATCTGCAAATGTTTGAGGGTATCTGTTTACAATGATTTTAGCAACTTCTTAACAAGATGCACGTTTAAGGTTTCTGCAGAGAACTTGCATGGCCTCCACAACAATTCTAACCATACTTCTCCTGTCCTCTGGATGAGCTCTGTCCCCTCTTGTGCATGCGACAGTTGGAGTGGAAATCTTTCCCAAGGAATCTGTAAGTGTGAGACCCAAGAGCTGGAGTAATGGTTGTACATAGTGGTGGACGTGGAGGAGGAGGGGTGAGGTGGATGGCTTGATGTTTCACTGCAAAAGAACCACAAACTCAAGGACTTGCATTGAAAAGTTGAAAAATACATCGAAAAATACACTAGATTTTACAGTTTGTCACAATTTCCACCCTTAGTCCTACCATTATCAATAAAAGGTTAATAGTGTTAGATTCAGTGTCTACTTTGTTTATGTTTTCCGTGTTAATTAACTACCAGACAATTTGAGCCCCAAAAAGCTCTTCAATATCATACTGTCTAAGTAGATATGTAGAATGGTATGATGAAGAAAAAAGAAGCTAATCAGTGACATATGAGTCTATGAGTGACCTTCAAATCATAGACTCAAGTCTATGAGTCTGTGAGTTGTACAGAACCTACACAAATCTCCTTTAACTGCAAGAAGTAGTTTATGTATTTGAATTGGTGTGAGAAAGTATTTGAGATCTTCCGCCTCCACAAACACTTTTACATTTACTTTTTTGTTGTACACCAATAATGTCCGTCAGATGTTCTACAATGCAGATTATCTTCTCTCTGTCTAGTGCCGGCAGGAGGCTTGTGAGTTCCTCTTCAATTTCCATCCCTGAAAGAGAATTAAGAGGAAACTGAATGGTGTAGGGAGACAACAAAAAGGCCTGCCATGTTATAAAGTGGTGGTGGGTAATAATCCATCAGACTGTCAGCATTTACACACACTCTTCTTTCTGTAGGGCAATGCAAGCAGTGAAGTCCAAGGTCAATGAGGAGTACTGAGTGATGCAACTCGAGCACAAAGTACAATTCAGAATCGTTAACAACTATCACAGCTATCTTCCCAAAAACCAAGCCATCATCAGTGTCATCTACAATGGAAACATAGCCTTTGACATACTTGGTACCTTTGTAGACAACTGCTGACAAATCCAGTTTGCCACAGCTTCTTGAATGAGAGCGTTGTAAAGATGAGGATTCTAATCACTTGTTTCTCCAATGATTTGAACTATAGGTGGAAACATTTGGCCCACTGAGAGGTAGGACTGCAGTAACTGATGCCGTTCAGTCTTGCATAAGTTGACAAAGTTATGCACTGTTCTTGTACATGCTTTGAAATACGAGTGCTTGCTCTCAAACCTAAGGGTCCACAAACGAATGAGTGGTCCAAAGTGAAGGATAAGCTCTGCATAATGTAACAAATAGTGATGTTTTGCTTTTAAAGCTTTGTCAGGAAACCTACTGTGTCTCAGATATATATAGTCCTCTATGAAAAAAGTTCTTGATTGATTTTGTCCACTTCTGCTTGTGGAATATTAAATGAAGACAGTTTGTCAGACAGTATTGCAAGAACATCGTGCATTGCACAGCTGCGAAGATCCTGAAATTCCTCTATGATGCTCTGTATAGTGCTGGTTGGCAAGAGCATTTTAGCCTGCATTTTTAAATTACAGAAAGTCAACTGTCTTCTAATAGATTAACTGTGTCCTGTCCTTGTATTATGGCAAATTCCCCAATTTTTTGTTGCCTTGACTGCTGAACTGTCTACTTGTGTTTTTGAGAAATATGGCTGGAAAATGATGTTTGGACACTGAAGTATTTAGAGCAATCTTCAAATGGACATAACACTTTTTTCCCGTCTTTGATGTGAAATCTGAGATGTGCACAGAGTTTTGTGCAGCATACCCACATCCAGGAACTTGACAGCTGAGGTCACCCGTGAACTCATAGAACTTCTCCTCAGTGGTCTCCCTTCTAGTTCTGTGATTCCTAGGCATATGTGAATGAAAGGCAGAAAATGTTCTGAACGTGGCAGGACAGTTCTCAGTTCCACAAGAAAGCCTATAGTTAGCTACATGTTTGTGGCTTTTAACATGCAAACTGAACAATATAAATTTGCGTGCACGGAAGCCACAAAATTTACAAATACACATAGTTGCAAAAAGTTCAATGACCAATTACCTTTCCTAAATGACATATGCAATGCAAAAAAAAAAAAGAAAAAAAAAGAAAAGAAAAATAAGAGTATTGTCAATAGGGACCAATTCCCAGTTTTTACATGATCAAAATTATTCACAAAAGGCTTCAATTAACAGAAAATGTGTGCTGACAAAAGACAAGAGAGCAGTGCACAAAAATGAAAAGATATTTGAGCTCGACGCTTTAATGGGTTTAGCCTGACTAAGTCAGCACTCCGCACCGTACAGGTAGTACAAGCACATCTGAAAACACTGACCAGCTTACAGCTTTAAGCATTTGGGCGCAACCTCGGTAGTTCACCGATTCACCTGTTGCAAACGTTCAAGTTTCTATCAAGTCTCATAAATCCATTGGCAACTATTACCTAACTAGTCTTTTGAGTCTCCACATTCATAGATATTGACATTTTGTCTTAGCATTTGAATGAAAATAACCTGGCTGGGTAGCTTAAAAGTCAAAACAAACGGTAATAAGAATGCATTTCTGACTTCTCTCGAATAAGTAAAAAAACACTTACCTTCAGACTGACTAGCTGGTGTCAATCCAACTTTAATGTGTCCCATGTCAGTCCATTTTAGGGAAAAAGTGTTAAGTTTAGTTGTTTCATTTACTTTTGAGATACTCCCTCATGGACGAGAAATTTGGAGTCTAGCAGAGTTGTCACGAATAGCATACCATCTTCAGATATAATCCAATCAACTGTGCATTTAACCTGACTGAACTCCATCCAGTTACCTCTGACTACTTCTAAGTTGCACATGTTAACGGTCCGTAAATTGTCTCTGTTGTTCTTCCACCATCTCATCATCACTCTGTGCTGCAGCGAACTGGATCTGTGGCACAGAATAGTTGATGGCCATGTTGTTCTCCTGCTTTGCAGCTTTGTTTGAGTCTGAATTGTGTCTTAAATGTGCAAAACTAAGAAAAGCAGATCAATATTTTCTTCTTCTTGTTATTTAATGGTGGTTGGCAACCAGCGAAAGGAGCATTAACCGCCTCGAGCAATATTTTCTATCCCCATTGTTGTTTTGAAAGTGAATACCCGACATGTGTATGGAAGAAATATAGTGTCATCAGAATCCAACTATTTTTAGACATTGAATTTATAACATTGAATTTTTATCCTCCAAATTTCCCCTGCAAAAATATTCACCTGCAAAAATTCACCTGCAAAAAATTCAACTGCAAAAATTCACCTGCAAAAAATTCACCATCAAATATTCACCTGCAAAAAATTCACCCGCAAAAATTCACCTGCAAAAATTTCACCTGCAAAAAATTCACCATCAAATATTCACCTGCAAAAAATTCGCCTGCAAAAATTCACCTGCAAAAAATTCACCATCAAATATTCACCTGCAAAAAATTCGCCTGCAAAAATTCACCTGCAAAAATTCAACTGCAAAAGTGATGAACTTAAATGACCCAAGCCAGAGCAATCAGCACTAGATCGAGTCGAGCGGCTCTCAGCCAATTAAATTACGCTGTTTGATCACATGACACCGTTAGCCAGCAGTGTGTCTCCTGAAAAGACAGCTGTTTAGAGGTGAGTGATTAAGTTTTTCTCCTAAATAGAGATCATTACAGAACGCGTAGTCCTACTTAAAATCCCATTCATTTTTATTTTATTTTATCATCTACTCGAACTGAGGAAAACGTTTGACTAACTCAAAGAAAATTTCCGCGCCTCCCCTGCCTGTCTACAGAGGCAGTTTTGAATTTAGGAGCGGCAAGATGGCAGCGGCAAACCCTGGCGGTTCTCCGGTAAGTGTATTGTGTTTTATCTTCAAGTTTGTCTTTTGAAACGTTAATTTTATTTAAATCCGTTGGTCACGTATAAGGTACACAGACGGGGTCTTTGCTCAAGTCGTCTGAGGCGTGTCTCACTAAGCGCTACATGCTAGCATCCTGCTAACCGAGCTAACCTTTACATGCTGTCCTCTACAAAATAGGATACTCGGTACAAAACCATACTCCGCAGATATTGATAGATAGACGAACACTGCAAATATAATGTGGGAAACGAGAACGGCATTTGGTGAAGGGATAAAATACACCATGAATAAAACCATAGAGTGAATGGCTGCCATGGTTGCAGAACGGCCTGATTTAATGACTAGAATGGGGAAGAGTGAGGTGAAGTGAACCAAAGTCACAAAACACGGTCAGACAAGGCGGGAATAGGGCAGTGATCTGTCCGTCAGTATGAAGTTGGTGTATGCTTTGGTGAACAAAAACTCGAGACCGGTAGCAGGAAGATGGGAGACTCGCGTTTCACTGGAATAGCGGTGAATTAAAACATCCTTTGTTGGGGAAATTTAGGTGTAAATGCAGCCATACAGGCGAGACAGAGGCAGACCAGGAAGTGAAGAAAGCAAGGCAAATATAGGATTAATATAACCTCCAATTAGGTAAAATTTAAGGAGCACAATGTAAATTATATTGTAAAGTCATTAAAACAGCACAACCTGATTAAAAGGAACATGTAATTGGGTAGGATGATGAAAATAATAATAATAATAATAATAATAATATTAAAAAAACATGTACAATATACTTGTACCCAGAATTTAACAACTATAAAGTTGTAGCATGCCAGTATCTTACCCCATCCATTATATCCACACTTTCAGAAAAGGATATGGTCAATATCTTTACAAATACTATCTAAACTTAAACAGATAGCGTAAGTTAAACGGGATATTCCTCCTGCTTCTTCTGCTTCTCGTATACACCCTCAGGGTTTGTGGTCAGCCAGCGGTTGATATGAAAATTAGTCCTGTAAAATAATCTTTCGGTTTATGAATCTGTTTACATGGATTTCTCAATCCGTTTCCACTGTTAGCAGAAGTTGTGCATGCAGTTTTGGCATGCTGCTCTCCAAGACTACAAGCTGCGTTAAAGTTGGAAGTAACTGGCCGATGTTCCACTCTTGAAGATCAGCTGTGCCCATTTGTTGCACATTGTGGGAATGGAGAAGTTGAGGCCCTTGCAGGCTACCCACAAATTCCCCAAATTGAGCGACCCATTAAGAAATTCATGCTCACTGTTTCATAAACAAAAGACATTAAATTTGACAATATCAAATTTAAATTTCTGGCCTTTTCATAAATGAAACACACCGCCAGGCAATCTGTTTTCATTTTTTTTTTTTTTTTCATCCATTCAGAGTATTCCTTGGGAACACTAAACTCAAAAATCAGTTCCAGCTTTCTTCAGTAAAGTTTGGTTTGGCTTTGTTCTCAAAAACATTTAAATAAAAAAGATAAAATAGGGGGGAAAAAAAGCTTTTTCTCTTGCGAGATCAATTTTTAAATAAACTGTGCTATTAAAACAAAAGATCTAAGAAAAGAATAAATAAAATCCTAACCAGAAAATCAAAATACTACAACAAATGGCATGAATTACAAAATAAACTTTTTTTGAAAGAACCATAAGGAAATATGATAAAATAAACTTTAGAATCTTATAGCCTAAGAATATTCAGTTAACGTAACTAACATTGTGTTTTTAACTCACTTTTTGTTGGTGATTTAAAATTTACAAAAATAATTCTACCTTTTCCTCTTTCTTAGGATCTTCTCCTACATCATATTCTTCAGAGACTGCGTTCACGTTTAGAACATTGTCTTGAACACCTTCCCCTGGATCTGGACTTTTTAGATTTCATTTGCACCCAGGAACTAGTTTTTCTACAAGCTTTGTCCGGTCAAGTTGAGGTTTGCCCTGTCCTCTTAGATGCATTATGTAGTTTACATACTCTGATAAACAGAGAAAAGGATAAAATGACTCTACATAGTGCTGTCATTCACTTTGAGTGGGGACCTACTGGGCGACTAAGAATGGCTCTTTCCCCCTATCATCTTAACAGCCTTCTGGAACTGAACTTGTCCATCCCAGCCATTGCTAAAATTTTGGGAATGTCCAGAAGCACAGTATTCCGACGCATGAATGAGTTCAATCTTTCAGTCAAAGCACTCTATAGCAGCCTGTCGGATGAAGAGTTGGACCAATGCATTACAGACATAAAATCCAGGCAGCCTCACGCTGGATACCGGATGGTGAAAGCACTTCTACAGGCCAGACACAGAATCCAGTACCAAAGGGTTCGAAGTTCTATGCACCGTGTTGACACAGCTGGTGTTGTGTCAAGGATGGTTTCCTTGGGATGCATTGCTCGACGTGCTTATTCCGTCCCAGGACCACAGTCTCTAATGCATATTGACACAAACCATAAACTGATACGGTAAATTATTTGATCTTTTGAAGTGAACGATATTCCTGAGAATTTTTTCAGCTGCAAATGTTCATAACTGTATTTTGTTATCTTACTCATTACTATATTTGCATCTGGACAGACATAAATCACATCTTGCATTGCTTACATTTAAACACTTCAAAGTGATAATTCAAAAAAAGATAAAAAATATTTTGTTTTCCCCATTCAGCTATAACATTGTGATCTTTGGAGGTATTGATGGCTTTTCTCGTAAGGTAAGTTTAGTTTAGTAAGTAAATCAAATGCAATATTTACATGGAAGTTGCTCATTGTTCTTTTTCCTCTAAAGATTATGTATCTCGGTGCTGCTTCCAACAATCTGGCATCAACAACACTGGCATTCTTCCAAAAATCAGTCGAGAAGTTTGGTTTTCCTCTCAGGTAATAAGTGATGCATTTTATTCTGGGTTAGGTCTTTTCTTACATACCTTTGTAAGACTACCTGTGGATATTTCATTAAAAGTTGTTTTACGATGATTCTAACTTCCCTAAAAAAAAAATAAATAAATAAATAAATATACATACATACATACATACATAATCTCAAATGTTTGTTATAGTGACTTGGGGATATTTAAGCATAAAAAAAAAATGTAATTCAACACTTTTACCAAGCAGTGCTGTTATGTAATTGGATACAAGGGGTGAGATAGTAATATTTTCCCTCCTTAGTTGTAACTCCCTGACATTACAAGGGTAATCATTTTATGATGTCGGGTTCAGTGTTACACCAGGATTTCAAATACAATATCATCATCAATAAGAATTAGTATTATCATTTCAGAATTTTAGGTAACCAATTTTAAATGCCATAGACTACTTATTTAATTAATTTGATGTACATATTTTTGCTAAAATATTCTTAAAATTGTCTTTTTACACAGATCATAATGATGCAAAATGGCACTTGCGTAATTTCCCTACAAATTCAATAAATCTCAATAATTGTTACTGTCCTGTTAAATCCTGAAAAATGTTTTAACAGCTGTATTAAACTTTATACTGACACATGCTGAGACAATGTTTGGATGCATTCCAGAGCAGTAGCAATCAAAGATTAGAAGGATTTTTACATTGTTTTTGTTTTTTAAACTTTGATCAAGGCATATGATGTTCTTTATTATCAGATCTAAGTTTGTTTAAAGCATTGAATGTTTTGGGGTACTTTGCTTTGTTTTCAGGGTTCGTGGCGACCACGGAGGGGAAAATGTGGAGGTTGCACGGCTGATGTTTACTGTTCGTGGCACAGGAAGAGGCAGTTTTATTTCAGGAAAGAGTGTACACAATCAAAGGTTTGTTCTCATAAAATACTGTCAACCTCAAATGTTTCTGACATAAGATGGAAGGTGTTGCAGCTTTATTTCCATTATTTAAAAATACATAAACATTTAAAGGGTATAGTTTTATAGTAAAATGTCTTTAGAGAACAGTGCCCTAACCAACAGGATATACTGTCTCATATGTGTCAGGTGTTTGGTTTTTTTTTTCTTGTTTTTTTTCCAATTTCCATTATTTACCCAAGGAAGAAAATATTAGACAGGTCCTACAAACCCCAAAGAGCCTTCAGGACTCTGCCCTATTTTTTTTTTTTATTTTTTGGTTATTCACACACCTCTTCCAGTCTGTTCCTTCCTTCCCTGAATGTTCATTCTGTGTTAATGGTCTGGTTGTCATCTCATGTAGGGGTTAGAAACGAGCAGGGAATTTCTCATACACACAAAGGCCATACCTAATTAAATATTTTTTATATATTATTTCAGAATAGAGCGACTGTGGAGAGACCTCTGGGTGGCCGTTACAAGCATCTACTACGATGTTCTTCACAACCTTGAGGAAGAGGGCCTTCTGGACATTTCAAATGCTGCACACCTCTTTTGCTGCCATTATGTCTTTCTTCCTCGACTGGAGGATGATTTGAATACATTTTGCAGTGGATGGGACAACCATCCACTGCGAACAGAAAACAACATGAGTCCCAACCAGCTGTGGGAGTTGGGTCACAGATATCACCCTGTTGCAGTTCCAGAAAACACACAGGTAAAGGTGCACATTTTTAGTACTCATTGATTCCTATATACAATTATTCTTTCCTAATTGTTTGTTCGTTGCAGGGCTTCCAGATTCCAGACATTGACTGGGAGGACAGTGGCCTAGCTTGCCATAACCATTCAAGTGTTGTTGTTCCGAACACTGACTGCCCATTGACAGAAGAACAAATGACAACTTTACAGGGCGTTGTTAATCCAAGAGCGGCATCCCAGTCCTTTGGTGCTGACGTCTACATCATGGCTGTTCAGTTTTGTCAGCAATTCATTTAGGATAGAAAAGCTACATACAGTTGCAGGAAAAACATCTTGAAATGTAATCTGATCTTGATCACAGTGTGCTTAAACTAAACCAACAGAAAGAATTTCCATGGTGTTTTCAATAACATAATTGCATGGTTTCACTTTAAGCAGTTCTGATTATTGTTGTGACTTTGAAGATCAGATTATATTTCATGACCAAATTGTGTAGAAATCTGAGATTCCACAGGGTTCACCAACTGTTTCAAACTATAAACTTCGCTATAAGTAACAATTTTTAAGCAAAGCTTCGTAATGTAAATACTGAAGAATTAGAGAGGGAAAATACAAATGTTGATTCACTCAGAAAAATTCTAAATAGAAAATGCTTGTTCGTTTGAATGTTATGTTGTAAAACAATATTTGACTGAAGGCTGATGGGAGGAATGTTTCAAAATTAAAACAGCACAGTAAGTCAATCTTGTCCTTTATTTTGATCAAGATGAAAGTTTACCTTGTCACTGACATCTTACATGTAAGACATTATCTTTAACAGTTTTCAGAACTACTTAAAAGCAATTTCAACCGAGAACTGAACCAAGAACCGATGTTGCCTGCACAGAGTAAATAGCACCAGAGAGGCCCAGTAGATGTGAACATTTATATTCCAAATCTTGAACAGAGCCTTCTACACCACTACCTTGCGTTATGGGAATGACTCAAATGAGTCCAAACCCAGAGTGGCAGGTTTCAGAGCAGGCAATGAGGTCTTCCTTAAAAGTTAAATAGTCCTTGTAGTGGTATGGAATGCGCAAGGTCTCATAGCAGGTGGCAGCAGTTGGATGTCTGCCATCTACTAGCTCCACTGTGAGACTTTTTGGCACAATCTCCCATCCAGTCCAGAATTTTAGGAGATTTGTCAGCTCACTTGGTGTTGCTGTGAAGAAAAAGAAAGTGTTTAGTTAAGCATTGAAATAAATTAGGTTTAACAACCTCTAAGAAATCCAAACAAAATATTTTGAACATTGCGATAATATTGGCTCTCATAGTGGTATTCCCCTCCTGCAAAATGGCAAACCTACCATTTACAATAAAATGCCTCATGTAGCCTATGATTCTGCATTTAGTTTGAAGAGGACAGTCATCATCTTCATCTTCAGGCCACACAATACGCTGAAGAAGGACCTGTAACAGAACATCCATAAAATATACCCTTCAAAAATACTGCCGGACATTGTGAAACCAAATAATGTCTTGCTCAACATAAAGTAGTAACGGTTTTTATAATAATCCATGTTTTGTGCTTTTTCTGTTCACTTGGATCCCCAAACCTCTACATAGTTGACTGTATTTTAAAAGAAGAAACTGTCTCAAACAAAAAATGAAAATATAGATTTAGCCATTAATGTTCTAATTAGAAATTGATGTGTATTACCAAAGAATTACTAATGTATTTTAGTCATGTATGTTTATTATATTTACATCTCACTTCAGATCTACAGAATCATTTTCTATATGTAAATCAGGCTTTTGAAGCATTTTTTGCAGTAGTTTTATTTTTACAAGACTATAAAGACAAACTGCAGTAAAGATGTATGGTCCACAAGTTGTGTCCACAAGAATATGCTCATTTTTAGTATTTGTGCATTTTATTTGTAAAATTTAATACAGTTTTTATGGTAATTTTATTATTTGATACATAATTCTTGGTAAGTGCCAAATTAAAATTTCAAATTTTTTACATTTTGTAGAATGACTCAAGTCTTCATAGTTTGCTTTGGACTACATTTTCTACAACACACAGTAAAATGTTATTAATGAATACAGTATTTTAGGAGCACAAAATTTACCTTAGGGTTCACAGCAGCCAACTCTTGTGGAAAGAGTAAGGGCACCGTGTCAGGTCGCCGGGTCAGCAGGGTCCACATAGGGGTTTCTTTAAGTCCCCTTCTCAGCTGTTTTATTGACCTCGTCACTCTCCCAATGACCTAAGAAAAAAAGTTAACTAAACAGTAACAGTAACATAGAAATATTTTACATACTTTTCAATTCACTCACAGAATGGAGTAATAATTTCTCAAACAGCCATCTCCTGTTGTTCTCTGTCAAGGGAGGGAGGTCCCATGCATATGCCAGATCCTGAACACGTTTTCTCTCTTCATCTGACAGCTTTGATTGCCCTTGAAGCTGTAACCCATAAGACAGTAATTCAGACAGAAAAAAAGAACTATAAATTCCTAATTCCTCATACATAAAAAAATTTAACAAAAGACAAGTTTAGAGTCTCAGACCATGTCTCAATGGCAGAGTTTTTGATCAAGAACAATTTTAAAGGATTAGTCTAGGTTAGACTTATGTTTATCACTCACAAAGGGCAATGTATAAACGTTCCCTCATTTAAATGTAAAAACCTACAAGCTGAATTGTCCCTCTCAGGTCTAGGTCTGGACAGTCCTCGGGTGTAACTGTGGCAGTTTCAGGACTACCACCAAGTAGGACGTGCACAATGGCTGGGCTAAGTCCAGATAGGCATGGGCCTCCATGAAGAAAGGAGTGCCCTACCATTCTCCCTGCCATAAGGAACATATCACTTTCCACAAGAAAGTGAGATGCTGATGGTATGTAATGGCCTGGCTCTCCCTCAAACAGTGGAGTAACATTGGAGTTTGCTATAAGATAAGTGAAAAGAAAGAAAGAAAAAAAAAAAAAAAAAAAAGATTACTTCCACACAATACAGAGGTTTTCACCCCACCCCACCACACAACCCCCCCCCCAAAAAACAAAAAAAACCAGACAGTTAATTGAGTTATGAAAAGTTATACAATATAATGATCATCAAACATAGGTATCGTCAACCATAAACGAACTAACCAAAATTGATGCAAAAACCAGACATCAGCTTCTCCATGCATGTTGATAAGAAAAAACGTATTACTCCTTGTCCGATAGCTGTATCCCCTGTTAGATAACCAAAATAAAGTAATGAATACAAGTATTTATTCCAAGATATATTTATGTATCATTTTCAGCAAATTTACCCTCAAGCCTGCACTCCAAAGGACGTGCCCATTCAACATTGGGTCTCTTGTAGAATGAGATGAGGGCCATGTCCTGATCAGCTACACTTTGTCTGATGTCCATTGTGAGACGTAATGGACTCTCCATTTCATGCATGTCCAAAGCGTTCTTTGCACATTCATGTATGGCCTTTGAAGAGTCCAAAACAGCTAACCAGCCTAGAAGAAAATAGAAGTGGTTAGAATTGGATTGTGGGAGGGGGGGGGTTAGGGGGGTAATCAACTCTGGATAGACTGTATATAAACCTCTATCTAGATACTATTACAAAAAGATTATGTTTTATCCTTTGAAGGATTGTCTAAAGTAGTTTGAATATGAGGCTATCACAAATAAGAAATCCATCGAATGGATACAAAGTAATGGTTTGATTTCTGGGATTTGTTCACATTAGCTGTTGATTGTTACTAATCAACACCTTCCTTACATAACCTGTGACTAAATGATTGACCTACCATCCCTGACTTCACAAGTAGTTCCAGATGGTCCTGGCATATCTGCTAGCCCTTCCTCAATTACTGTATCTTCATGCCCCTTTTCATTTCGTGAGCTACTATCAAAATATGTTGTGAAATTTCAGTCAAGGCTTAAATCCAATGACAATAAAAATTGCAATTTTTGTTGCTAAATACCTTTCTCCACATGAAGAGGCATGCAGCTCTATGATGTCAGAGGGAAACATATCTGTGCAGACAGGACACTGCTGCAATGGTGCTGTTGTGAAATAAATTTGAAAGGACAAAGTTTATTTTTATAACATTTCATTTTTCCTTCTAGCTAGCTCTTAACACTTTATGCTTTTGGGTGATATGTTAGTATGAAATTGTCAAAAAACCTACATTCCTTCTCTGTAGGTTCATCACCATCTAAATTCACCACAGTACTTTCACTGGGAGTTTCCAAAGGAGGACAGGATTTTAGGTGTTCTGACAGAAGTTGCAGTGGAACACCTATGCCACACTTCTGGCATTTTGCTTTTGTGTGCCATGTTGCCAAAGTTACACATTAATTTTAAAATGGCTGACTTCCTGTTGGATTTGGGATATTGCTCCAAGAGACTTTTTTGTACATCTTGATATCTTACATAAGCTTGCCAGATTTGAGACTCATAGATAAAACACAGAGCAGGGGCTGATGTTTTGAAATTTTGTAGGGGGCGCTGTGGAGCCATTTTGCACCATTTAATGAAAATGATCCCGTAACAAGATAGCGCTCATCACATTGGAGGTATGCGCCAAATTTCAAGACTTTTTAAACTTTCCAAGCCCCTCAAAAGCCACTTTATTTTTCATGGTGAACTGCGTTTCCACTAGGGTGCGCCGTTCAGTTTAAAGTCACAATTTTTTCACTGAAGCATCACGAGGGACTGATGGTGACATTCACCGCTCTTCAGGTGGCCACGATGGACCCGTGAAAATCAGTACAATAAAGTGAAAGACATGACATTTCCTGTTGCCACTAGGTGGCGCTCTTCGTATTCTTGACAATGGGCACATCAATCTGTTCAGGGCGGGTCTGACATCATCCCTGTAAAGTCTGGTACTGATCAGACTGAATTTCATTGAGTTATACTAATTTGTTTCTGCATGGCAAGACATCAATGTTCGCCATGCTGCTGGGGTCACACCCTTTCGCGAAAAGTCACAGTTTTCACTGTAACCCAAGACCAACTCCTTAAGGCTTTCCTGGAGAAATTTGAGGCTGCAGATGTCACCCATCACAATACTGTACCCCAAAGTGTAAAACATGACATTTCCTGTTCCCACTAGGTGGCGCTGTCCCTGGTGTCAAATATGGCAGTTGAAATATTTTCAGGGGTGGAGCCTTATCGTATGTGTGCTCTTTGGTCCACGTTGGACCATGTATGACAGAATGAGAGGCAATAAGATTTTCATGGCGAGTCGTCCAAATTCGCCATGACGCCACGGCCTCACCGTATTGTGAAAACTCAAAAGCTCCGCAATTTAACATGGCCCAGGTGTGTAGTTGACACTGACCAAATATGAAGCTTATACGACCAAATCCCAAGGAGGAGTTCGAAAAAGTTCGAGGCATGGAAATGGCAAAATTGGAGCCAAAATGTCACCTTCACTTTGAAATGGCTGACTTCCTGTTGGGTTTGCGTCAATGGTCCCATTGACTTTTTTGTTCGTCTTGGCATGATACACATGTGTGCCAAATTTCATACATGTAGCTCAAAAGATGTGTTCGTAGGGCTGCATTTAACAACGCATAGGTGGCGCTACAGAGCCATTTCCCAGTGCTCATATATAAAACCATTAAAATACAAAATTTTTCACCAGACCTGGCATGTGTGCAAAATTTCATGAGTTTTTGAGCATGTTAAAGCCCTCAAAAAGGCAATTCATTTCAATGAAAAATAATAATAATAATAATAATTAAAGCTTCAAGCAGCGTTATGAGGGCCCTCGCACCCCCAGCGCGTCGAGCTACGCCCAACTCCTACAACCAGCACGTCCGATCTGATGTCAGATTGATGGAATTCATGCATTTAACCACCAGCTAACATTTCATCTCATTCAGTCATGATTATAGTCGTCCCACTAGGTGGCGCTCTAACCATTACTGACAAATGGCATAATAAACATTTCCGAGGTCGAGTCTCATCATGCCTGCGATCTTTGGGAGAGATTGGACATTGTGTTTTGGAGTAACAGCAGATTACTGCTTTTTGGCGAGTGATTGAAACTCCATGTGCCGCCATGACCATCCCGTTTCCCTGAACGTGGAAACCTTCGCAATTTAACATCACAAAAGTCTTTAGATTACACACACTGGAGATTGGGTCAATATGATGAAATCCCTTGGAGGAGTTCGTCAAAGTATGAGGCCTGAAAAGAGGGGAAAATGTCGCCAAAATTACACCTTAATTTTAAAATGGCTGACTTCCTGTTCGATTTGAGATATTGCTCCAAGAGACTTTTTTGTATATCTTGATATCTTCTATAAGCTCACCAGGTTTCAGACTCATACATAAAACACAGAGCAGGGGCTGTTGTTTTGAAACTTTGTAGGGGGCGCTGTGGAGCCATATTGCACTATTCAATGACAATGGTAAAATAACAAGAAAGCGCTCATCACATTGGAGGTGTGCGCCAAATTTCAAGACATTTTATCCTTCCCAAGCCCCTCAAAAGCCACTTCATTTTTCATGGTGAACTGCGTTGCCACCAGGGTACGCCGTTCAGTTTAAAGTCACAATTATCTCACTGAAGCATCATGAGGGACTGATGGTGATATTCACCGCTTTTGAAGTGGCCACGATGAACCTGTGAAAATCAGTGCAACAAAATATAAGACATGACATTTCCTGTTGCCACTAGGTGGCGCTCTACGTATTCCTGACAATGGGCACATCACTCTGTTCAGGGCGGGTCTGACATGCCTTTAAAGTCTGGTACTGATCAGACTGGATTTCATTGAGTTATACTAATTTGTTTCTTCATGGCGAGACATCAATGTTCGCCATGCTGCTGGGGTCACACCCTTTTGCGAAAAGTCACAGTTTTCACTATAACCCAAGACCAACTGCTTAAGGCTTTCCTGGAGAAATTTGAGGCTGCAGATGTCAACCATAACAATACTGTACCCCAAAGTGTAAAACATGACATTTCCTGTTCCCACTAGGTGGCGCTGTCCCTGGTGTCAAATATGGCAGGTGAAATATGTTCAGGGGTGGAGCCTTATCATATGTGTGCTCTTTGGTCCAGGTCGGACCATGTATGAGGGAATGAGACACAATAAGATTTCCATGGCGAGTCATCGAAATTCGCCGTGGCGCCACGGCCTCACAGTATTGCGAAAACTCAAAAGCTCCGCAATTAAACATGGCCCAGGTGTGTAGTTGGAACTGACCAAAGATGAAGCTTATACGACCAAATCCCAAGGAGGAGTTCGAAAAAGTTCGAGGAATGGAAATGGCAAAATTAGAGCCAAAATGTCATCTTCACTTCGAAATGGCGGACTTCCTGTTGGGTTTGCATCAATGGTCCCATTGAATTTTTTGTTCGTCTTGGCATGATACACATGTGTGCCAAATTTCATACATGTAGCTCAAAAGATGTGTTCGTAGGGCTGCATTTAACAACGCATAGGTGGCGCTACAGAGCCATTTCCCAGTGCTCATATATAAAACCATTAAAATACAAAATTTTTCACCAGACCTGGCATGTGTGCAAAATTTCATGAGTTTTTGAGCATGTTAAAGCCCTCAAAAAGGCAATTCATTTCAATGAAAAATAATAATAATAATAATAATAATAATAATAATAATAATAATAAACAGAGCAGATACAATAGGGCCTTCGCACTCTCAGTGCTCGGGCCCTAATAATAATAATAATAATAATAATAATAAACAGAGCAGATACAATAGGGCCTTCGCACTCTCAGTGCTCGGGCCCTAATAAACGGAGCAGATACAATAGGGCCTTCGCACTCTCAGTGCTCGGGCCCTAAAAAAGGAACACCCTGCTAAATGAAGTCATTTTTAAACATTACTCTAAATGTAACCATTAGTTTTTGTTGCTGGTCATACAAAAAATAAGTATACTTCAAGTATATTTCCCAAGTATACGTTACCTAGTACGTATACTAATAATGCTTCTTGGGACTACATTGGCCCCCGTTTTAGTACATAAAAGTATTCTTGAAATTAACTTTTAGATGTACTTTTTGTTCACCATAAATGTACTAGCATAATGTCCTTTCCAGTCTATAACAGTATACTTAAAATATACTCGACTCTATACTAACCTTACAAGTATACTATTAATTTACTTTTTAGTTTATATTTCAGTTACTTCTGATTGAAAAACAGTAACTAAAATGCAATTAAAATGTATTTTTCACATGTAACAAATTTCTTCATTCCCTAGACAGTAAGATAACAGTCCTAATTATCAGAAGGCTTCATTTGTAGAGAACTACACTCACAGTTCAAGTACCAGAAATATATTATGAACAGGTGAGAAAGTGCTTTGAGAATTGAGGTTTATTAACTATTGACCCTTTTCACTCACGGTTTGAACAATTTCCTTTTTTAAAATAATGATTTACCCCGCTATTCAAAAGGTAAAAGACATTACACAAGAATTTTTGGCAGATTCTTGTTTTAAAACATCAATCATTTGTTTCATAGTTGTTTTAATTTCACAGTTAAAGCACTGCAATGCATGCTGGGTATTTCTTTGTACTTCGTAGTAAACCTCAGGTATACTTCAAATAAACTACATACTACATAGTATACTACTAGCACTACTATACTACAAGTATAGACTAAATGTACTTATACTTTTCTGTATACTTCTAACTGTACTTAACCTCCTAGGACCTGGCGTCCACATATGTGGACATAACATTTTTGGTTATTTTGACCAAAATACTCAATTTTGCTCTACATGGGCCTGATATCCACTTACGAGGACATTATACTGCTACTGTTCTATCAAAGTTTTAAATGAAAATCCTCATTTGTGGCTCTTATTTTTCTTAAAAACAAAAATAAGGTAAAAAAAAAATCTGGAAATTCTTTGTTTTTACATTCATCAGGCCCCAATATGCCCAAATATCAAAGAGAAATTAAAAATGCATGTCGTGGAAGAGTTCGGGTCTTAGGAGGTTAAAGTATGCTTAAATGTAATTTGGTCTAAAAAATCAAGAAAATACATACAAAGTAAACTAAAGGTATACTTGCTTGTTTTCTAGTTTTTAAAGTATACTTATACTTAAATATTCTTTTTTGTAAGAGTGAGACTGGTTGTTTGATACAAAGTGGACTGTAATAATGTTTCACATTGTTTGAATAAACAAATACATTTATTAATATATGAGGTTCAATTCAAGAAATTCCATTTGAGTGTGGCTGCAACTTACTCCTTAATTTAAAAATGATGCTGTATATTGTAGTTTATATGTTATACTACTCTCACAATGAATTGCATTTTATAGTAATACACTCTGAACGAGGATTTAGCTAATTACTCTTAGATCTACAGTAGAAAACAACAGAAATCCAGATGGTGTAATAGTATAATCTCCGTAACATCACCAATTGTTACATTTGCTGTATTTTACAGCTGTTTCCATGAGTACGGTGAGTTACCGTAAAAATAATGTCATCTCATGGAATTTTCCCACAATTACATGCAAATTACAGTACTAAACTGCTAACATCCTTTAGAGTTTTTTACTGTTGATTTTGCAGTACTAAGCTATGGAAATTACTGCAAAGGCTAACAGTGCACAGCTGCCCTGGGGTGCACTAACAAAGGCACCAAAAGAAAGCTCCAGCTGATCCAGGAGAGAAGGACAACCACTGCCTAAGCGAAAACCTGTAGTGATCCCATATGTGTCAGGAGTATCGGCAGTTGAGACACATTTTTTCTAAACACCGCGTCTCTGTGGCTTTTAAACCCCAAAACACGCTGTGCCTATAATTGGTCCACCCCAAGGATCGGGTCCCCCGACACAAACAGAGTAACATAGTGTACGCTGTTAAGTGCCAGGAGGATTGCCAGGATTTATACATCAGGGAAACGAAACAACCTCTGGCTGAGAGGATGGCACAACACAGAAGAGCTACCTTGTCAGGCCAAGACTCTGCAGTCTATTTACACCTACAGGCCAGTGGACACTCTTTCAATGATGAGGATGTACACAACCTGGACAGGGAGGAACACTGGTTTGAGGGCGGAGTCAAGGAGGCCATTTACATGAAAAGGACCATCTCTGAATCGAGGAGGGGGCCTAAGGGTACATCTGTCACCATCTTACAATGCTGTGATTGCAGCCATTTCCCAACTCTCTGTGGATGGGACTCATGGCCATTGATCAGTGGGCTTTGATCAGTGGTTGTTGATCAATGGTCATGAGAATTTGTATAATTATGATGAAGGAACTGACCTCCCAGCCCATTGTTTCTTCAGTAGGCTGGTTTAAGTCATTATGCAAATGTATTGTTTATGAAATTGGGGAAACCTGCAGTCAGCTGAGACTGAAGAAGTCACTTCGATGAGTGACGAAATGTTTCTCCCACTGAAAATGCAACATCCAGATGAACAGACTCAACTTTTGGAGACCTACATTAGAAGGTTTGACTGACCTGTCTTGGTTTTGAGCAGGTCCTTCATCACGTCCTCAGCTAAAGCCTCTTGAACACATATATCATTATGTTATGTCCTGTAGACATAACAAAACTTGACACCAGACGGGCCCCCTCTCTCCTGTAAGCCACCTTGTCTCCTCCAGTGATGCGACTGATCACTGCAGTGTCATCCGCGAACTTTATTTATTTATCGATCAGCTTAGACCAAAACCTTTGGTCTCAGACATGCTTAAAAACCTTTCAATGGATCAGAAATCCCAATTTGCAATTAATACAATACAAAATATTACATAGAGTGCACTATACTGGTCATAGGATGTTCAAGATGGGCTATACATCTTCTAACAACTGCTCACACTGTCAAGCAAATACACCGGACAATTATATCCACGCTCTTTGGTTCTGTCCACCAGTGCAGAAATTTTGGCGTGAGATATGTGAAGACTTATCGAAGTGTCTGAAATGTAACATTCCAGCCTCCCCTTTAGTGTGCTTGCTGGGCAACTTGGATGAGGTCACTACAGAAATAAACACAGCCCACATTATTTTTACGGCCCTATGCATTGCCAAGAAAACAGTCCTCATGAACTGGAAAAATAAAAATAATCTTAATTCTAACCAATATAAAAAACATCTAATAGATCACATTAGTCTTAATACAGCCTCTGCCATCACATTTGATCAATCACTCTGGGCTCCTTTGATCGGCTTCATCACCTAGTGGGGGTGGGGGGTCATGGTTTGGTCCTGCCTTCGCTATTGTGGTTGATATGGGGATAGGGACGGCCTTAGGGCATCTGGGGATTCCCTAGGGACGTTTTCCCTCGAGGACCTAACGCGGGGGTTGTGGTCATGACCTGGTTAGGGGCTCTGGTGGCTCTTAGATGGTGTTTTCCTTGTGGCTGTGTACAGTGGAGATGGGGGAGGGTCTGTGCTGGTGGACGTGGGTTACTGGCCTGGTAGCCTGGCTGCCCCGGGGTGCGTCCGGGACAGGCGTGGAGGCTTGGGGGTCTGGAGGTGCTCTGCCCCCAGGCTGGGGCTCTGGCTGGGCCTTGGGTCCTGGTTGTTGTGTCGCCGGGGTGGTGGGCGAGTGGGTGCATGGGGGCTCAGCCCCGGTGCAGGGGACCTCTGGTGCATCGGCCCAACTGCAGGGCTCGCTAACTGGTGGGGAGGCTGTTACATCTTTGCAGGTCTCCTCTCTACAGGAGCTCACTCTGCAGGTGGGGGAGAGATATTGGAGAGGTGGAGAATGAACTCAACCTGGGTGTCTATTGTCTTCTGGAGTCTGGGAGAAGATTGGATGATGGGGTGGGTGCAGTTTTCTCTGCAGTTGGGTTGGGTGGGCTGCCCCGGACTCTGTGGGGTGGGGTGGTGCTGCTGCTGTGGGCCCCGGTCCGGATGGGCCTGGGCCCCCTTGCCCTGGTGGGTTCCAGAGTGTGAGGGTGCCTACTGGGGTCAGCGGGGGAGCTGGCCCCAGGGAGGGGCCGCTTGCCCCTCCCTTTCTTCCCTCCCCATCCTCAGCTGCCTCTCTCTTCCTGCTCCACCACACCCACACACACGCAGGTCTTGGGGTGCAGGTGTGTCACCATGGTGCAGGGGAGGCACTCCCCCTCTGTCCCCTTCTGGCCACCTGTGCCTCAATTTTATTCCACAACCTAGACATCCACATTACTCATACTCTCATAACACATATATATAGGGCCTTGGGGGTGGGCACGTTATACAGCGTCCAGAGGATGGTCTGAGTATTCAAACCCACCTCTGGCGCTGGTGCCCTACCCTCAATTTTAAATGCATATAGACACTGAGGGTTTTCGGGAGGAGCCGTGCTGCTCTCTGGCAAGAAGCACCATGCCCTCCTGTGTTTTAAATGCACTTTAGAACAGCACGCAGCAACACTACATATGAGCGGGTGGAGGGAGGTTTGGGGTTTTCACTCACCCCCGTTCTGTTAACCATCGGGGCTGGGGGTCTGGGAGGTGGTGCTGGCCATCGGATTGGGGTCTGGGATGCGGGGCCTCCCTGCTACTGCTTTCCTCCACCCCAGAGAGAAGGGTTACATCTCCTGGGTCTGGGTATGGTTTGCCCCTCTGGGTGCAGGGGTACCCGGACCTGGGATATAGAGTATGTTTGGGGAGTGTGAATGTGTGTACAGTGTCTATTTGTGTCTGTCTCCACGTCGGGTGAGTGCCGAGTATTTGTTTGTGTATATGGGGATGAGAATGCACGTTTGTGTCTCCGTGCGCCTGTTCGTCTGTGTCTATATGTCAGCTTGGGTCTTAGACTTCATCTCTCTGGGAACATCTCAGGCTCTCTAAGGTATGGAGGCCTATCTCCCCTCACCACACTCCCTGCCAATGGCTGATGCCCTCAGACGTTGGTGTGTTGGTGGTTCTTGGTGTCTGGGGCTGGGCGCTTATGTATGTACCGACTCACTCCTGGTGGCCGATTGGCAGGGCCTGGCGCCTGTGGCCCGGCTGGGGTTAGGGTTAGGGTTAACCCTGGGGGTTGGGGTGCCCTCAGGCCTCTGGTCTCTGGGCCTGAGGCCCGGTCCTCTCTGACACAGCTGGCTGCCGGAAGAGCCCACTGGCACATCACTGCAACCCGCTCTGGACTCTGCTCCGTGGCCGCTGTGTGACCACTCGTTTGGGGCTCTCCTCAGATCTTTCTGGGATAGTGGCGCGGCTGCCCCTCTGTTGGTCTTCCTTGGTCTCTTGTGCTCTGGGGGCCTCTGGATGTCTGGAGCCTGGATCTCCTCCATACCTGCTTCATGCCCTGGGGGACGAGGCTATGGCTCCCCACACCCCCTAGCAGATCGTTACATGGAGAAATCTTTTGAATACAAGCATGCTGATCCACACAGGTGTGCACACAGGTGTACACACAGGTTTTCACAGACACAAGCTACACCTTTCTTGGCTGCTACCTCAAAGCACATTGTGCGCTGTCGATCTTGCTTACTGCACAATAACATGTAATATTTAGTATCTACCGTTACCTACTGCTAGGTAGTTTATTGTGATGGTGTTGTATTTAGTATGTTGCTCTTTTTTGTTTGTTTTCTCGTATGTTTTTTCTTATCCCCATACAGGTGATCCAGGTGTTTTGTTTGTTTTTCTTTCTTTTTTTTTCTCTCTTCCCCCCTTTCTCACCATCTCTTCTCCCCTCTATTTTTCCTTCTCTCCCTCTCTTTCTTTCAGTTTTTTCTCCCTGTCCTATCCCCCAGTCATGTCTGTCCCGTCTGTAATAACCGAAAAATCAAATAAAATAAATAATTATAATAAGGTTCAATCAAATGGACCAATATGGCAAGGCCATGATGATCCAATTGGTAAAGTAAATCCGCTTGGCAAGTTTCTTGGCCTTCAGACAACAATTCTGATGGCTAAAGATCCAAACGGGACAGGCAAAAAAAATTTTTAAAAATGTAGGCCAGCACCACTCTCTCAAAACACTTTGCAATGATTGGAGTGAATGCAACTGGTCTGTAGTCGTTTAGGCAGGTGGCTGGGCTTTTCTTGGGGAGAGGGATGAAAATTGTGGTCTTGAAGCATGTGAGAACGATGCTTTGGCTGAGGGAAAGGTTAAAGATGGAGGTGAGAACATCAGCCAGCTCGTTAGCACATTCTCTAAGGGCCCGTCCAGGGATGTTGTCTGGCCATGCTGCCTTGTGGGAGTTGATCTTCCTCAGGACCTTGTGTACTTGGTCTATTGAGACCACTGGCGGGGGAGAGGGTCAGGTGGTCTGGGGGTCCTGGAAGGTCTTGGAGGGCTGTAGGGTCTGGGAGATCTGGGAGGTCTGGAGGGTCTGGAAGGTCTGAGGGGTCTCAAAGTGGGTGTAAAACATGTTGAGATCATCCGGCAGACCGCCTGCCGAGCTGATGGTGTTGGTGGTGGCCTTATATTCTGTGATGTGCTGCAGGCCTTGTGTACAGGCCACATGTACTACACTGTAAATGTGTAGTACATGTGTGCCAAAAATGTGTTATAGGCACAGTTAATGCTAGCATGAACAGATAATTCTTGCTAGCTTGGAAGTTGTGGTGGTTTGAACTAACCCTCTTCCCTACTGTTTGCATTTGGTTGTAGGAGCTGGAGTGGGAAAGTTAATGACTTGGGGGTCTTTGTTTCTTTTACCTTTCGTTGTCAGGTATGTCAGATTTCGTGTTGGTTTTTTTAAATCTTATGTCAAATATGTTCCATGTAAGTTCGTACTTTATGTTTAATGTGAAAATAAATGCAGCCCTTTTCTACAATTCCCCTGTGGGAGAGGAGCTGGAGTGGAAAGTTAATGACTTGGAGGTCTTTGTTTCTTTTACCTGTCATTGTCAGACACAATGCAGGAACACACCGGTTACACTTGTAGATGCCAGACATCAGATAACTGCGACTCTCTTTGTTAGGTCTAATTGTTGAATGTTGCCATTGTGTTTCTTAAATTTGTACAGTCTTAGTTCAAGCAGTATTATCAAAGCCATTCCTTTGATCCTGAGCACCTCTAACCACTTTGTGTTGGGGGAGGTTTTATTGGAGATACATCCTATCTGAAAGATCTGTTTCTTGTGTTGTAAGCTTCCTGCTTTTACGACCCTTTGGTCAGCAGGAGGTCTCACACACACACACACACACACACACACACACACATTCCTACTTACATATAAAGGTTCACACATATACATACAATGCCTTAGAACCATGTGGGCGTTGCTTTGCTGTGTTTTGTGTGAACTGTCTCTCAATAAAAGGCAGCGAGAGAAGGGCGGATTTGGGGTCATTTTCGTGCTGGACACAGATGAGGCCTCCCTTGCGCAAGTAATCGATCGATCGCTGACTGTCTTGTTTTCAGCCGGAACCTAACACATCGCATCCACCGCGAGGAGAGGGAGAGGACGCCACCGCAACGTCTGGGATGATTGACGGAAAGCCCTGGTGCCTTGGTGCTTGTCACCAGGCCGGAAAGTTTGTGTCTGAACTCCCCTCGGGATGGATGGCGATTGACGGGATACAGAGACTCTTCCCATGAACGGAAACAACACGAACAGTAAGTACAGAAGGCCTTAGAGAGCGGCTACGTGACCCTGCGTTGATCGCAGGTACGGGAGCGCGCTAGCCGCGTGAGAGAGACGCAGGCTTCTCCGCCGTGTGGGGCGTGGAGACAACCTAGGTTCGGTGACTCCACCGTGAGGAGTTTTCGGAATCTCCGCCATTTGGGGCGTTTGGAGAGTGTCCGACGGTTGAATTCTCCACCATATGGGGCGTTTGAGAGTTTTCAACAGAGAGCGCTGGCTGTGCGTGTAGACACAAGCGATAGGCCTATGTGTGTGTGTGCGGGCCAGACGTGGTCTGTGTGAGTGTGGCTGATTGTTGTCTTGTGTGAGAATAAAATGTGTAAGGCTGCCTTAGAAGGGGATGTAAAATTTATGGAGAAATATTCACCGGGCAGCATGCAGTATGTAGGTTGTTGGTGTAAGAAATATGGATTTGAAGGGATATTAGTGGAAGTTCAGTGTAAAATGCTTGTAGAAAGAATAACTGTAAGTGCAGCAGGTAAAACAGGGACAGCTAAGCAGAGGAAGGAATTGCAGTTAGCAGTCGCTAAGTTGTGGCTGGAGCAGGCTCAAAAGAGAAGAGAAGCACAGAATGTTAAAAGAGCAATATTATAAGCAGTAGTTGTGAAACCTGAGGATGAAACCACAGCTCAATCCACTGCAACTACTCTAGAACAATACCGTAGAAAAGCATTAGAAAGAGCAAGAATGTTAGCAGAAAGAAGAGCCAGAGAAGAGCATGAGAGGCAGAGGTGGAGGAGAGACTAAAGGTTGAGTATGGAGAGGCATTAGGAGCAGCATTGAGTCCAAAACAGACTAGGCAGGAGAGGAGACAGAAAGGAAAGAAAGTGAACATAAGCGTTGCAACCACATATCCATCCCTGACACAACAGAAAAAAAACATATGGTGTTTAAGTCGGCCTTGAAAGAGGATGAAATACACTGCAAAGTTTTATTGGGCAGCACGTGGTGTGTGGATCGTTGACGAATGAAGTGAAATTGTGCTCTAAGCAGAAGTGAGTGTGAGTGTGTCTGATGTCACGGTGTGTGTGAAAAGGTATCCAGCTGGGGCAGACGTGATTCTGCAGGTCACCTGCCCAGTGGACAAAGAAATAACATAGTTGTGTGGTGAATGATAGCACGAAGAGTGTTTGGTGTTTCTCAGCCTGAAACAGCTGTAACACTACTTTCTGTTTATGAGAGAGAGAGAGAGAGAGAGAGAGAGAGATGTGTGTGTTGTTTCAAGCAGTGATGAGAATCTGATTGGATGAATGTTTGAGATTAAACTGGCTGTTGATTTGTCTTTTGTTACTAAGTTGAGCCTGCCAATTGGGTTGGTACGATTTATCCCCCTGGCATGAAAAACATGTGTCATGACTTAAACAAGGCCTTTCTTTCCTTTGCTTTCCTTTATTTGCTTTCCTTTCTTTTTATTTTGTTACTTTCATGGTGCACTGAAAGTTTCGGTTGATGATCTCTGTTTGAGCAGATATGCATGATTAGAACAGAAGCGCTATACAACTCGTCGTCGAGAAAACTGTTGCAAAAGTGAGTTTCTCCAAAAATTAAAATGGGCTTGGGAGAAAGCCACTTATTTGGGACAATCAAAAAACAAGTCCCTGCCAAAAAGGATTCAGCGATGTAATCCAGTCTAAATTCTTTTTTTCTTTTTTTTGAAATGACGTCATTGCTGGCAGTAGAAACTTATTGCGTCACGAGAGGTTCTACTGTCAGCAAATAAAAAATGAGTGGAAAAACTGACTGACTGACAAAAGCTGACAAGACTGACTGACTTAACACCATTGTGTGAAGTTAACCCCCAACTGACAAAGGTGTGGCTGTATCTCTGTGTGTGTCTCTATTGCAGGAGCAGAAGGAGACCACAGGAGGAAACTTGGGTCACATGACTATGTGAACTCTGAAAATTTAACCTTTTTAGTTTAAAATTTTCTGTGTCTGTGAATTCACCATGGGTTTGTTATTAACTACTTTGTGTTGCTCACAGAGATTACTGTGAGAAAGAGTGTATACAAATGCGCAGCGCTAACATTTACCTTTCTTTTTACAGCAGATGGTTAATCATGTGATTTGATCATGTGATTTATAGCAGGACACAACTTAATGATGTTTTTCTACCGCAGGATTACTGAGATTTTGTGTGAAGAAAACTGTGGTTACAGGCTGTGTGTTGATGATGAAATTACACTGTGTTGTGGAGAAAATATGAATGTTACAAGGGAGAAGTGAATACAGTGTGACACTGTGTTTGAAACCAGTGTTACTTCTTTTTACAGCAGAGTGTTAGCTTTATGACCTTCTTGATCTCTGGAATCTGGATGGCCGGCACCTGACCACCAGGATGAACGTGTTTGGCTAATGTTTGTTTTTCTTTAAGAGTGTTTGTAAAGGATTCAGCACAGACAGACGAGTGACAATTGAACAGATGTGCAGTGGTTACAGAATAGTTGAATATGGGGCTCATTAGCTGGCCACTATTGAGCTCACAGTGATAAAATGAGTGGAGTGATGTTGCTTAAGGAAAGTCACCGATTAAATTGTGGAATAAATTGGGATGGTTCATGATTTGGGACAAATTATGATAATAATAGTGATTTAATGATTTGAGAATATCTGCACATGATACTTGTCTTTTATGCTGAATACTTTATTACTCTTATGATCTATAGTTGGTTGAAAATGTGAAGTTTGATTTAAAGACTTTGTCTTCCAGGATACAGGCTCCATGTGGAGCTGAGAGTTAAACAAGCTAAACATTTAATTGCTGACTGATGTTTTTACACAGGGTTACAGGTTGGAGTATGGCTGCTCCAAGGGACAAACCCTGGAGATTGTTTTAGGGGGACTGTGCAACATTCTTGTACATGTCTCATTGGGGAGTTGACACATGGCGGAAGCCATGTGGCGAGAGGAGTGTCATTTTAATTTGCAGATGTCGTGAGATGCCATGACGAGAAGGAGTGACTGAGGAGATCGTCCACAAGATGGGAGCTGAGGCCTAGAGAGAGGCTTCAGGAGGATCGGAGATCGCCTTCAGCACAGAGAGCTGTGCTACTGAGCTTCTAGGAGATCGTCATGAGGAGACTCTGCACAGCGAAATCTTAAATAAGATGAAAGACTTGCGACGTTGACGTTGAGGAAGACAACTAAGGTGTACGACGTGCTCTGCCTTTAAAATCTTCAGCAACGTTGAATCATGAGAACTTGAGGGAGCGTGCCAGGCTCCAAAAAGTGACAGCGCAGAGGAGGTCCAGTGATGGACTTGTGGTTCTGTGAACAGCACAAATGCCAGGTGACTGTGAAAAACCTAACAGCACTTTTTCCACAAGTGAAGCCAGTAACTTACTATCCTAACAGATTAGCTCTAGTTGCTTGTGCTTTACCTCCATGCGTGAGATCAGTATATGCAGCAGCTTAAGCTGTACAATGTTTCAGGATATAGTTTTTCACCTTTTTGACACTGTTAGTTCCACACGAGGTAGATGTCTACTACTGCAGACTAAAATTACATTTCTGTCACCTACAAGACACTTGTCTTTAATGTTACTGTTACTCTCATAACCATACATAACCATGAGTGGTGCACAATTCTGAATCCGTCAAACCTTTTGCCAACGAAAGAAGAGAACACTTCTCATGAGTGTAGAGACCACGTAGAGAAGGAGTGTAAGCCGAGGGATGACTTAATAGATGTGCCACTTGGTGAGGGAAAGGTTTGGTTTGTTGATGGTTTGAGTTTTACAACAGTAGAGGGACAAACTAAAACAGGTTATGCTGTAGAAGATAGTGAGAAAGTTATCTGTGCAGGACAACTAGCATGTTTCATATTTGTTTGAGCAGCAGAGATGCTAGCTTTAACGGAAGTGTGTAAAGCTGCAGAGAAATAAGATGTGACAATATACACTGATAGCTAGCATGCATTTGCTACATTACATTTCTTTGTGATGCAGTGGGTGAGAAGAGGTGTGACAGCCTCTACAGGGAAACCTGTAGAACACGCCAAACTCTTGCAAAATCTGCTGGAGGCAGAGTTTTTACCCAGTAGGATTGCCGTTTGTAAATGTGTAGCACACATGTGAGGGAAAGATCCAGTTGCATTAGAGAATGCTTTTGCAGATAAGATCGCGAAAGAGGCAACTTTAGGAGAACATGGTGTTAACGTTTTAGCAGTGCAACGCCAGCAGACGTTGGCTATTATGCGGGATGCACTGGTAGACATGCAGGGCCACTCATCTACTGCAGGGAAACAGTTGTGATTTACAGTAGGAGCGAGCTTCCAGGATGGTGTTTGTTATCTGTGTGATAAACCAATACTGCCTTAGAATTTGTATAAGACTGCTGCTATTTTGCGCCATGGGCTTTGCCATGTCGCAACAGGAGGGAGATAATGAGTAGTTTATACTGTAAGATTAAATACCCTTAAAAAAATTTTTTGCAGGTCATGTATGATATGTTGCAAGCACAATTCTCGGGGTAATTTGAGACCTAAGAGAGGGAAATTCCCCAGACCCAGTCACCCATTTCAAGTTATTCACATGGACTATAGAGCTGTCCAGCTGTAATAACTATGAGTATTGTTTAGCGATGATGGTTCACATTTTGTAAATGAAGTGATTAGATTAATGGCACAACATTTAGGGATAACACTAAAAACATCATTGTTTATATCACCCACAAAGTGCAGGGTTGATAGAGAGAACTAATGGAATAGTAATGTTAAGACTTAGGAAGAGACACGCAGGACATGGTTAAACTGTATAGAATTAGTTAGGAGGTATACGAATGTACATGAGGATTACTCCAACAGAGAATGGTCTGACTCGTTGAGATTATATATGTTAGAGTATTTAGAGTTCTAGTCTTCTGTAGTGATGATAGGAGAGCAGAAGAGAGAGCATATTAGCAGATTAGATGCTTAAAATGTTTAAAAGTAAAGAAGTCTTGAGAACAAATGATCTGCCAGATGATTCTGTTTCTCCGCAGGAGCAGAGTCTGAAGTCTAGAGATTGGATGTTGATAAGGCCATGGAGAGGAAGTGCTGGTCCAGTCCACGGTGGGAAGGTCCATATCGGATGCTGCTGATGACGACCACAGCGGTGAAGTTGCTGGAAGGAACGCTTGGATACATCAAGCGCACTGCAAGAAGGTGACACACATTCAGGCCAGCTCGGGGTAAGTGGCAGGAAGACCGGGTACAAAGGGGGGGGAAGCCTCCAGGGCCCCTCGTCTCAATCCGGTGAAGAAACCAACTGAGCCACAGGTACTCATCAGAATGGCTGGGAATGTGCTGTGCGCCTTCTTGTGCCTGTGGACCCAGAGTGGGATGACAGGAGCGCACTGGGACAGAGCAAACCACACCCAGTGCCCGCATGGGGTTTCAACAACTACTGGTGGCAGTTTGTGAACACAACCGCTCACATAAAGAACAAGACCAATGTTTATGCTTGTGATGCCACTGGCTACACATTCTTCTGGACTGTGGCCATATAGCATCACTGAGAGCGAGACAGTTTGTTGGTTGCCATAGCAACACATCCAGGAGTGAACGTACTTGGAACACTGCCAACTTTTCAACTTCTGAACCTGACTGGACGGTTGATTCACCAGTAGCTGGGAAGGTGAACTGCTCTGGTACGACAGACCTGATAGTCTGACTCCAAGTATCTGACTTGCTGCAGGACATTGAACAGCTAAATGAACTGGAAATAGGCCAGTTGCCTATGTGTATGAAGGGCAATGGATTAGTCCAAGTTGGAGATTTACCATGAAATTTGTGCAACGTCACCTATTCTTTGTGTCCTCTGCAAGAAGGATGCAAACAGAGAAGCCTTTTATCTACATTTACATCATGAACACTTCTTTAAGCTGGTTGAGGTTTTGAGCCAAGAAGATCAAAACAGCTTGATCCAATTTCCTTTACAAAGCTTTTCCTGTGGTGACAACAGGACAGGAGAAGTTGTAAATGCAGATAATTTACCAGTTGACTCTAACCCCCACAGGATGCCTATAGTGAGAAGATCTGGGGGTGTTGATAGGAGTCATAAAGAAGGGTGTTGACCAGGCTACAGCTTTGAAGTTAGCTGAGAGCCACATGGACAAACAATAAAGTCAACTGATGTGTTTGAATGTCTATGTCTGTATACAGTTGGATTGTAGTGACATATGATTTTTGAGTATGTTGATTCTTCTTGTTTGACTGTTACATTCAGTTGTTTACTTGCAGGAATACATAATGAGTCACACGACAGGAGTAGATGCACCACAAGGCTGGATAACTAGGTGAATGTCTGGTCCTTGGTGGCATCTTCTTTTGAAAATATTAATTCCTGTTTTTGGACTGTTGACACTAATTTGCTTACGTATAGGATGTAATTTACTGTGTATGAGATCAATGAGAAGCAGGTTAACTGCTTATATGTATTAACTGTGAACTTTTGCATCGATAGAAGGTGAATGAAGAGGAGTTGTGTATGAATGAAATCTACACTGACACTGTCCAAACAAAGGGTGCATAAGTTGAAATTTAAGTATATACAATGACAAAAAGGGGGGAAATGTTAGGTCTAATTGTTGAATGTTGCCATTGTGTTTCTTAAATTTGTACAGTCTTAGTTCAAGCAGTATTATCAAAGCCATTCCTTTGATCCTGAGCACCTCTAACCACTTTGTGTTGGGGGAGGTTTTATTGGAGATACATCCTATCTGAAAGATCTGTTTCTTGTGTTGTAAGCTTCCTGCTTTTACGACCCTTTGGTCAGCAGGAGGTCTCACACACACACACACATTCCTACTTACATATAAAGGTTCACACATATACATACAATGCCTTAGAACCATGTGGGCGTTGCTTTGCTGTGTTTTGTGTGAACTGTCTCTCAATAAAAGGCAGCGAGAGGAGGCCGGATTTGGGGTCATTTTCGTGCTGGACACAGATGAGGCCTCCCTTGCGCAAGTAATCGATCGATCGCTGACTGTCTTGTTTTCATTCATGATGAATAAGTCTCTAGAATTAGCGGGGTTTGTGGGAACAGACCCAACACTCTTAATTTTTTCTCATTTGCACCATCGATGTAAACCATAGAGATGGTTTATCCAAGAAGATCAGCAATTTCTGAAATACTAAAACCAGTTCCTCTGGGCATGAATAATCGTCCCATATTAAAAGTCCCCCCTGCCATTCTGATGCTCAGTGCATGGTTTTGACTAAATACATCAGTGAGCAGTTGAACAGATATAAACAGAAGATATACACTGCCACTCATGGTTTTTCTTTATTTTTACAACTTGAAGCAATATATGATATATGAAGCAAATATGTCTTATATTTTAGATTCCTGAAAGCGCCCCCCCCCCCCCACCACCACCACCACCACCTTTGTTTTTGTTTTTGGCCTGGCTTCCACAATTACCTGACCTAAGTTGACTCAGCATCTGTGGGAACGTCTTCACGACTATTGGAAAACCATTTTAGGTTTTTTTAGGTTCATTTTATCTCATGAACACAGTGAGAGAATGCCAAAAGTGTGGAAAGCAGCAGTAAAAGCAAAGGGTGGCTATTTTGAAGACTCTAAAGTATTAAAAAAATGTTTTGAGTTATGTCATACTTTTTTCTTTATTACATAATTCCATTTGTGTTCACTTATAGTTTTGAAATATAAAGAAAAAACATTAAATGAGAAGGTGTGTTCAGACTTTTGACTAGTAGTGTATATATACTGTTGAGACACAAGTGATCAGGAAAAAAATCTGTTTACCTGGATGCAAAAAAGAAAATTTTTTGCTGGTGTAACTTGTCCATTATGGTCCAGGGATTATGCTACAAAACTAATGCAAACTGAATTGAGAATACCTGTCATAAAGCCAGAAAGATATGACTGAGGATTGTTAATAACCACTGGGTTGAAAAAGAAGTGGTATAGATTAAATAGCATCTGTTGCTTGTAGTTCAGAGTTCCATGTATAGAGTCTGTATTTTCATTAGCTGGTAAGGGAAGGATATTAAAGATTAGGAGGTTTTAGGTATCATAAGGCCCAGAGTCTTTTGACCTTTTCAGTGTACATCACTGCTGTTGTTTTTGGGTGTGAGGGAATTAAAGGCTCACTGAGGGATATCTTGGCCAGTCTAATCAGTGTGAACTGGGGAGAGAAGTTCCTAAGATGTGGGAGTCTGTGTGACAAAGTGGCTAGGACAGAATTCATTTGCCATTTGTCACTTGCATATATTGTTATTTTGTGTTCTGTTATCCTATAGTCTATCATAATGCTTTAATGTAAACACAGCACATGTAGCCTTGGCTCTACATACTATCCCGGGTCTGTTTGTGGTAGCATTGGTTATATTTATTTCATCTGTGCAAATGTACTTAAAGCTAAATGTCACTTCATCATTAATTGATTTGAATCTTTCATTTGTTTATGTAGTTTGGTTATACTTACCATTGTGTATTCCTTTGAGCAGGTCCTATGTGTAAAATAGGTATGTGGGAAGGGCCGCCCCAGTACTTCCTGATTTTATAGGATATGATGTCATTGATCATGTCACTTGGGTGTAACCAAATGAAGGGTTGTTTCTTTTGTGTAAAATTGTGTATTTAATTTAAAATAACCTCATGAGTCAGACTAGGTGAAGAGATTGACTTTTCAAACTGTTTAGTTGGGTGAATGAGTTTGTTAAGTGGGAAAATGATTTTATTCCTGTTTCTTTGTCTAGACTGTTATTTAGTCTACCCTGTTTTCCCAATGGTAGAGGTTAATGAGATCCAGGTGTGAGTGTAATTCTATATAAAGCAGGTGAGATTTTGACTCACAGGTTATGTTTTGTGAAACAATTGTTGAGAGGTGACGCCAGAAAATAAAGAACACTTAAAAGAAACTTGAACAGTCTGCAGATGCTGTCTTCCTATCATCTTCCATGCTGCTCATGTTATGCTACATCACAGTCTGCAATATGAGCTGTGGGACGATATATACACCCTCCTTAGGTCTCTGCAAAGAGCATTCCTTAATCAACTCACAGTAAAAATGAGGTCAGTGAAAGTGAGAATCCACCTTTAAACATTTAAATAGTCTTATGATCAACTTCAGTCTTTGTCCACTGGTCAGTTATAATGTTTGATAGTTCTGGTTGACTGCCATTGAAGCTTTCATCTTAATAATGTGTGTTTGTTCCAGGTTAGAAAAGTGCAGAACAAGCAAAACTTGAAAGCTTGTTAGTCTACAGCTGTGTAAAGAACTGATTGTTCTGTCAAAAAACTCTTGAGCAGTTGTTTTTTCAAATACAGGTAGTTTCAGTAAATTCTATTTAATTTTTAGTGCCATGTTGTGTACAAAAGCCTTTCCAGTCCCCATGTAAATGAGGAAGGCCAAGTATCTTAGTGGCAAATTTAGAGAATTTGAGTGATGTCTGTGATGTGATGTACATTTTTCATCCATTAACCTATGAATATTTAAAATTTCCAAGTCCACCATTTTGAAGAACGAGTTAATCTTCCTCCTAATTGATTTTTGCTTAGTTCCCTTTTTCTTTCACAGTTTAGATTTTAACATACTGATGCTTTCTGTCACCTTTCTGGGTTGGAATAATAAAAATGCCAAGTCTAATTAATTGTCATTCCAGGTTTTAAACTGTTCCCCTTCTTTTAGCTGCAGGCATCACTGAGATACAAGTTACCAGTATTAGCATTATTAGATGCTAAGAAATAACAGCAATCTTTCAGCTGTGAGGTTGGAGGTCTGGCAATAAAACAGGACTTTGAGACAGTACATAGAATTTTGTGTCCCAATTTTGGACTTTTTAATTTTGTTTTTGACTTTTTATTTTCAGTTATTCTTTGGCGAGTATCATGGTCCTGGGTCTGAGACACTGTTTTTAGATCCTGTATGTTATCATATTTTCATATTATTATCATATTTTCTGTTTGATTTTCTGTTTAGTTCTTCGCATGTTTTGTTATCATCTTTGTTTATCTTTAGTTGAGGCTTTAGTTGAGTTTCCTGGATAATGAGATAGGCAAAGACCCAGCTGGGGGTCGCCCTCGAAGTTCTCCCAACTCACCTACGAGTTACTGCTCTCAGTGTCAGTGTCCTCGATGAGATCACTAGAAGTGAGTACATTAATTTGTACATTTACAAGGTACCCCAAACATCATTAGTTTGAGACTTCCCTTGGTTAAAGATGTATAATCCTTATGTTGACTAGACTTGCTAGAAAATAACTGTCTGGCATACACATTTGGTGCAAGAACTTGCTCTGTCCCTACTGCCCACCAACCATATGAGTGCATCTTAAAACTCCTACTGGGTGATTGTTTGCCCAGTAAACACCAGAACAATGCTCCAGTCATGTTCCAGGCCTTAGTGAAAGATGTAGACTTGACCCTAGACCTTTTTCTTTTGCTGGCTTTCTTTCAGAGTAGAATTACAACATGGGGAACCATAAGCTCCTCGTTGTGAAGATGGTACTGGAAGAGTAGAGACACTGGCTTGGGGGCTTTGAACAACCATTTGAAGTCTAGACAGACTGGATAATAGGAACTTGGTCTACCTCCGATTAGCCAATTGCCTCAATCATGACATACCAGGTGGGCTCTTTAATCTTACTTATTATCCAGGTTCCTGGAACTGCAAGCCGTATGCTCTTTCATGTCAGTTTTCCACCAATGAGACTTTAGAGGAACCAGACCTCATCTTGACTTACCTATGTGTTCACCGCAGAAGGGAAATTACATTTCTGGTTAGGATGTCCTAGCAGACCGAGGCCCTGCTTGGATATCAGGTATCCCTATTTTCAAAGCACCTCTGCAGAGAACAGCGGAACAAAAAAATGGACTGGGTGTCTGTGTACGTTCTCAGTCATCCAGGTTACAATTCTTTTCTGTAAAAAGCATTTTTATTTTTGTATATAAATAAATGTTGATGTTGTGCTATGGGATTGTGTGCTTCAATTTTACTTATAATGTGCCAAATCACTACAACAGACGACTCAAGGCGATGCCGTCCAGAGTAAGGATCTTGTTAGCCACAGTGTTTCTAAGAGTTTTACGCCCCGTTACAATAACCTCAGTTTTATCTGAACTTAGAAGCAGAAAATTAAAGTTCATTATTCTAAGACATCCCGGCGGTTTAACCAATAAAAGTGGGTATCATATGCATAGCAGTGAAAATGTATGCTATGTCTTCTAAAGCACGTATAATGTAAACAGAACTGGTCTTTGCACAGAAGCCTGTGGAGCTTCATAATTAACCTCAGTGTGTGAAGAGGACTCTCCATTTAATAGTAGCTGTAATCAAATGTTATGGCCAACGGTGTTAAACGCTGCACTTCGGTCTAGCAGGGAAGATTTCAACTTTTCAATATGAATGAAGGCTGAAAACTGATTAGATTAATGTCTGATGATCTTTTCTGTGCTTCTTCAAGTTTGTAACACCGAACATATTAAAGGATGATATAAGGTTCTGCTTCTGTTGCACGTCTCCCCTGACACTCTCTGCTTCACCTGTCCTGTGCAGCTGGTCCAGCCGCTGCCTCCTTAAACTGGGGTGTTTAAAATCTCTTTACCTCTGTTGTGAACTTCACACAAAGTTTGTGGTAACAAAATCAAACTGACGAGGATCTCGTTTGAAAAACACACACTCACAAGACAAAATAAAAACAGACTGCTCAAAGCAAAAGCAGAGCCCTCACAGTTGGTAGTACAAAACACAGTGACAACGTGCGTATTAGATACCCTCAGTGCCAAAAGCATAAATATGAAAAAAAACCAAGAATATCCTAAAAATGGCATTGAGGGGGGTGTTACAGTGAAAAAAAAAAGCAGCCAAATTTTCATCTGAAAATGTTGACTTTTAGTAAAAACAATGCTCTGTAGTTTGATACTGTCGTTACAGACAAAGCGGATTTTTAAAGCCTTTGACGCACATTTGAAATGCAGTTATTCTCCTTATCAGCTGGAAACATTAAAGCCGTAAAATCGTTTTTTCGAACAGATAAAAACTATTGAACAAACAGCAATGTTGAGCCTGTTCCAAAGTTTGAATGTACATGTGTTGAAAGTGCGGCTCTTGTTCAATTATTAAACATACTTTCTTTAATTTTTCGAGCCACAAAAACAACAACTTTTAATTTTCTTCCGCTTGAGTCTCGGCCTCGGGTAGCTCTACTCATCATTGCTGAGTCAGTTGTCTGTTTGTGCTACTTTTTTCAAGGAGCAGTCGGATATTGATAAGGGTGACTTTATGTGTTTAGTTACTTACTTAAGTGGAAGTACTGTGGAAAGTTTTACCTTACATACACAGGGCTGCCAGTACAGGTTCTGAGGTAACTGTTTACAAGATGTTATAATCTATCCAAAGGTTCTTTGCAATTTTACATTGATAAACATTATCCTTAACATATTTGACCCACATAAAGTACTATGGCCATCATGCTGTCATTTATAATTGTTTAAATAACTCGTGTCTTAAGTCCTTCCATCACCCAGAAAATAAAAAAAAAAGTCGCATGGTTCACTTTTATACCACAAAATGTTAGAAATATAAGTCGTTCATAACAACCTGAAAGGTTGGGAGTTTAAAATGCAAACCAATGGAAGCAGCAGTAGAAGACTATAATGTCACAGAGCACACAGTGTCTATTATTGTGTAGACATGTATAAATAAGAGCTTAATAAAGATGCTTAATTTCTTAAGAAATAAACAGGTGGAGTGGTCTTTATCAAAAGTAGAAGTTGCATCTGTGGCTAAACTGCTGTACCCAAAAACTTTAAAAATCTACTGTGTGTGATGCTGTGTGAGTAAAGCTTGCCCTTCATACCCACGTGTAACAAACCATCTGTTGGGGGTTGTGGATTTGACACCTCAGCTTTGTGAAAGTGGGGAAACATGTTTGTGGCTGGGCATAAGATTTCTGCTTACAACTTAGAATCTCAGTTCTAAATGAAATTCAAATGTTTTTTAAGTATGGCTAATGTATTATTTGACTTCTAAGTCACACACACACACACACACACACACACACACACACACACACACACACACACACACACACGAACAACAACAACACAGAGAAGAAGAAGAGGGGGTAGTTTTACTACGCATCATAAAAACGCAATCATGCATCTTCCAACTGTATCTTTCTGTTCTGGCTTTAGAATCATTGGTTGTTTACTGATCCGTACTTTGGGAGTCATACTGTTGTGATACTGGGGAGAAAAGGATAAGGTTTGATAGACTAAACCATTACACACAAAACTTCAAAAACCTGAAGAGTGTGTGAGACTGCTAGCTGTGTGGTTCAGCAATAAACTTATCTACAAATATGTTAGTAAAGAGTAACATGTACTTCTGTCCCATTAAGCAACGGTTTAACAAATTTCACTGCAAACTATAAAAGGAATCTGGATTTAAACAGAACATAGTAGTGATGGATTAAGTGCAGGAAACACTAGTATAAGGTGTCTATGGAACAAATCTCCTTCAACGTTCAAATGACCAAAGTGAGGACTACAAGCGTTTCTCTCAGTTGGTTGTGTTTAGGGAAAAAGCAGCTAAATACACTGAGACTGCTCCACATTGTTAGCGAGTTAACTCTGGATGTCTGTGGGTTTGTCAAACTTGGAGTGAACAAAAGCAGAAAAACAGTAAAAGATGCAGACGGTGAAAGTCTGGTTTATTTCATGAACACAATGAAACATTTTACAGTCCACAGAGCAAAGTAGCATACATGATAAATAGATACACATAACACAGACAGTGAGAAGTAAAACTCGTCGTCTTACCACATGTTATATTCTGTAAGCTTAAAACAAACCACAGAAATTAGAGTTTAGTGTTTTAAAGTCATCTATTAAAAACATGAGTCAACATTACTGAAGTGACACTTTAACGATGCTTCATATCACCGTGTTTATGATGATAAAACATGTTCTCTCATTAGTAGATGTCTGCGCTGTCACTTGTCATGAAAATGTCCAGAGCCTGGGTTCAGCTTCCTCTTCAATCACCATTGATCATTATTAGGGCCACAAAAGATTTGTTACATTATCCCCATAAACAACATGCTTTTATAGAAATCATTGTGACACAAATATTTAGATTCTTGTTTCACAATGTGCATGAACTCAAAATCTTTAGAGTTTCATATTTATAAAGTATCGCAAAGAATACATTTATACCATCGTATGAGCTACACTTCTTGTAAAAAATAGACTGATTGGAAATGCGTTTGAAAAAGCTCCTGCTGTGACCTTCCTTCTGTGAGGACGCACACACACACACACACACACACACACACACACACACACACACACACACACACACACACGCACGCACACACACGCACACAAATGCACGCACACACACGCACACAAACGCACACACACACACGCACACAAACGCACGCACACACACGCACACAAACGCACGCACACACACGCACACACACTCGCACACACACACACGCACACACACTCGCACACACACACACGCACACACGTACACACACTCACACACACACACACGCACACACACAGAGAGAGAGAGAGGGAGATCATTAATACAAAGGATTGGAGTCGGTTTTGGATTTTCACTTGTTGTTGGCTTTAATATGAACAGTCACACAAAATTCATTCAATTTTTTTTGCCTTTGCTTCAATTAGGATGTTTCTTTAAATCTACCATACCTTTTATTGTTCAAAAGGTTTACTGACATAGTAAGGAAGTAGCTAGGGAACTCAGTAAGTATGAGCAACAATAGCTTGGGGACAGTTTCTCCAATAAAGAGGAATTCATCATCTGCAGTTCGTCAAAAAATGCCATTAAAACAATTCAGCAGATCCTCAAACTTTGGATACAAACTGTTTTCAGCTGTAGAGGTAGAGGTACACTTCATGTACTTATCAACATACAGTTCAGAGGCTTGCATTAGAGTGCTTTGGTGCTTGGGCGTCTTTTATTTAGCATGGTTATACCATTGTGAACGTAGCTATATAAATACGCTCAAGAGTCTATCGTGTGTTTGTCATGCAACTAAAAATTCGAAAATATATTTTTAAATCAGTAACTTTGCAAATTTAGAGGATTTGTTTTCGGACAACATATGTGTCACATTTTAAACAGGGTTTGAATAATCAGCACTGACATACAGACATTTATGTGCTGGGTATAACAGACATGCTTACCGTGTGAAAGACCCCCCGATGTCTTGGAGCAGAGAAACACGCTGTATTGTTGCTTTTCTCTATTGTATAAGCAACGCCCAAATGTCAGAAACGCTCTGTGCGGGTAGTCGGCTCAACGCACATCCAGGCATCCGTGTGAAAGAAAGGCGTCGCTGCGGCTAGGCTCTCAGGATAGTCAGGCTTTTATTTATATTTGCATTCTGGCATGTTAAAACTAGCAGCCTCTGTGTCCCGCTTGGATCATCATTCCGAAAATTCTGATATTTAAATAAAATGGTGAATTGGCTAGTGATGAGGAGCCACTTAGATCCGTAAAATGAGGTTTGATTAAATTAAACTCTTATGAACAGCAATGTGTTCCAAACAAACGATGTTTTCTACATGTCCAAACTGTGTGCTAACTACCTCACACCGCTGTGTCTGGGATCCGAAAAAATAAAAAGTTAAAACGATATACCTTGCGGCAGTTGTGAAGTGCTGAGGAAAATACTTTGTGTCTGATGAGGTGTTTTTATATAGGTGGATTTGGTTTCAGTTGGCCTCTGAGATGCAGATATAAAGAGCAGGTTGTAAAGAAAGAAGTGGAAAAACTATGGAGGTTCGGTTGGTCAGTAGGAGGTGTAATTGCCAGATAAAGGAGCAGTTTGTAAAGAAAAAAGTGGAAACTATGGAACTACAGTTGGGATGTGTAGATGCTGGGATGCTCTTGATAAGGAAGTCGGTGTTATTGTTTTATGACTTGTTTTGCTGGCTGTTGGGGGCCCTACCTGTAACCCCCTCTGTCTAATCATCAAGTCTTACCATTGCAGAGTGTGGCTATGTGTGATATGTAGTTTTAGAAGTATCACAAGAAAAGTTTATTTCTAAAGGAATACATGTTGTTTGTGGTATTCTGTTTAAAAACTATTAGCCTCTGTGTCTTTCAGAGCGCTAAAGAAAAGTAAAATGCTCCTAAAACAGTTAAATCATCTATGTGTAATCAGCAAGTCTTACTATTGCAGTGTGTTTGTGACTAGTAAATAATTATAGGGCTAGTTGCATTAAAGGAACATTGGGGGTTGATACAGTGCTAGTGTGGCTAGGTGTGAATATGTGTTTTTTTAGAAGTATCACAGTTTATTTCTAAAAGAATACATGTTGTTTGTGGTGCTCTGTTTAAAACTATTTGCTCCTGTGACTGTTCGGCACTCCTAACTAGTTAAATTAAAAGTAAAATGCTCCTAAACTAGCTAAAATAAATCATCTATGTGTAAATAACAGAGCGCTGAGACCTATACAATCCTTAAAAACAGTTTAATTAAAACACATAATGGTTTCATTAAATAAAACACTATTAAACACATGTAAACTCATATGACCCCTGAACTCACATGCACGTGCAAACCCCGTTCACGCGCACACGCACTCACATGGACGCGCAGGGGGAAAGGGGAGGGGGTGAGGGGTGTGGGGGTGTGGGGGTGGGGGGTGGGGGGGCAAAAAAAGTACAGGTATGTTACTACTCCTGTCCATTCAGTCATCCAGTCCAGACGTCAGGAGCTTGTTTGAATCAGCCAATCAGTATTCCAGCCTGTTGTACCAGCCATTACCCAAACACACCCACACACCAAGCCTGGAGGGAGGAGATAAAAATACACACCCCCAATGGGAGGAGCCACACATAAAAACAGGTGGCATGTGCTCACAAACCACAACATTTCACTGAGTCATAACATTTACTCCCCACCCAAAAATCAAACATTTCGCCCCTAAAGAAATGCTTGATTCATGACCTAGATACAGCATCAACCAAGACTTTCTCTTAGCATTTCTTGTAACGGATTTCAATGTTGAACTCCTGGAGGAGTGAAGACCGGCTCATAAGGCATTGGTTGCTGTTCTGCATCCGAGTTAAGAACACGAGTGAACACAATGGACTGGACGGAAGAGGACTGGACCCAAGCTACACTTCAAAATGCTGCAAGGCTAGCAATAAGGATAAAGTCTCCTTTTCAATTGTGCTGTAATGCAGTTGGTGTTTTATGAGTTTTTTGGAAAAGAAACAGATTGGATAGTCAATGCCATGTTCATCCTCCTGCAGAAGCAATGCACCAGCCCCGAGAGCACTGGCATCCACCTCAAGCTTGAATGGATGTGTGAAATTAGAGGAAGCACAGCACAGGGGCACTGCAGTGGAGAGCTTTGGCAGCTTTGAAAGCAAACTCACACGTGTTTGACCACACAAAAGGTAACTTGGGGCTGGCAAGTCCCAAGTCTCTGAGTTTGCATGCCTGTGCATGATTCACGGCACACACAGGGAACAGAGGAACAGAGTTTGGTGCAGCAACGTCAGAAACACTTGTATCCATTACTGGTGTTTCGAATACCTCAACTTTACATCCAGCTAGATCATTTCCGAGGTTGATGTCAATACCTGCAACCGGTAACTGAGGTCGCACAGCGAGTTTAACTTCATCTGAAACAAAATGCTACGATAGCTGCACAAAGTGTAACGGCCAGTGTTGGGTAAGTCACTTTAAATGAGTAACTTAGTGACATTACTAGTTACTTCTATCAAAAGTAACTCTGTTACTTCAAGTTACTCGTTACTTTCAAAGTAGTTACTAGGGAAAGTAAGTTTGGTTTTACTCAGAATTCTCTTATTAATGTGGTGCTTCCCTAAATGGATACCCAGCAAGGATGCCAGTCATCTAGCTTGCTTACATGTTAGCACTATCCTGCCACAAGTGCACTGTGCCACCTAATGGCCTGAAATCAAATGGCAGTGTAGTAGTGTGAGTGCAAGTTAATGTCACGGTTCTGGGTCAGTGTTGACCCAGCATTTTGAGTTTCTTATATTTTGGTTTAATTTTGTATTATGGATTGTTTTCTTATTCTCTTGTAGTGCTTGTGGTGGTGATGATTATTATTATTATTAGAGTTTCTTGTTTCTGTTTATCCGTGCTTAAGGATTTTTTAGTTTCATGTATTGTTTGAGTTCCATGTGTTATTTTCTGTCTCTCAGTGTCAAGTCTGCGTGCTTGTTCAGTAATTCATGTTTCCTGTTTTATTGTGAAAGTCTTTGTCTTATGTTAGTGTGTGCAGCTTGGTTCCCCCGTCTCGTTAGCCCTGATCTCTCCCAGCTGTGTCTCCCTTCTGTTGCCCATTCCCTCATTACCACCCTGTGTATTTAAGCCCTGTGTTTTCCTCAACCCAGCGTCGCATCGTACCATCAGATTATGCCTGTGTGTTGCTGTGTCAGTGCTTCAGTTATTCAGTATCATTGCTCAGTTTATGTTTTGTTTTCATGCCAGCAATAAAGCTGAGGTTTTAAGTTACAATTCTGTGTTTGTGTGCGGGCAGGCGGGGAGGAGGATCCAAGTGCAGGACTCAGAGCCCTGACAGTTAATGATGAAATGAATGAAACTAAGTTAGATAAAAAAGTGACACATAAACATTGTTAATTTCTGTCTGTTTTAATCTATTTCTATTGTTTCAACCCTCTATAAATGCAAACACATCATTTTGGCGTTGATGCAGCAGTGTTATAAATCTAATCACTGTACGTAGTATCACTAGGAAGAAGTAGTGGATCACAAAACATGACATACAGTGTGTTAAAACTTTTGAAAGGTATATTTATTTTTGCCATTGAAAAGGGTAGGAAGTATACTTTTAGCAGTGCCAACATTAAACTGTGCATCAGACATGTTCAGTAATGATGGGCAAAAGTATTTTCAGCCTCACAAAGAGAAATAAAATAAATAATAACTATTTTCAGCCTCATAAATAGTCAATATTTAACCAAAATAATATTTCCTCCAGTCAGGCCATGTACATAAATAAAATATGATGGTAGATTAAGTGCTTCAGTGGTCTAAGATTCGAGCCCACGTCACAGCATCACATGCGCTTTTTACATCCAACACAGAAACTTTCGATTGTACTCGGAAATTCTGCCTTCCGAGTAGGAAGATGTAGGTAACTCCAGACTGCAGATGAACTGCAGATGTGTTTAGTAGTAATTTGTTTTTGTAGAGGGCTAGCAAAACAACCGTTTTCGAGGGCGTTGCCATATTGGAATCCCGACTTCTCTGACGAGGCTAACCAGAACGCCGTTTACTCGAGTGTGACATCATTCCCAGATCCGTGTTCCGATTTCCGAGGTAAGTCGAACGCAACACACAAAGTAACGAATAACGACCCTATCTAAATCCCAGTAACGATAAACGCGTTCCTGATTTTGGCATAATAACTAGTTACCGTGCTCGTTACCACAATAATAAGGTAGTTACTGTAACGCGTTACTTAATAACGCGTTAGACCCTACACTGGTAACGGCACATGCACAACACTCATTTTAACTCCCTACGCTAACACATCTGCGCCACAGTAGGATTGAGCTGTAAAGTGTAAGATACCCCTCACAAATTAGCGACTGTTTCACACCAGTGTCACGCAAAATACTGACAGGAACTCTCTTTTCTTCTCCCACTAAAGAAACAAAACCTTTGGACACAAAAGGCTTTAACTCTTCGTCTATTTTGTTGCCTTCAGTTTCAATCACAGCTACATCTTCTACTCAGTGAGGTTTAGTTTATAGAAGATTTACTGGGGAAGGAGATTTAACCTTCCTGAACTGTTCTTTTCTTTTAAGAATGGGACAGGCAGCAATGAAGTGTCCGTGATCATAGCAGCAGTACCACTCTGTTTTCAGTGGCTGCAGTGGTGATACAACAGGAGTTTTTAGGAGACCTGGTGTTTGGGTGACCTGAGCTTGGTGTGTTGCAAACAGGAGATGAAAACACACCTTTGTGTGTCAGCATACCCTGTACAGAAGCAGCAAGAATTGTAACCTTTTGTTCATTTAAGTAGGTTACCACTTTTTCTGGGAGTTGATTTTTGAACTCCTCCAACAACAGCAGCTCATGTAAATCATCTAAGGTAGCCTTGGTAACCTGACACCATTTATTAAACGGAATTTTTTTCTCCCTTGCTAACTCCACATAAGTTTGGGTGGCAGGTTTTTTCAAATTCCTGAACATTTGCCTATACGTTTCTGGCACAAGCTTGTATGCATGCCGAGTCTCCAATTTCTTTCATGTCTGAATGATTCACAGAGTGTAAAGTGTAAACCTGTACAAAACATTCCTCTGCAAACAAGTACCAGACTGAAAATGAGTCAAAAAGGCTTTAGAAAATCTGGAGAGCTATTGCTCAAGAGCACTTTATACAATTACAAGAAAGTCTGTCTTCTTGGAGTAAATTTTTTAAATATATTTTTTTTTAACGGAGGGGTGGTTCAAGACTTGCACAAGACTGTACCTCTAGGGATGGAGAAGGGGTCAAGAAGGGGGAAACAGAGTGACCCAATGGGGTCATCAACAGAGGTTTTAATTTTAGTTTTGCAAATACACACTATCAATTCAGTTTTGAAATGTTCTCTGTGTTTTGGACTGGCTCAAGCTAAAACTCTGCTGACTGAATTAGTTCTACATAAAGAACACTGAGGGGAGGTGAAACAGAAATAATCTGTTTCTCCACTCAAGTCTTATTCTTTTCCTTGAAAACATTTTTCAAATTAAGCTTGTTAAACATACTGCTAAAGCCTTGCAGGCAGGTTATATTGGTTAGCACAGTAAAAGGCTGTATATTTCTGCTGCATTAAAATGGAGAAGAACCTAAATCAAGAGCAAAAAAATGTTTCATCTTATGAAAAATAAACTGCAAGATTTATGTTCTAGACTAGGTCCCTGATATATTTAGTGTAATCGCTGTCTCTATGTGGCAGGTGCAGGTGAATACATGCTTTGTTAAATCATCAGATAGACCTAGGCCATGTAAATATAAAGAATTAAACTCTTTCTTTGTTTAAATTTGTTTGACCTGGAATAGTCATTATAAAAAAAAATGTGTGTATTTCTACACACACACAAGCCTATCTTGCTGCCTACACATCTGTGCTGATGCTTAGGGTTTGCAGAATGCTTGAACACTCTTTTACTTCATCCTAATTAATTGGCACTTCAGATCCCTGCTGAACACAAAGCCTCTTCATTTTAACTTGCACACTAACACACTGACAGCTACTGCGGTCTCTAAGACAACACAACAAGAAGCAAGAATGTCTTTGAATGTGTGTTGGTGTGAACTTTGTTTCTCCAGATTTTGTTTTTTTGTTTTTTAAAAAGCTTTTTAAAAGCTGTGGCTTTTAGGATAGCAGGCTTGCAGAACTTTGATTTGGAATTACAGATTTACAGATATAACCTGCATTTCTACACTGTTGTCTATGTGTCTGTGTTCCCAGCAACAGAGTATTCAACCTGCGACCAGCCTCTGAGATTTTAGTTTTTTTCAAATTAACGTACTTGTAACTAACTGAGATGAACCCTGTGTTTTCTGAAAAGATCATTGCTGGAAATTTTCTCAACAAGATACATTTATTGAAGAGATGAGTAGTAACATACAATTGAAGTCAACGAGACACTGCAGTCTTAATTCTACTAACACATTTAAAAATAAATAATACATAGATAGGACTAGGATAATGTTTCCCAACCTTTTGGAGCCACAGCACATATTTCACATTAGAAAAATCACGTGGCACACCACCAAGCAAAAATGTCACAAAACACATATTGATAAGTTTTCCTTGCGCGTCGGGTATAGTGGAATTGGCTCGGTTTGTCCCCAGTATAACTTTTTGCTTTCTCCTGACCCCACTGCTCATGCTAGGGCCTTCATCTAGGTCAAAGTTTTCTCCAGGACCCAGGTCAGACTGACTACTTTTTCTTTTTAAATATTTATCTATTGCTATTATGCGCTACGTCGTCTCACGGCATGACTATTACGTAATTTCTTCTTCATCTTCTTCTGTTTTACTGGCAGTGTTGGGGAGTAACGGAATACATGTACCGCCGTTACGTATTTAGAATACAAAATATGAGTAACTGTATTCCGTTACAGTTACCGTTTAAAAAGGTGGTATTCAGAATACAGTTACTTTGTTGAAATAAATGGATTACACGGCGGTACTTTCCTGTTTCATATTCTCGCGGGTCAGGATTATTTGGGTTTGTTTGACAGCTACGTTCTGTTGTTCCAGGCGGCAGCGTTACGGTTGCCATGGTTACAGGGTGACGCGCTCTCTCCCTGCGTGTTTCCTGGGTGAGAGAGCGCTTTTTTGTTGTTGTTGTTGTGCTAAGCTAAAAGGCAGAATGCTACAGGCATGGCCCTAAAGAATGTAGCCTCATGGGCAGTGTAGTCCGTGCTGCAGCGAGAATGGAGTGCCATACACGTTATGTGTCCGTGAGCGAGGGAGGGAGAGAAAGGAAAAGTCCGAGCTGTCACGGAGCAAAAACGGGAGCTGGAAGCATGTAAATATAATAATAACCACTGCAGCCAAGAAGAGTGCCTGACGAGCCCATTTGTAAGTAAGCTATTAAGACTCAACTGTACACTGTGTTCGTGTAAATAAGTTCTGTTGGAGCAGCCTTTCAACGCCTCTCTCTGTCTCTGGCAAGCAAAGTTGACCCAGACAACAAAGTAAAGCTAGTTTTCGGCTACCAGCCCGACACGGAACCCACCGTATTAGCCAGAGGTCGCTTTACTACGGTTCGGAGCCGCGGACCTTCAGTAACAGTAATAAATCACAGCAATAGTACATTCACGTAGTTGTAAACAGCATGATAATATATTAAGTAATCCAAAGTATTCAGAATACGTTACTCTCATTGAGTAACGTAACGGAATACGTTACAGAATACATTTTGGGGCATGTATTCAGTATTCTGTAATGGAATACATTTTAAAAGTAACCTTCCCAACACTGTTTACTGGCAACCCATTTAATATGAGCAGGTAGTTGTACTGTCCTCTAGTGGAAGAGAATGTAATTATTCAGCCCGTTACTCACGTAGATTGCTTAGAGTGCTAATCAGGGGGAACCAGATAACCTTCCATGGCACACTTGATCTTTTCTCATGGCAGACCTATGTGGCGCAGCGCAGTGGTTTGGAAACACTGGGCTAGGAGATGAGCGGGCTAACAATAGTAAAACAAGAAGAAAAGAAAAAGGCAACCAAAGTAAATTGCAAAAAAAAAAGTTGTTTTTTTTTTTTTATAAAGAACTAAAGTCAAAGTCAAAGAGATAGCTACACTGCTTCATCAGCCAAACTAAAGGATGGCCACAATATAGCCTGGAAAGATAAACATGTGATTAAACAAATCAAAGGCAAAGACCGCTGCTGGAGGACCACGTCTGACACTGACAATGAGTAAGATACAATAACAAAAAATAAATTAAAAAACACAGAGGTGATAAAATGAAGCATTATAACAAAAACTGTGGACAATAATGAAGACCAGAACAGTTTATTTTATATTTCTGATATTTTCATGTTTGTTTATTAATTTCTAGAAAACAGTAATAAGGGTTTCCTGAATGAGAAGTTTTGTCCAAGCTTTAAGCATGAAGCTGCTTTGCTATTCTTTTTGCACACTGAAAATTTGAGGGCATCATATTGACAATATGTAGTTACTAATCCAGGTAAAGAGGATGAGGGAGTTGACCAGTGCTTTCTCACACCTTCCCATCTGCTGTATATTATGATCTATGGATTTTCTTGAATGTGGCCATAGCTTGTTTGACTCATTGTTAGCCTCATCTATTTCATTGATTATCTGTAGTTCCTCCCACTGAAGTCACAGGAAATGGGATTTCATGTGATGCTATTTGTTCCCTGTCTTTATACGAACTCCACATCATTCCATCAGAATCTGTCTGTCTTGTTTCAACATTCACTTTTTCATTATGTGATTAAGTTTTCATAATCAAGCTTGTAATGAGAATTAAACAGGCAAACGATTAATCCTATTTATAGATGTTTCTCAGATTTCTGTCTGTGGCTACACTGCGAGCTCAGCATATGCATTGAGTCCCAGAGGTGTTGTGACATGATGGACCATATGTTTATGATTAGCAGTCAGTATATAAGGTTAATGAAAACATGCTTGAGGTAAATGAAATATGGAAAAATCTGACATCCATCTTTGACACATGTGGGCTGATACAGTACAGTGCAAAAGGATATAGTCAACCCTTGTTTCTTTATATTTTGCTTCAATAGGCCATAGTTTCTAACCCCATGAACCTGACTATTTTCAGAGGATATTTTTTAAAAATTGTTATTTAAGCCACTTAACACTGACATATTAATCATTTGAGCATAAAAAAGGCACCTAAACCAAGCAATGAACCAGATTTGTATCTACACATCACAGACAATTTAGGAATGAGCTACATTTAAAATGTATCTTTACATTTAATTAGTAGAATTTACAAAAAATGAAAACAACAACACAGTCACTCACCATTTCTCTGTTTTGCTAGGAAAATTGAAAATAAATATAATGATTTATCACAAAAATATGAAGTAAAAGAGTTTACACTGAGCTTGTAAGTCAATATCCAGTATTTAAATCAACATTACAAAGCTCTTATTTGAGGTTGATCATTTTTCGTTCTGTTTGCTGACAAGATGATCACACACTACTTCAATAATGTTGAGGTCCAAATTCTGAGGAGGCCAGTACATGACTGATGGCGTTTAAATGTGTATGTGTGTGTTTCTTTTTTAAAATCCCAGTATGCTTTTACTGGATTGGCACTGTGTTTGAGAACATTGTCATGCTGAAAAAGTTATTGTCCATCAGATGCATTCCAAATGATATTGCATAGGGCAGTGGTTCTCAAACTTTTCACAATGAGTATCACCTCATAAAATATATGGCTCTTAAAGTACCACCCTTGTGAAGACATTAAAGTACAGTAGTATAGGCCTATTTAACACCACATACAGTTTACACAAGACAAATTTATTTCTTACATGAATGTTATATATTTTAACTGTCATAAACAGTGTTACGGTATCAAATATTGAGGAAGAGTACAAAACAATGATAGTCCAGAAGGGTTGGGTCAAAACAATGATTTTATTTGAACACACGCGTGGGGAGATAATTACTGCATACAATCAGCATGGATCTCCGCCCAAAATACTCTTCAGATTGCTTTTATATCATCAGGGTATTATAACACCCCCTCTTGCGTTTACAAGCACATAATTTGCATCTTAAGAACATTATTTGCCTCTTTTACAGACAATGATCAATTTTAAGAGATAAATGCAGACACAGAAGTTCCCCTTTCTGGCATCTTCTTCCAAATAAGGCAATGGTCTCAGGCCTTTGAGGTCCCCATGGACTGGTCCTTTCCTTCTGTCACCAGTTGTCAAGTAAACTCTAGTGCAACATGTTGCTGAATACATTCAGGCCTCTGCTCAGGCCTGTTTCTAGGTTATATATGGTATATATGTGTTTTGTAAGCATGTGTGCGATCTTTCTTCAGCTCTAAGCCACTTATCCAATAGATCGTCCGGACCTCACGCAGAACGAAGCTTTGGACCTTTAATTACTTGAGCGAGCTGCAACTCTTTTATAAGCACAGAACTGCAATGTGTGTATAAAGATATAAAAATGTAAAAATGGTTATAACTGCATCTGTAATAAAGGTTAATATGGTGTCGGTGTGTTTAAATGTCTCAATGCCGTCTTAAAGCTATATGTGATATTGTTAATGCTGTAGATTATATTGTAGCAGTAAAGCAATTTCTTTAATTCCACAACAGGATGTGACAAGTGATAATAATAACAATTGTACTGCATTAAAACATTCGCAGTGTCAGGGGTTGTGTGTGGAGGCGTGGAAGAGATGACCCAAACGCAGGACTCACGGTGCTGAAATGATGAGGGTTTATTGGAGCGGGTGAATGAACAAAGCAGGAACGGTAGGATTGACTAGCTGAGTGAAAGACTGAGTGGCTGGCTGAATAACTGAGCACTAACGGGAACGACAACATAACATCAATGACACGACAAAGACCAGGAGAGAACTGAGGACTTAAATATGCTGGCTGAATAATGACTGATAGGTGACAGGTGAGTGAACAGCTGAACATAATGAACTACTGATAAATGGGAAGAGGGCTGAACATAATGCACACACACCAAGGTTAACACAATAAAACAGGAAGTGGAACAGGCAGTAGATAAACAGTGAACGTGAACTGAAAATACTGGGTCAACGACCCAGAAACCCTGACACACAGCAGGTGGGATATCCAATCTTTAAGTGATGACCTGATGAAACCTGCTTCTGGGTCCAAACTGCTCTGTGTTTATTAAGGCTGTTGTGTTTTTAACATTTTTTAATGCTTTGTATCTTGTTCTGTTTAATCTGAACAAGCCCCTAAAACAGTCAGTGATCACTGTCGGCCTCTCTCGTTTTTTATCATCACTATTCATTTTAAAGCTCAGTTTTTAAAACCTTATGATGTAACTACAGCCCAGCCCATACAGTATATTAATGACTAACCTTATATTGCAGTTGTTCTCCTGACTGACGTTTGGTCCGTTAACAGCATCCTGACATGTGATTACATTTGTTCCTAACCATCGGGAACCCTCATTGAGTGCAAAAAAGTTAGCGTTCATAGCTGTGTAGCTAGCCACCACGCAGCACATCATTATATACCAGCTAGCTCAACTTCAGTAACCCTACAAACGTCACTGCTGTTTAGTTTCCTGTCTTCATTTATGTCAGAAGTGATAGCAGAGCTGTACTCTTTACCTTTTGCTGTGGTGGTTAAGCTGCCGGATTTTTGGCTTCACGACCCTCCTTCATGGTTCGAAACTTGCTTGCTCTTCGTGGTGTTTCAGCTGACGACACGAAATGGCCTCGCTGGATCCGCTGTCCACCCGCCTTGTGATGACCCTCCTCCGGGATCCCCCCACTGCTCTCAAGGTGCTGCTGCTGCGGTGTGTTGGGATTCAGAGATTCTTTTATTGCTATCATATAATCTGCCTTATGATGACTGCATTAATAACATGTTTTACAGTATTACTTTAACAGTAATATTTCTTACAGGGTTCATATTGCATTGAATATGTTTGTTATCACATTAACCTTTCTATTCACAGGTTTATTTATGATCATTTTATACACAATGCATAACTGTGCTTGTTTAGAGTTGATGTTCCGTCCAAAAGGGTTTTAAGCTTCACTGGTGAGAGTGTCCAGGTGATACATGTTGAGGGAGGATGCGAACATAGCAGGTTGATTGCATGTATGCTTACAATACATAAATCTAGCAACAGGCCTGAGCGAAGGCCCAAGTGTCTTTGACCTTTTTGTAACTGGCTGCCCTTTTAGCTACTTGGTAGCAGATGACTGGAGGCGATAACCAGCCGTCAGACACTCTGAAGGCTTAAGACTATGATTGTGCATGGAAGGTGTTGCAGAAAGGAAAGGGGAAGTTATATGTCTGGTATATGTCTGTTTATAGCTATTGAAGATGTACAAGATATACCATTGACTGTACACGATGAACTTTTGTCTTGTGTTGACGCCATGGGGGCGCGGATACCCCACTGCTTTAAAAGTGTTCTCAACATGTATTTTTGTCAGAGGACATATAGTGATATGTCTTCTCCTGTGCTAATAAACTCATCGTTTGATTGCACTTGTCTGGTGCCTCCGTCGTTTGTTGTCTGGTCTGCAGTTGATCGATCTCGCTTCAGGTGCTACTGGCTGGCCGAGAAACTCCTCTCTCTCTCGTGCCTGGGTGATGGTACCTCTCGAGCTCATGAAGAGGACGCTGTCCTTGCTAGGAACGGATGACGGTGGATTGCTCTTCACTCACGTCTTCCTCCGACAGTTGCCGGTGCGACCCGGCCTCACCAGCTCCCCGCTGCTGGTCACAAAGGATTACCACTCACTTGCAGAAGAAGCGGATTGCATTCTCCTGGCTAACAGGAGCTTTGGCATCCAGGCGATAGTTCCCGACTCACCGACGGCATCTGCCGTGCCCCCACCGATTCTCCCGGGGGCCTCCGACTCATCGATGGTGGCTGAGATCGCGGCACGGCGGCACAGCAGAAAAGGGCTGTGTTTTTACCATCAGCATGACAGCACCGTGCTGCCTTTGCAGGGAAACGAGCCTGCCAGCGTTCCGTAGTGGCCGGGACCGCTGGTGATAAGGAAAGGCTACTCTTTAGAGAGGACTCACGCTCTGAGAGATGTTTTCTGGTTGACTCCGGCTCCCAGTAGAGCCTCGGGAACTCTTGTGTCATTTTTGCATACCTCCACAATGGTATATTATTTAATCTTAAAAAAAAATTGGAGATTTCCAGTGTACCACCAGAAAGAGTACGCGTACCAAACTTTGAGAAAGACTGGCATAGTGGATCAAAATCTTGTGGTTCTCTTTTGCCTTCTACTTAAAAATGGCTTCTTTTCAGCCATGCATCCACTGAGACTGTCATGCCGGCTCGAATAGGCTACAGGTATTTGTTATTGTTTTTTCTCCCCTCACTCTCACTCTCTCCTGTCTCCTTTTCACCTGGGCAGAGCTCATTGTGGGCTCTCGCTCTTGGCCAACACATCCGCGGCTCATTATCCTGCCACTCCCATCCACCATTTAAGACAGTGGTTCAGTGCTTTGTTAAACTACTTTCGTTAGTGTTGCCTGGCTCTAAAACCTTCTCTCATGTTTTCCTTGTGATATTCCTGGTCCTGATCTCTCGTCTGTCTTGGTATATAGATTCCCTGGTCCTGTCCTTGAGTCCCATCCTTGAATTTCCTGAACATGAGTGTGAATCGCAAAAGTGGAGTGGTGTGAAGAGGAGCGTGTTGTGTGGCAGGAGCAGATTGTGTGTGGTGTGGCTGAGAGGAGCGTGGGAGCGTGTGTCAAATTCCCCTCACCAGACCCTGTGGAGCCCTGGAACCCCTGTCCTTCCCTCACATTCTGTGTATATTCTCTTGGTGTTTTGTAAATAAACCTTTTGCACTTTTTCCCCGAGTCTGCGTTTAAGTCCATTCAGTCTACCGTGACAGAGACCATTTCTAATTTGGCTTTGACAAATATTAGATAGTACAATTTAAGGACTAGAGGGATCTCTCAGGGCAGGCCATTGCTGGATTTTTTTCAGTTTCTCAAAGATATGACTTTTAGATACTGTTCACCTAGTTTTTCTCAGCATGCACTGAGAAAAACATTCTCAGTGCGTGCAGAGTGAAGCCCCGCCCCCACCTCGGACACTCAGACCACTTGTCTATTATGCTAATTCTGGCATACAGACCTCTCGTCAGATGCTGCAAACTGGTTCTGAGAAAGGTGAGAACTTGGCCTGCAGGAGCTCTCTCTGCTCTTCAGGACTGTTTTGAGCACAGTGACTGGGACATGTTCAGGGAGGCTGCAACAAATGCCGACTGCACCAACTTGGAGTAAACAGCATCTGTGCCAGCTGCATCAGCAAGTGCATCAATGACGTCACTGACTCCAAGACTATCATAACATGCAACACGCATCGAAGGCAACACCTGCCTGCGCCCCTCTTCCCTCCATCACAGACACTTATAGCACACAAACCATCCACAAAGCCACCAGCATTGGGGAGGACCCCACACACCCCTTACACACACTCTTCACCCTGCTGCCTTCTAGAAAGAGGTACCGGAGCATCCGGGCCCTCACTGCCAGACTGCAGAACAGTTTCTGACCCCAAACCATTAGACTCCTGAAGAGTGATTGGAATGACGCCACACACGCACACCTTCAGATATGTCACTACCAAGCACTTATCTGCAGTATCACTCACACACACACATGCACACCTCCAGACACCAAGTTACTTTTTGCACAACATTCAGTATTTTTCACATTTCTATTGCACTGTTATGTCTGTATTGTCCTGTTCTGTCTAGTGTTGTTTAGTGGGGTTTTTTGCAATTTTTGCACATTGCGCTTTATGTGTTGATTGTCTGTTATATGTCATATGTAGCACCAGGGTCTCGGAGGAACGCTGTCTCGTTTCACTCTGTACTGTACCACTGTACATGGTTGAAATGACAATAAAAGCCACTTGAAACTTGAAACATCATATTTCATGCCTGTAAAACTGCTATCTTTGGTATTTTTCAGCTAAAGAAATTCCAGCAGATTTTGTGTTTTTGCAACATGCTGAAACTAACAAAATGCCTAAAGATACAATTTAAAATGTATTCTTTTCAAAGCTTCTATGACCTATAGAAAGACCCCTGACAGAATCCCACATGACTGTAACATGTGCTTGTTTAAAAGTATTGTATTTCTTACTGCATTGTCCAAACTGGAAAATTTGATTGGACAGAATCAAGCATTTCTATAATCAACTGTCTCAGCTAGCTTAACTCAGTTATGTTTTTGTCTGTCTTAGTTTGAAAGTTAAGCTAATAATTTATGTCTGAATTTTATAAGAATGCCACTGCTTACCTTCTCTACCCTTGGGGTGGAATTGGTTTAGAGCCATGGAGCACATTGAATACCAAACCAAAGACGCTGGTGAACTCCACTCCCAGAAAACTAAGCCCTGGTACGAGCACTGGAAAAACTGTCCTTCCTGCACTTCTAGAACACCCCTTTCTTGGCTAAAGAAAACCCTCTGTCCTCGATCACAGGCAATTCAGCTGAACTAGGGACCCAAAGGTATCCTGTATAACCACAGGCTATCACCCCAGCTTCACAAATAAATAACAAAGAACCCCTCAGTTATTTTACAGCTTCCTGCATCATCTCACACTCTTATGCCATTCTCTGATATCTGATTCCAGTAAGTAGTAACTGCATTTTTTACATCGCTGCTCCACTTCTGAGAATATCTGCTGATGGTTTTACTGTGACTGTTGCTATAATTAACACGACACACATCTTAACATCTTATAGTTCTAAAACATATAACATCACTCTGTAGCTCCTGCTGTTAATTTGTATGCTAGATTAGCTTTTAGCATACGCAATGTGTTAAAGGCTTGTTGCTAGCTAGTTAGCAATGCTACACACCTATGTTACTCTCATAGCCTGTGTTTGGATGATTCAGCACTCCTTCATTTTTGTTATGTATTTCAGACAGAAATTATATCTGCAAGACACTCCACAGAGAGCCAGAGTTACTATTAATATCAGAAATATCTGGAAATTAAATGCTGTCTGACTTATATATGTCAGACAATATGTCTTTAGTGTGTAGTATGGATGGGCCTATTAATTTCAAGAATGCTTTAATTCTTTGACTAGAAAATAATTCCATTGGTAAATGACAATGTAACTGTGTTTATATCTTAATCACAGAATCTTAAATGTCCAGCATGTTGTGATTGGTAGTGACAATGTAAATTCTAAGTTTCTCCTAAATATTTCTTTCTTTTTTTTTTAAAAAAAAGGGGGGATTTCTTCCTTCTGTCTTGATCAGTTTGTGTCTCCTGATAATAATCATCAGGGCCTGGTGGGGAGAGTTCTACAACACACACACAAACATACAAACTTGCAGCACAGACGTCAGAAGTAGTTCATCATCTTCTAATCCGTGAGACTCATTTACAACTCAGCCTAAGAACATAACTTCCTTCAGTGCTGAGCTCTATCTAATGCAGAAATGATGGGAGGGCAACAGCGAGCCTAAGTGGTCTAAATGAAGATGAGTGAGGAAGTGGTGTGATTGTGGTACTAATGGGAGTGCTGCTGTCTTCCCAATCCATGATGGGAGGCCTCTGGAAACATTTAAGGTGCAGGTGTGGTTTAGCACTGTGACTCCAGCTCTCTGCTCCCTTCAGCCCAGCATCCCTTGAACATTAAAGGATTAAATATCCATAACATTTGATGAGAGGTTTCTGGTTTACAAGCTTGTAAATATTTGGAGCATAGTTATTAAATCACAAAAACTGATCATTAAATATCTGAATCTGTCTTTTTGGTGTATGCCTCAAAGTACAGAAATGTGTAAATAGGCTCCCACATGCTAAAAGGCTAGTCACATTAGTATTTTATATTTTATATTGATTTGATTTGATTTGATATACCTTTATTAGTCCCACAAGGGGAAATTTCATATTGTCTTTATGATGACTTCATTGTTTTCAGATTGTTATAGACAAAAAAAGAAAAAAAAGTTGTGAATACAGGCTTAAATCATTTAGCTTAAATCATGAGTTTTTGGCCAATTTGGCAAATGTACTAAAAATCTCTGTGTGACTTTTAATCAGGTGGATGCATTGAAATGTGTGGTGTTATAGCATTTTATGTGAGACATGTTAAATCTAAAGCTCCAGTCTTTATTGTCAAGGTGGTTCCTTTTAACCTTGCCAGGTCACTACAGGGAGTGCAGAATTATTAGGCAAGTTGTATTTTTGAGGAATAATTTTATTATTGAACAACAACCATGTTCTCAATGAACCCAAAAAACTCATTAATATCAAAGCTCAATGTTTTTGGAAGTAGTTTTTAGTTTGTTTTTAGTTTTAGCTATTTTAGGGGGATATCTGTGTGTGCAGGTGACTATTACTGTGCATAGTTATTAGGCAACTTAACAAAAAACAAATATATACCCATTTCAATTATTTATTTTTACCAGTGAAACCAATATAACATCTCCACATTCACAAATATACATTTCTGACATTCAAAAACAAAACAAAAACAAATCAGCGACCAATATAGCCACCTTTCTTTGCAAGGACACTCAAAAGCCTGCCATCCATGGATTCTGTCAGTGTTTTGATCTGTTCACCATCAACATTGCGTGCAGCAGCAACCACAGCCTCCCAGACACTGTTCAGAGAGGTGTACTGTTTTCCCTCCTTGTAAATCTCACATTTGATGATGGACCACAGGTTCTCAATGGGGTTCAGATCAGGTGAACAAGGAGGCCATGTCATTAGTTTTTCTTCTTTTATACCCTTTCTTGCCAGCCACGCTGTGGAGTACTTGGACGCGTGTGATGGAGCATTGTCCTGCATGAAAATCATGTTTTTCTTGAAGGATGCAGACTTCTTCCTGTACCACTGCTTGAAGAAGGTGTCTTCCAGAAACTGGCAGTAGGACTGGGAGTTGAGCTTGACTCCATCCTCAACCCGAAAAGGCCCCACAAGCTCATCTTTGATGATACCAGCCCAAACCAGTACTCCACCTCCACCTTGCTGGCGTCTGAGTCGGACTGGAGCTCTCTGCCCTTTACCAATCCAGCCACGGGCCCATCCATCTGGCCCATCAAGACTCACTCTCATTTCATCAGTCCATAAAACCTTAGAAAAATCAGTCTTGAGATATTTCTTGGCCCAGTCTTGACGTTTCAGCTTGTGTGTCTTGTTCAGTGGTGGTCGTCTTTCAGCCTTTCTTACCTTGGCCATGTCTCTGAGTATTGCACACCTTGTGCTTTTGGGCACTCCAGTGATGTTGCAGCTCTGAAATATGGCCAAACTGGTGGCAAGTGGCATCTTGGCAGCTGCACGCTTGACTTTTCTCAGTTCATGGGCAGTTATTTTGCGCCTTGGTTTTTCCACACGCTTCTTGCGACCCTGTTGACTATTTTGAATGAAACGCTTGATTGTTCGATGATCACGCTTCAGAAGCTTTGCAATTTTAAGACTGCTGCATCCCTCTGCAAGATATCTCACTATTTTTGACTTTTCTGAGCCTGTCAAGTCCTTCTTTTGACCCATTTTGCCAAAGGAAAGGAAGTTGCCTAATAATTATGCACACCTGATATAGGGTGTTGATGTCATTAGACCACACCCCTTCTCATTACAGAGATGCACATCACCTAATATGCTTAATTGGTAGTAGGCTTTCGAGCCTATACAGCTTGGAGTAAGACAACATGCATGAAGAGGATGATGTGGACAAAATACTCATTTGCCTAATAATTCTGCACTCCCTGTATAGGAACCAGTGATGCACACACAGGTTAACAGGATATGCATAATGATCTGTGAGTTTTACAAATTCAATACAACACGTTACATAACTTAATCTGTATGTTAGTAACACAACTGATAAAAGCTGTGGACTAAAGTTACAACTTTGCCAAAGCACTTTAGACCAGCGGTCTCCAATCCCAGTTGGGTACCGGGTCACGTGAGTTGAGGCTCGGATGTGACATTTATGGTTGTCAGGGTTTTTATCGGTTTTTATTGTTATTTTTCATCGTTTTTATCACTAAATTAGTTGCCCTGGGTCTCCTGTGTATTATGAATAGATCTTTTTTTGGTACCGGTAGTGGCTTTATTTTGTTGTATTTATCCGCGACACCTTAAAGGCTGGTCCGTGAAAATATTGTCGGACATAAACCAGTATACGGTGCAAAAAAAGGTTGAGGACCGCTGTATTAGACTTTACACCAGGGGTCTCCAACATGTTGTTCGCTACAAGTAGCTACCATTTTTAGTAGTTTGTCTAACAACTAATGAAGACTATATAAATTTGAAAACTTAAGTAGTGAAATTTAATTAGTCACTCATGAAACTTATATGTACAACCAATAAAATTCAAAGATATCTAATCCTCTTCGACACCGAATGATTATTAGACAATTAAGTGTTAATCAAACAGCTGCACTGCTGGCAAACTTGATGAGTCATTGGTGATGTGAGAAGAGCAGTAATTGTGACAGTGGCAGGTACTAATAAGAGGTTAAAAATGCACTAGTTTCATGAAGAAGTGGAAACAGAGTTTTGTTTCACAAATGTAAATGGTAAGTGTGTGTGCTTGATCGCCAGTCAGTAAAAGATGTAACATTGAGCGCCATTTCATCAAGATCTACAGGAACTTTTCACGACAATGTTAAATCAGGTACCAGTCTAGGAAAAGAGAAGATAGAGGAGCTGAAAACAACACTTCAAAGACAACAGTTTCTGTTCACCTGACCTTTTGGAAGAAAAATAGGAATCATTTGAGATAAATACAGAAACTGGGCATTAAAGTCGTTTTTACTGCGTTTATCCATCCTGCTAAGGTCAGTGGCAATTTTGACAACCCAATCAGGTCATTTTTGGTTCCTTCTAAAATAGACTTGTAATTGTATTGATACATAGACTGAACCAGCTAGAGGTAAATATAATTTCAATTTTAAAGGGCAAATATTCATACTTGATTTGTCTTACTAAAATATAAGATAAGATGACAAGATAAGATGACCTTTATTAGTCCCACAGGTGGGAAATTTGTTTTGTTACAGCAAAAGTGCAAATTATGTAGCAGAAATTAGAAAACACTGGAATGCAATAAAATAAAATAAAATAAAATACTATATACAATAGAATAAAATGGAATATAATAATATATACAATAGAATAAAATAGAAATACAAATGCTCTATACAACTGAGTAAGAAAATACAAAAGTACAACTTCGTCAGAAAAAGTATTGCACATATAGCAGTCTTATTGCACGTGTGAGGGTTTGATCAGCTGCAAAAGTCTTTGTTGTAGAGTCTGACAGCAGTGGGGAGGAAAGACCTGCGAAATCTCTCCGTCCCACACCACAGTCTCCCACTGAAGGAGCTGCTCAGTGCTGTCAGAGTCTCTTGCATGGGGTGGGAGATGTTGTCCAACAGGGATGACAGCTTAGCCGCCATTCTCCTGTCACTCACCACCTCCACTGGGTCCAGAGGGCATCCTAGAACAGAGCTGGCCCTTCGGATCAGCCTGTTCAGTCTCTTCCTGTCCCCAGCAGAGATGCTGCCGCCCCAGCAGACCACACCATAGAAGATGGCTGAGGCCACCACAGAGTCATAGAAGGTCTTCAGGAGTGGGCCCTCCACTCCAAACGACCTGAGTCTCCGCAGCAGGTACAGTCTGCTCTGCCCTTTCCTGTAGAGGGCGTCTGAGTTATGAGTCCAGTCCAGTTTGTTGTTCAGATGAACACCAAGGTACCTGTAGCTGTCCACAGCCTCGATGTCCATACCTTGGATGTTCAGTGGTTGCAGTGGAGGATGCTTGTGCCTGCAGAAGTCTACCACCAGCTCCTTGGTTTTACTGGCATTGATCTGGAGGTAGTTCAGCTGGCACCAGTCCACAAAGTCTTGAGTCAGTCCTCTGTACTCCTTGTCGTCCCCATCAGTGATGAGGCCGACTATTGCAGAGTCATCAGAGAACTTCTGCAGGAAGCACTGGGTGGAGTTGTGGGAGAAGTCTGTAGTGTAGATGGTGAAGAGGAACGGAGCCAGAACCGTTCCCTGTGGGGCCCCCGTACTGCAGACGACCCTGTCCGACACACAGCCCTGAGTCCTCACATACTGTGGTCGGTCGGTGAGGTAGTCCAAAATCCAGGTAGTGAGGTGATGGTCCACTGCTGAGTTCTGGAGCTGATGCCATCTGGGCCCACTGCCTTCTTGGCTTTAATCCTCCTCAGTTCCCTCCTAACCTGGGTGGTTGAGAGAGACAGGCTTGAGCCTTGTGTTGAATGTGTATTGGATGCTGTTGTTGGGGGTGGGGAGGAGTGAGCAGGGTGAATAGAGGAGGTGTGAAGTGTCTGAGGTGTCAGAGGTGGAACAGCAGCAGTGTGGGTGGGTGAGTCTGCAGCCGATGTTGGAGACTGCCTCATGGCTGAATCAAATCTGTTGAAGAAATGATTCAGTTCATTTGCCCACCTCACATCCCTCCCAGGCAGAGAGTTCTGATGTTTGTGGCTTGAGGTGGTTCTGAGGCCTCTCCAGACTTCACCAACGTTATTTTGCTGAAGCTGGTTCTCCATCTTCTGCCTGTAGCTATCCTTCCCATTCCTTATCACTCCCCTCAACTCTCTCTGCACCCTTTTCAACTCCTCTTTGTCTTTGGATTTGAAGGCCCTCCTCTTCTGCTTGAGGACAGCTTTAATTTCTGGGGTGATCCAAGGTTTGTTGTTGGAGAAACACCGTACAGTCCTGGTAGGTACGGTGTTATCCACACAGAAATTAATATAGTCAGTAATGCATGTAGTAAGGCTGTCGATGTCCTCTCCGTGGTCGTCAAAGATCACCTCCCACACAGTCGACTCAAAACAGTCCTTAAGAGCCTCCTCGCTCTCGTCCGACCATCTCTGTACTGTGCGGGTGGCTGGTGGCTCCCTGCGCACTAAGGGCTCATACACAGGGACAAGGTATTTACAAGGACAAAATATATACAACAATGTATGAATTGGGACGCGGAGCCAGGACATGCAGGTGACGAAAACACACACAGGTAGTGCACTCGATCAAAAAAGGAGAGGGACGAGAATTAGGAGGGTCTTGCCCGATAACCGAGAAAAGCTTAAAGTAAACTTTACAGAGAGTTGGAGAGCTTACTTGGTACTGTTTAATGCCAAAACCTCCAGACGGAAAACAAACCAGTCGAGGCAAAATCCTAGGGAGGAAACAAAACTCCTTACAGTCACCAGAAATAATCCAAGGGCTCCAACAGGCAGGGGCAGAATTTCAGACTCTCCAAAAACGCCAATACTCCGACACTAGTCTTCTGTCAGGTAGCTCCTAAAGAACACTTCTGAAGAAAGCATCTGTTGAGTATCAGGTGTGCCAGGTTCAGTGACTCACTGCACCGCCTACCTATACAAAAAGGGAGGCATCAAAAAACACATACAGACAAAAACACCACATAACCAGAACCCAACTCCTAACAGGGAGAAGGTGGGCAGTGTGGAGTCCAATGAGGCATGATTAAAGTCCCCTGATATTATGAAAAGGGCTCTCGGAGATTGTGTTTGCAGTCTGCTGACCACAGAGTGGAGAGAGTCACAGGCTGCATCCGCGTTGGCTGAGGGGGGAACATACGCTGTTATCGTGATAACATGTGAGAATTCCCGGGGCAGGTAGTACGGACGCATGCTAACAGCTAACAGCTCAATGTCTCTGCTTCAGACTGTTCTTTCACAGTGATGTGCCCAGGGTTACACCATCTGTCATTCACAAACACTGTCAGTCCCCCTCCTTTCCTCTTACCGCTCTCTCTCGTCCTGTCCACTCGCAGCATCTGGAATCCCGGTAGTGTCACGCTCGTGTCCGGAGTTAGCGGTGTTAGCCACGACTCCGTTAGCATCATGATGCTACATTGCCGGTACTCCCTCTGTGACCAGGTTAGCGACGTGAGCTCATCCATCTTATTGGGCAAAGATCTTACGTTTCCAATAATTACAGAAGGAAGAGATGGTCGATAACGTCTCCTTCTCGGGTGACGGCGCGCCTTCCCAGCACAACACCCCCGTCTCTTCTTCCTCAACTCGCTGGGAATGTCGAGTCTTTCCGCCGGCAGTACCGCTGTGGGACGCAGCGCTAACAGCTGATCCTTACTGTAAACAAAGGATCCCTGCTCTGGATCCCCAGACACGGGTGAAAAAAGTAGAAAAAAAATAAGAAAAACGGCCAGAACTAGCACAAAACGGTAGAACATGGTTGCAGAGTCTAATTACTAATACGTTAGTTATAAAAATTATGAGCAGAAAAAAGATAAGAAAGAAAGAAACTCAGAATGAGCAGAGCTGCTGTAACAGGCTGCCGCACACGGGGGGCGCCGGAAGAAGTATTCATTGGAAATAACAAGGATTTTGACAGATTAATCAGAATCAGAATACTTTATTGATCCCTAGGGGAAATTATGTTGGTTACAGTGCTCCAGTACAAACAGTAACAAAGACAGACACTACAAGAAGTAGGAATAGCAGAATATATACAATATATACATACATATAAGTCACTTATTGATAAATATCTGAATAAGAAAGAAGAGCATGTGCAAAAAGGGTGTAGCTATTGCAGTATACAGTGTGTTAGATGGATGAGTTTTACAGGGAGATGGCCACAGGTAGAAATGATTTCCTGTGTCGTTCAGTGGTGCTTTTTGGTCATCTCAGTCTCTCACTGAACTTGCTCCTGTGGCTAGCCATCATGTCATCAGGAGGTATTATCCAACATTATCTTTATCTTAGACAACATTCGCCTCTCTGACACCACCTCAAGAGAGTCCAGCTCCATCCCCGCAACATTGCTGGCCTTGCGGATCAGTTTATTGAGTCTGTTAGCATCAGCAACCCTCGATCTGCTCCCCCAGTATGCAACAGCATAGAGGATTGCACTGGCCACAACAGATTCCAACATTGCTGGCCTTGCGGATCAGTTTATTGAGTCTGTTAGCATCAGCAACCCTCGATCTGCTCCCCCAGTATGCAACAGCATAGAGGATTGCACTGGCCACAACAGATTCATAGAAAATCCTGAGCATTGTCCGACCGATGTTGAAGGACCTCAGTCGCCTCAAAAAATAGAGACAACTCTGTCCCTTCCTGTAAAGTGCTGTGGTGTTTTTAGCCCAGTCCAGTGTATTGTCAATGTATACACCGAGGTATTTATATTCATCCACAATGTCAACATTGACATTAACTTTGTACTCTGACATGTTACTAAATTTTTGAAACAGATAGAGAGAACAATTGGATTTGATGTTAGCAAAAGCAGTTCATCTGCATAAATCAAAATTTGAAGGCTTATTTCGCCCCTGGATATAGTCTTAATCCTACTGTCTGATCTGATAGTGATTGCCAATGGTTCCCTCATGATGTCAAATAGATAAAGAGACAGGCAACAGCTCTGCCTTGTACCTCTACGTAGTGGAAAATATTCAGAGATCAAGCCATTTGTTCTGAATACAGACATAGGTATTGAGTATAAAACTGTTATCCATCTACAAAATTTTGGCCCCAATCCAAAATGTTTTAGGACTGAAAAAAGAAATTTCTGAAAATAATTATTCTTTTGATTGAAAAATTGAAAAATAAAGTTATGAGAGAAAAAAGTAACTGAAGTGCAGCAAGCTTTAATTCAATTCAATTTCATTTATACAACACCAAAACTCTCTTTTAACAGGAAGAAACCTCCAATAAAACCAAGACTACGTGAAGTACCCTCAGAAGGTCTGCTAGATGATGTTAATGCAGCACTACGGACGATACCTACAGCCACCATTAACGAGACTAACAAGCTGATCTACACCACAGCAGCAGTGATCAGTGAGATGCTTGGCTATAAGTTAAACAGTCACAAGGAGCAGTACCCTCCATGGAGAAGGAGACTAGAGGCTAAGATCAAGGTAGCATGGAGGGAGGTTAGCCAACTATCGGAGCTCCAGAAAGGTGCAACAAAGAGGTTGCATAAGAAGTATAGCAAGCTGTCCATACCTGAGGCTTTGGAAATTGCCAAGCAACAACTCAGTCTTGGCCAGCTGCTTGAAGAGGTACACCAGAGAGATTGAAGGCAGGGGAATAAACCAGCTGTTCTCCACAGAACCAGCCAAGGTGTACTCTCAGTGGCAGGGGAACAATATGAGAACAGCACCACCGAGGCTGGAGACAGAGCAATACTGGAAAAACATATGGGAGAAGAACGCAACCCATAATGGCAATGTTCAGTGGCTAGTGGATCTGAGGGCAGAACACAGCAACCTCCCTGAACAGGGTCCAGTAACCATCACAGTGGCAGACATCCAAGAAAGGGTCTCCAGTATGAAGAGTTGGAAAGCACCAGGCCCCGACATGGTTCACGCCTACTGGCTGAAGAAGCTGACTGCACTTCATGAGCGCCTGGCAGCACAAATGAACCAGCTGCTAGTTGACGAGAGACACCCGGAATGACTAACCAAAGGCTGGACAGTCCTGATCCTCAAGGACCCCCAGAAGGGACCGGTCCCATCCAAGTACCGACCAATAACCTGCCTCAGCACCACGTGGAAGCTCCTGTCAGGCATCATAGTGGCTAAGGTGACCAGGCACATGGGTCAATACATTAGTGGGGCACAGAAAGGGATAGGCAGGAATACCAGAAGCGCAAAACATCAGCTACTGGACCACAGACCGAGCAGTCAGCCGGGACTGCAAGACTAGGCTCGCCAACCTGTGCACTGCCTGGATTGATTACAAGAAGGCCTATGACTCAATGCCCCACACCTGGATCCTGGAATGCCTAGAACTGTACAAGATCAACAGGACCCTACGATCCCTTATCAGGAACTCAATGAGGATGTGGCGTACAACACTAGAGGACAACTTCAAGCGCAAAGCACAAGTCACCATCAAGTGCAGGATCTACCAAGGAGATGCTCTGTCCCCACTGCTGTTCTGCATAGGCCTGAACCCCCTCAGTGAGATCATTAACAAGACTGGCTACGGATACCGACTACGGAACGGAGCGGTTGTCAGCCACCTCCTGTACATGGATGACATCAAGCTGTATGCCAAGAGTGAACGAGACATCGATTCACTGATCCACACCACCAGGATATACAGCAATGACATTGGAATGTCGTTCGGACTGGAGAAGTGTAGTCGGATAGTAACAAAGAGAGGGAAGGTAGTCAGAGCTGAGGGGATTGAACTACCAGAAGGCAACATTGCAGACATAGAGGACAGTTACAAGTACCTGGGGATCCCGCAGGCGAATGGGAACCATGAAGAGGCCGCTAGAAAAGCTGCAACCACCAAGTACCTGCAGAGGGTCAGGCAAGTCCTGAGGAGTCAGCTGAACGGTAAGAACAAGATCCGGGCCATCAACACCTACGCCCTGCCCGTGATCAGGTACCCTGCTGGGGTAATAGGCTGGCCAAAGGAGGAGATAGAAGCCACTGACATAAAGACAAGAAAGCTCCTTACCATGCATGGAGGGTTTCACCCCAAGTTCAGCACCCTGAGGCTGTACGCTAAGCGGAAGGAAGGGGGCTGGGGACTGGTGAGTGTCAGCACCACAGTCCAGGATGAGACAACAAACATCCAAGAATACATTGGGCAGATGGCCACAACTGACCGAGTGCTCAGTGAATACCTCAGACAGCAGAAACCCAAGAAAGAGGAGGGAGACGAGGAACCATCATGGAAGGACAGGCCCCTGCACGGTATGTACCACCGGCAGATAGAGGAGGTGGCTGTTAAGGTCCATTTTGAGGACGAGAGAGGTGGTGGAGATCGGAATAACACACTGACCCAGTCAGTTGGAGTCTACGAATGATTTTTAATGAAGTACACGCAATGTGTGGAGACCTGTACCCAGACAGCATCCAGATCTCATCTCCAAAACGTCAGAACACAGTTTTTATGCAGGACAAACAATCTTAAATGTCACCCGTTCAATACACCAAAAACCTCATCAAAAGCTGCACCGTTTTCCACAAAACAATGGTCCCCCTTTACAACAACGTATCATCACTAAATTATAAATTCCTTGTCCAAATCTGCACCTCTGAACAGTCCTGACCACCGTAATCAATTATCCGGTTACTTTACCCTTATATATTTCGCCAAATGATCCTCCCCAGTCACTGCTCTGTTTCCTCAACTGAAAGCCTCAGACACACAGACACACAGAAAGTGTCTTCGTCACCACTCACTCCAGCTAATTTGCATACTGAGTCATATCTCAACAAGTTAACTTAACAAGAGAAATACATGTTTAAACCTTATCACATTATTGAATTATTTTCATTTTCTTTCTATACTAATCACTTGTTTTGATCAATCAGTGCAAGAGCACTCCTAAGTCACTTTTTTAAACTACTTTAATCACTTTCCTTTTGTTTTTTCCATAACTCACTCCCCTGTCATATAACTTCTTTGAGTCCACTTCAAGCTTGAAGTCTATTTTATTAAACATTCACACCATTCTATCACTCATACAATTAGCAAGCTGATTAAATTGCATGTGTTTGTGTTCTTAGCCAAGTTTGATCAATGTTTATGCATTAATCCTCATGAGCTTGTCTTTGTCTTCTTAAGGTTAATGCATTCTCTGTTTGTGTGTATGATTGTGTAAATGTTTCTTTTTTCTGAGTTTTCAGACTCCTTCACAATTCTCCACTTAAACAGTCAGTTCGCTTTTTCCCAAATTTGCTAACCCAATTTTGATTTCCCACCTTAAATAACAGCATTCCTTGTCCTCAGCCACCAGTCAGAGCTTTCTTGTGACGTTCAGGAACACACGGCTGTAAACAATTCAACCAGAAACTTGCTGAACATTTCCAGCAATATCAACCTATACTTCCTTCCGACCGCTGCATCTGGAGAATTGATCCAGGTCTGGGGGTCCTTTGTCCCTCCCTGGGGGGATACTCCCACTGGGTTTAAATCTGGGACTCTCGGCCATTTGACCTTAGAACTGAAGAAGCTTCTCGGATGAGAGGTGAAACGTCTTCAAGCAACTCAAAGAAGTCCAGACGCTTTTCTTTGCAAATTCCTTTGACTACGATGACCTGGATGACTGAGAACCTTCACAGACATATTGCCGTACATTTTGGGAGGAACACCCTTCAACTGGTACGGGAGTATGAAAGGGAATCAAGGAAACTGGCGGATTATAGGAACCACCTTCGTTTCAACCTAAGATGCAGACAAAGCAGAGTTGTTCCTAAGAGCTTGCGCCTTGGATCCACTGTCAGGGGACACAGAGCAGACTTGATTCTACAGAGAGCACAGAATCACCTTCTAAGTGAAAGGATAAGACAGGTCCATTTCACTATAGATGCGCTCCAGATCAAGATCAGCCAGACTCTGCAGGAATTGGAAACCCTTCTACCCTCTCCAATCTTAGAAGAGGTTCACAAGTTTGTGGACAAGGCTCAGCGGGCCCAACACTCTCAAGGAAAAGAAAGACAACGCAGGAAATTTCACACCTTGCTTTCAAAAACCCACACTCCTCAGTCTGAAACCACACAACTCAGAGAAGAAAACACACCTGAAGACAGTCGGGAGAAATGGGTAAAGAACTTTTCAGACCGGAATCTCACTGAACCTGAAAAGAAGGTTTTAGCCAAAGGACTCAATTTCGCCATTTCTCCGCAACAGTTGCCCATAGTGGACCTCATCACAGCCACAGAAACCGCCATACGGATTAATAAATTATCACAGACAGAAGCAGAGCAAATCAGGATGAAAGTCTCAGCCACCCTCTCCAGTGCCAAAGTCTCTCCGTCTAACCTCACACTACAAGAAAAGAAGGCCGTCGCTTCCCTGAGCAAAGACCACAACATCACCATATTACCAGCGGATAAGGGAAGGTGCACCGTGGTCCTAAACACAACAGATTACCACACAAAGATCACTACTCTCCTCAGTGACAACAACACCTACGAAGCTTTAAAACGAGACCCCACAAGCAGCTACAAAAAGAAAGTTATAGCTTGTCTTCAAGACCTTGAAAAGGACAAAATCATTGACCGCCTCAAATATCACCGCCTTTATCCAGGGGATGCCATACCCTGCATTTATGGACTTCCTAACATCCACAAGGAAGGGGTCCCACTCAGACCCATAGTCAGTAGCATAAACTCAGCCACTTATAACATTGCGAAACACCTTGCTACCATCCTGGCACCTCTCGTGGGGAACACCCCACACCACATCAAGAACTCCACCGACTTCACCGACAAGGTCCAGAAACTTACCCTGGATCCAGATGAAACCATGGTGTCCTTTGATGTAGTCTCTCTCTTCACTTGCATACCCACCACGGAAGCAGTGGAGACTGTCAGAAAACGACTACAAGAAGACAGCTCCTTGGAAGACAGGACCAACTTCACACCCGATCAGATTTGCACACTGTTAGACCTCTGCCTTACCACAACATACTTCAAATACAACGAAGGCTTCTACAGACAAAAACATGGCTGTGCCATGGGCTCCCCTGTGTCACCTATTGTAGCCAACCTTTACATGGAGGAAGTGGAAAGAAAGGCTCTTGGCTCTTTTAAAGGGAGAGTACCCAGCCACTGGTACAGATATGTAGACGACACCTGGGTCAAAATCAAGACACAAGAAGTGGAATCCTTCACTGCGCACATTAACGCTGTGGATAAAAACATCAAGTTCACCAGGGAAGACACTAAGGACAACTGTTTGCCTTTCCTGGACTGCGCTGTGCACATTGAAGAGAATGGCAACCTCAACATTGAAGTTTACCGGAAGCCCACACACACGGACCAGTATCTCCTCTTTGACTCCCATCACCCTCTGGAACACAAACTTGGAGTAATTAGGACCCTACACCACCGGGCAGAACTTGTTCCCTCTAAGCCTGAAGGGAAAAAGAAGGAACACACACATGTAAAGGAAGCACTGAAAACATGTGGTTATCCTAACTGGGCGTTCATAAAGTCAGCAAAGAGGCACAGAAAAGAAGATCAGACACCAGCGAGGGAGGATAAGAAAGACAGACGCAACAACGTTGTCATCCCCTATGTAGCCGGTGTATCAGAGAAACTCAGGAGAGTTTTCTCCAAGCATGACATCCCAGTGTACTTCAGACCCAGCAACACACTCAGACACAAACTGGTTCACCCGAAAGACAAAACTCCAAAACACAAACTGAACAACGTGGTGTATGCTGTACAGTGCAGTGAGGAATGCCCGGACCTCTACATTGGAGAGACCAAACAGCCACTTCACAAGCGCATGGCACAACATAGAAGAGCCACCTCCACAGGACAAGACTCAGCAGTCCACCTGCATCTTAAGGATAAAGGTCACTCTTTCGAGGATGCCAATGTTCACATATTGGACAGAGAGGACAGATGGTTTGAAAGAGGAGTGAAAGAGGCCATCTATGTCCACTGTGAGCAACCATCTTTGAACAGAGGCGGTGGTTTACGACACCAACTGTCTGCCATCTATAATCCAGTTTTGAGTTCCCTCCCCAGACGCCTTAACGCCCACTCACATCCTGGGCCATCTGACCTCAGGAAATCACATGATAGGGTGGGGCCAGGTTTCACAATGAGCTCACCCGAAACCCTGGCTGATTAGGTCCCACACCCACTTTCACACCTTGGCGCATGTGATTAGAGGATCATCAGGGGGTCCTTTGTCCCTCCCTGGGGGGATACTCCCACTGGGTTTAAATCTGGGACTCTCGGCCATTTGACCTTAGAACTGAAGAAGCTTCTCGGATGAGAGGTGAAACGTCTTCAAGCAACTTAAAGAAGTCCAGACGCTTTTCTTTGCAAACTCCTTTGACTTTTCTCTGAGATCTTCATTCAAACTATCTCACTTCTGCTTCTCTCCAAAAATAATTTCACATGTAACAATTTGTGCATGTGTGTTTTCTATTCATTAATATAGTTGTCAGTTATTTTCTCTCTTTATTTTTACCTTTTCTAATGTTTACCTCTTTGTTGTGATGTGGTGGACATCCCTAAACCATCATGAGTCCAGCCTTCAATTTCAACCCAAACATATCCTGTATTCTCGCAGTTCAACTTGTCCTGCTTCACCTGACACTGGTCCCTCTCTTCACAGTGTCCTGTGCGGCCTTCAAAGCTCCAACAAACACAGTCTGTTTCTTCTCTGTTTTGATCTTTCAGTATTCTTCTTTTAAGTTAGGTTCCAGTCTGGCAAAATATCACATTCAGTGCCTTCGACTCAGTGCCCCCCAGTCCAGTCACACTGTTCTTCACCAGCTTCCAGTTTCCCCGTGTATGTTTTATCACGTGGTTTCCTTCATTCTGCTTCTGGATTCGTCAGTCAATCTTATTTTTATTTGCTCTGTTGTTCTTCTCCATTCATCTTTTCAGTCTTCTCTTTCAAGATTACTTCAAGCATGGCAAATATGAAACTCAATGCCCAATGCTTTTCCACAGTTCTTTATCCCACTGTTCAACTGCCCAGCCTGTAATTCACAGTACATGTTGCATCACTTGCTTTTCTTACATGCTGCTGCTGGTGTCGTCAGTGTTAATGGTTCGGTTCCTTTTGTCTGCTGTTAATTCTTCAAGTCCACGATGTTCTGTCGGTCTTCATCAGGAGATTAACTGGCCTTTGAGCTTCTTCTCAGGGTCAAGGACAAAGTGACAGGTCAAGCTATAAATTTTAGCCAAAAAGTGGCCTGTTTTTCCCAATTGTTACTCTATCCTTTTTGTCGCTGTACTCAAAGTTCCAGGTTGAGAGAAGTCCACCTGTATTAACACACTAAAGCATGCAATTAATATTCTTTTCATTTCATTTCTTTTCTTTGCTTCATCTACCTAGAGTTTAACTCGTCTGTCTCTCTTCTCTGGGTGCACACTTGTCACAGTGAGTTTCCCTTTTATGGGCATGCAAAGTTCCTCTCACAACCACCACTTCCTCTCACACAGCAGGCACACAGAGCCATATTTCCTGTTTCTTCAAACTAATCGAACTCTTTTGTTTTTTCTTTGTATTTATAGTCTACAGACCCTCTTTAATTCTACTAAATCTTAATCTAAAAACAATACACCTTTATTTCACTCACACACACTTTTAAATAGAGCTCTTTGGTCATTCAGTAATCGTCTCACACACTGCCTTTTCTTCCAAACCTCATCTTTTTCACTCACTCTACTATCAACCTTCGTAGTGTTATTATTACCTATTTACTTATTTGGTACAAATCACGCAGAGTCACTCACATCAAATACTGACAGCATTCACACAGTTAAAATCACTCAGAATACGCTCTCCTAGGAGTATTTTAGACATCCTTTTCATAATCAGAAAAAGCAAGTCAAAGAAAAACAATTTAAACCTGTAATCATTCTCACAGCACACACATAACTCAAACAATAAAACACACCACCATTTGTGGCTCAAGATAGGTTACTGCTTTAAAATAATATATTGGTCTTAGGTACTGTACAATTCACTCAATCTATATATATATCTATCAAAAGTCAGTCAACTCCTATACATCCACAGTAATGAATTCACACTCTATTTATACTATTCTAGTGAGCAAAACCAGCATCTCAGTCACAGGCATTTAGCAATATTTGCAAACAATAGTTATAAAGCTCAATAACACTCTAAACCGAAAGCAACACTCTCCATGCGCGTCACCGCTCCTCATTTGCATTCACACACACACCGTCTAAAAATAGAATCAGCAGCCAGTGCACTGTTGACTCAGAAACTCCTTTCACACAAAAATCTCTTATTTTATATTACACAGACGTCTTATAATTACAACTGCACAGATTTTAGGCCTTTATAACACCTACATAATTTCGTCAAATGTACTATAACCGCCTCAAACGGGCAAACCCCAGGTTTTTTGCGTTCAATTCACCAGTATCAGCCTTGAACTGTTTCTGTCTAATTTCTAAGATCCCTAACTGAATTTAAAAGTCTTCCAAGACCCGAGGACGCACCTCTGTTACCCAAAAAAGCGCAGATACCGTTCCAAACGGTAAGGAGACTCTAACTCCTAGCTATTCTGGAGATTCCCAAGTTTTCCCCGGTCGCCAACCGTATTATCCCTGTTCACCAACAGGTAAATCTCCTACGTCTAGGAGAAGTAGGGAGCATTACCTCCGAGAAATGCGCTTCCTAGGACTACCCCAGTCCCGTTCTACAAAAATTTATAATACTTTGAAACAACAATCAACACTCAAAACAAGTGTATGACTGAGGCAGATCTACCCTGATGGACAATGGGGACTCTAACCCACAAACTGACCAACAAAGGTCTGACCTGATGACCAATGGGACTTCAACCCACAAAATGACCAAATTCCCTACCTTTCCTACTTGGGACTCAAACCCAATTTCACTGTTTTCCTTTTCCCTGGGACTCCAACCCAGTACTGTTACTTATAAACTTCCATTATCCTTATTTCAATTTCAATTCTCATGAGATTTTCACCAAAATCAAAACAGACATTTACCAGTAATTTCAGTGAGTAGACTTTTAATTTTGTAATGTCCAATCTGGCACACTTTGGAAATTCAACAGGTGGTGCCTACCTTTTGATGTATGCCAGCTTGTCACTCACTTTCGACCACTGACCAATGCCTGCCCGTCCGACTCCGTCTACACCTCCAAACACTCCCCCGCCTCAACACCGGATGAAGCCCCCAAATGTTAAGGTCCATTTTGAGGACAAGAGAGGTGGTGGAGATCGGAATAACACACTGACCCAGTCAGTTGGAGTCTACGAATGATTTTTAATGAAGTACACGCAGCATGTGGAGACCTGTACCCAGGCAGCATCCAGATCTCATCTCCAAAACGTCAGAACACAGTTTTTATGCATCGGGGTAGAAAGCCCCCTCTTGCGTCAGATAAACACAATACATGCATACGTCAACTCAAAACCACAATGACTTTTAACATAGTTTAAAAAGAACATCGTCTCGTCTCCATCCAGGTGTCTTCCTGTAGTCCCCGGACGCTCGCTTATCTGTCTGGAACATCAGGCACACGTTCTGCACAAACTGTCACATATGCACGCACAATTTTGCAGTTGCAAGCAAAACATGATTAAACTTTCACCTATATGGGTCTATCTAATATGTGTGTGTATGTGTGTCTCGTCCTTAAATGCTCTCTCATCTCACCCGTTGCACTTCTGACCTTTTACCAGAACAGAGGCTCATCCTTACATGTAATAACCTAACTGGAACTATATATGTAATCTACTGAATAAATGTTTTAATCAAGAACCTCTACTAAAAGCTTAATCAAAAGATATAGATACATAAAAGATACTAAAGAATAACCTGATTGTTCATAACATACTCAAAATACTTGCACTCAGACTCTGCTTTCGGTTTCACTTCCTGCCCTGCACACTCTGCAAACCTGCAGTTTCCTGTCAAGACCTTTAGGCCCAGATTATATTCAGAGGTGAGCCTTTCAAATAATGCAATGTAATCTGCCTATAAACATTTTAAGATTATAGATTCAACTTAACAGTTTAAAGTGGTTCTTACTGGACCTCTAATAAAGACTAATATGATACCAATATGTTTGAACATCTGGATGCAATATCCATAGTGTTATTAATAGAATGGTAATGATGATTATAAAAATAGCAGCAAATAATAGCAGCAAAATATCCTCCTACTCCTCACATGGCTGATATCCAGAAATCCTACCAGTGGCTGGACAAAGCTGGACTGAAAGATAGCACAGAGGCGCTAATCATGGCAGCACAAGAACAAGCTCTGAGCACAAGATCCATAGAGGCTGGGGTCTATCACACCAGGCAAGACCCCAGGTGCAGGCTGTGTAACGATGCCCCAGAGACAATCCAGCACATAACAGCAGGGTGCAAGATGCTAGCAGGCAAGGCATACATGGAGCGCCATAACCAAGTGGCTGGCATAGTGTACAGGAACATCTGTGCCGAGTATAACCTGGAAGTCCCAAGGTCAAAATGGGAGATGCCCCCAAGGGTGGTGGAGAATGACCGAGCTAAGATCCTGTGGGACTTCCAGATACAGACGGACAAAATGGTGGTGGCTAACGAACCGGACATAGTGGTGGTATACAAACAGAAGAAGACGGCCGTAGTGATCGATGTAGCGGTTCCAAATGACAGCAATATCAGGAAGAAGGAACACCAGAAGCTGGAGAAATACCAAGGGCTCAGAGAAGAGCTTGAGAGGATGTGGAGGGTGAAGGCAACGGTGGTCCCCGTGGTAATCGGAGCACTAGGTGCGGTGACTCCCAAGCTAGGCAAGTGGCTCCAGCAGATCCCGGGAACAACATCGGAGATCTCTGTCCAGAAGAGCGCAGTCCTGGGAACAGCTAAGATACTGCGCAGGACCCTCAAGCTCCCAGGCCTCTGGTAGAGGACCCGAGCTTGAAGGATAAACCGCCCGCAGGGGCGTGCTGGGTGTTTATATATGTACATAGGCTGCCTTCACTTATATTGTTTCTAAACTTTGATGATTGTTTATGAAACTGGACAATGAAACCCTTCAAATTAAGCATTCCTCTGCAGATGATGACTTAGTTGCTTTACAACAACTCTTTCAAGAATTTTTGACATAAAAGGAAAGCTGGAGATTGGCCTGTGACTTCCTGACACAGCTGGGTCTCAGTGGCTTTTTGAGTAATGGCTTTTAAGTAATACTTTAACTATTGTACGCTTGAAGTAGGGATGCACCGATACCGATACTGGTATCGGGTATCGGGGCCGATACTGTAAAATGTGTGCGTACTCGTACTCGTAAAAGTTAACCGATACCATGAACCGATACTAATGTAGCCCGCATGGGAATTTGGGAGTGGATACTCATAATTCCCATGGACTTAAACGCCACGGTAACATAAGGTGTTCACAGTTGATGTTATGTGATGTAACTCTACCCTGAATGTAATTTGCCCTGTAATATGTCGCAAGGTAAATACAGGTAATTAGAGCAATCAAACTGTTATGTTAATCATAAAAGTATTATTTTATGGTATGTAACTCTGAAGGGAGTTAAAATATTTTTCAGAGTTCTCATTTTCTGGAGGCCCGTGAAGGTAGCATAAAACGGGACCTGTGTATCTGTTGCAATGGAGGAGGAGAACAGAATGGCATGGAGAGATACAAGGGTTAGCTGAACCAAAGTGAGAGACTCAGCTAGTTTTACTGAGGTTAACCAGCACAAAAGAATGTGTGACTAGAAAACTGACCGTGTGAGAGCTTCACAACAGAGTGTGGGTGAAGTGACTTTTTGTTTCAATGGTCGCACCACCGTGCTGTGTTTCCAGCTACGATCGCCGAGGCTAAAGGCTAGCCCGGACTGCTTGGCTTCAAGGAGGCAGCCGCTATGGACTGTCGGAGAGCTGGACAGTGACTCGCTAACGCGCTGTAGCAGAGACAGCATCGGGTCCGCAGGGAGTGGATTTAGTGTGGGACTGGTGAACGGCGATCTACCGGGCAACGGAACTGCAAGTCAGACTTTTGTGCTCTTACTGGGGAGAAGAGGATTTTTCTCCATCGTCCGGCGTGAGCAGCAAACAGGCCTGCAACAAGTGTGAGTGTGAGTGGAGCCGATGTGTGAATATTGTGTGTTTAGTGGATTTATATAACGTGTTTTGGAGTGTATATTAGTGAGTCACTTACCAAAAGGTGATAACATAAGTTGGGTTGTTTAATATAATTTGAAAGGGAATTATTTCATTTATACAGTGTATTTCATTTGGTTAAGGAATTGGAATATCATTTGAGTTTAAAAAAGGGATGTGTTGTACAGTATTTGTCTCTGCCCTTACGTTCAGTAAACGTTTCGTTTGTGTTAAAGAGTTGTCTGGGGTCGTTTCTTTACTACTGGTTAAGTTTAACTTGTGTGTGGTAGAAGTATCGGTTTTTGTACTCTGTATCGGCAAGTACTCAGATCCAAGTATCGGTATCGGATCGGTTTGAAAAAATTGGTATCGTTGCATCCCTAGCTTGAAGGCTTGTGATACATAGCTGATTATTAGAGATAGGTTGATCATGTTTAAGACTGAAGCATTAATTAATGGCAGGAGTTCTTTGAGCAGTCTTGTAGGAATGGGGTCTAAAAGACAAGTTGATGGTTTGGAGGAGGTAATTACTGAAGTTAAGAGTTTAGATAAATATAAATGGAACATAAAGTAGCTGTACATAATAATACATTTGAGAGATGGTTAATTTTTCTCTCTCGTGATTAAAATTTTATTTGTGAAGAAATTCATGAAGTCATTACTAATTAATGTTAAAGGAACGGTTGGCTCAACAGAGCTATTATTTTTTGTCAGCCTGGCTACAGTGCTGAAGAGAAATCTAGGGTTGTTCTTATTTTCTTTTGTTGTGGAAATTTGTTAACAAAGCCTGCAGACACGATGAGCAGTTAAAACCCAACACTTTTATTTCCCATGCATGAGGAGAGACGTCAGTCAGGGGGCTCTGAGAGTTGTCTCTGACAATGAACAGTTCAGGTCCCTTGTAAACACAGTCACGGAACAAAAGGCTTTTACAGTTGTAGTTCACACCTTGGCTCTAAACAGAAAAACCTCTATCACCTTTGAGAATCTCCCCACTCTGGGGTCAAACTTTCCCATGTGAACTTCCCTTTCCTGAGAGACACTCACCAGGCTCCCACCATCTGTTTCCCAGCGTGAATAAGGTGTGAACCAAACACACTAAAACTAAGTGACATCAAAAGCATCTTCATCAATATAATACATTAAAGAGAAATCCCACTACACTTTCATCGGTGATGAATAGTAAGATGTTCTGGCTTTGCAGAGGGCTTTCTTATAAAGCAGCAAACTATTTCTCCAGGCTAAATGATGATCTTCTAAATTTGTGACATGCCATTTCCTCTCTAGCTTACGAGTTATCTGTTTCGGCTACATTGAGAGTTATACTTCTGATTTGAGGCTTTCTTTTTCAGAGGAGATGCAGTATCCCAGGTGATATGCAGTGAGCAAGATAATCAACCTCTGTGGGAGTAGCATTCAGGTACCTGCACTGCCATATGTCAGAACAAGATCTATAGTGTGATTAAAGTGGTGGTGGGTTCTTTTACATTTTGAAATAAGCCACTGAACCTAATGTTTCTCACTAAAACAATGTCATTGTTTTACTCTTTGGCACAGTTTTTGATATTGGACACATGAAAGGGTTGGTGTTGTACCAAAATTCTCTTGTTGATAATTTTAGTAATTACTACAGTTTAGTAGTAGTCTGTGCAGAAATTTTTAAAAAGCCAAAAACTATACTATTTTTCCATTCATCTATCCATTTTCTTCTGCTTAACTGGGGTCAAGCCGCAGGGGCAGCAGCCTAAGCAGAGGTGTCCAGACCTCCCTCTTCCTAGCATCTTCCTCTAGCTTACCTGGGGTAACACCAAGACATATCTGCAATTTCATTCTTTTGGTCACTACCTAGAGCTTGTGATAGGGTGAAGGTAGGGACGTAGATCGACCATTAAATTGAGAGCTTTGCTTTTATGCTCAGCACTCGTTTCACCATGACAGACCAGTATGGTATCTGCAGAAACAGCACCAATCTGTTTGTGGAGCTCCTGACTTGACCTCCCTCTCCCCTGACTTGTGAACAAAACCCCAAGATACTTAAAATCAACCACTTGGGGCAACAACTTGTCCCTGACCCAGAGAGGGCATTCCTCCCTTTTCTGGCTGGGGACCATGGCCTCAGGCTTGGAGGTGCTGATTCTTATTCTCATCGCTTCAAGCTCGGCTGCAAACCACTCCCGTGTGAGCTGGGGGCCACCACCTGATGAACCCACATTATCTGCAAAAAGCAGAGACAAGATTCTGAGACCATCAAAGTGGAAACCTCTATGGAGGACCACAAGAGCCACGCGCATCGAAATAAAAAATTCTGTGCTTAATTAATAAATTGTAGAATAAAATCTGCATTTGTAAATTCATTTTTGAATTCCAGTTTAATAAACTGATTTGTAAAATGCTTTTTAAGTCTTCATTTCAAAAAACATTTTTGAATTCCACTTTAATAAACTTCATTTCAAAAAACATTTTCGAATTGCACTTTAATAAACTGCATTTCTTTTTTTTTCTTTCTTTCTTTTTTTTTATTGCCACTGTACATGTTTATCTACATTGGCACTCTGTACATTTCAGGCAACAAAGTATATATGTCATTTACAGTGACATTTTTTTTTTCTTCTTTTCTCTCCTTCCCCCTCCTTCCCCTTCCCCTCCTTCCTCTCCCCCTCCTTTTTACATAAAATATAATTACCATTATATAAACGATCATACATCTATGTCTGTACATATACATTTAGATGCCTAAATAAGTATATACAAAGGAGGGGAGAGAAGAAAAAAAAAACCCAAAAAACAAAACAAAACAAAAACAAACAACCCCCCCCCGAAAAGAACAATACACCTGCCCAAACCAATGTATATAATCTTGGAGCCGATATGGGAGGAGGCCATCCCTCCCAGTTTTACTTATTAAAGTAATCTATAAAGGGTTGCCAAATTAGGTAAAACTGGTTAACGTTTTCTCTCAATGAAAATTTAATTTTCTCCAACTGTAAATGATACATTGTGTCCCTTAACAAAGCAGAGTGAGTTGGGGGGGCTTTATTTTTCCAGTTTAGAAGTATAAGGCGTCTTGCAAGCAGTGTTATAAAACTCAAAACACAAACGTGTTTATTATTTAAGTATTTGACTGTAGCTACACCAAAAAGTGCCATTACTGGGTCTGGGGGGAGCTGTTTTTTAAAAATATCAGACAAAGTTTTAAATATTTTAGACCAGTAAATGGCAATATTAGGACATGTCCAAAACATATGTGACAATGAGGCAGGATTCTGGCCACATCGATCACATCTTGAGTCTGCTCCTGGAAACATCCTTGAAACCCTCAGTTTAGACAGATGGAGCCTATTTAGGACCTTAAATTGTAATAATCCGTGCCTGCAGCAGACGGAAGTGGAGTGAACCAGTTCTTGTGCCTTAGTCCATTGTTCTTCAGTGATGTTAATACCCAGTTCTTCATTCCAAGCGTTTCTCAAGTGGTCCAATGTAGTTGTACTGTGTATTTGCAAAAGTTGATTATAGATCTTAGAAAAAGCTCCTTTCTTAATAAACTGCATTTCAAAAACCTTTTTCGAATTGCACTTTAATAAACTTCATTTCAAAATCCTTTTTCGAATTGCACTTTAATAAACTTCATTTTTAAAAAAAACCTTTTTTTCAATTGCACTTTAATAAACTGCATTTCAAAAACCTTTTTTCGAATTGCACTTTAATAAACTGCATTTCAAAATCCATTTCCCTTTCCTGTTCGCTCAGGGATTAACATGTGGATTAGCAGTTGGATTAACAACTTAATTTTAAAAATCCTGCTGCTATTCAAATTAGCCACACCGTGGGATGTAAGGAGCTCTCTGATTGGTTGGTCAGACACAGGCTGTCTGCCAGCCTGGATTTTTCTAGCTCATAGCTTCGCCCTGCTAAGAAGCGTGTGTGCTTGTACAAAGGCTGTTCAGCCTCTGGATTTACACTCGGCTCGACACGGATATGTGAAGAATGAAAGGACCCTGCAGCGAAACGGAGAGCCAACCTCTGACTGAGTGCCTGTTTACGCAGTCTGACCACCTGTTGAAGGTAATGTGCTAACATGGCTAACACTAGCATCACCGCACGTAGCCCCGTTGTTTTAAGGTCATCTTAGCTTGTGAAAATTTTACGTCGCAGCTGTACGAGCTAGCTACGTGTTTTGTAAGCTGCTTTGCTCTTCACAAATAAAGCTGGAAGCAGCTCAGACTGTTAGAACCAGCACTGAGCCCTGTTACATTTATACAGTGTTAGAGCAATGGCTGCAACCTACAGCCTTTAAACTAGCGATTACAATGCTGACAGTAAACTCGTCAGTCCAGATGTTACCACATTACTTTGTGAGTTAAAACAACTATATACTGTATATATGATGAATTCATCAAATCCCAGCCTCTAACACAGTGCGCTGAATCTTAGCTTTGAATGTTTCAGTATATTCTAATCAGTGCAATTTAAGCATTCACTGAACCTACAGTATCTACACCTGTGTGGCAAATGTGTGGTAAATACGGAAGAGGATTAGGGCTACTGGGAAAAAAAATAAAAAGTGGGCACATGTTTTTTTTTCTTCTTTTCCAGAATTCTGAGATTAAAGTCAGAATTCTGAGAAAAAAGTCAGAATTCTGAGATTAAAGTCAGAATTCTGAGAAAAAAGTCAGAATTCTGACTTTTTTCTCAGAATTCTGGAAAAAAAGAAAAAAAAAGACGTGCCCACTTTTTTTTTTCCAGTGGCCCTAATCCTCTTCCGTAGGTAAAGATACAGATAATGAAATTTAATTATTAATACAATATACATCATGAGAAACGAAAGCTGAAATTGATTCAGTTTAGTACTTCTCTCTGTATGCTCTGTGATTATAAGGGCCTTAAATTCTGTGATATATACTGTAAATGATTTTCACAGAGGTCTTAAAGTACTTAAATGGTAAATGGTAAATGGCCTGTATTTATATAGCGCTTTTCTGGTCCCTAAGGACCCCAAAGCGCTTTACATATCCAGTCATTCACCCATTCACACACACATTCACACACTGGTGATGGTAACCAAGATGGTAAATCACTGCTGATAGTCTGGTTGTTTATATTTTCACGTTTTTGTGTCTGTAGGGCTGTTTGATGACGATTTGGACTCCACTGGGAGATGAGGACACACCCACATCTGTTTCATACTGCAGCCATTGATGGTGTTACGGCTCTGAGTCAGCTTTGGGCCATCAGACGCACACACTGGAAAACCAGCACCTGGGCAAAAGAAATCGTGGCAGGATCAGCCTGATATTATTTGTATCCCACTGTAACTTTACTGTATAAACAGCTAACATCTCCAAAATGTCAGGAGTAGTTAGTCATTACAAGAAGTGTTTGTGAACTAAAAATCAGAAGTGTGGGATACTGTTTGTCCGTGATTTGGAGAGCCCAGCGCTGCTCCCGACGCAGGGAAAACTAATTATGCAGGGGAGACCTACCTTGGCACTTGTGCAGGTGAAGGGAAGATATGCTTCACCATATTTTCCTGTCTTTGGCTTGAAAGGAAGTTGGTTTGGAAACATATTTGGTGATGCTTCATCTCCCGCTTTGTGTTTGTGTGTTAGCCCCGTCAAAAACCTGTCCATTATGCTAGCTGTGTCCAAGCGTTCTCTTTTTTTTTTCTTTTCATACTGAGCCCCCCCTGCACTCTGCCTTAGGCAGTTTCATTAGAAGACATAGCATACATTTTCACAGCTATGCAGATGACGCCCAGCTCTCTGTCCATGAAGCCAGATAACACACTCCAGTTAGTTAAATTGCAGGAATGTCTTAAAGACAAAGACCTGGATGGCCGTTAACTTTCTACTTCTTAATTCAGATCAAACAGGTTATTTTACTCTGCCCTGAAAATCTTAGAAATATGGTATCTAACCAGATTCTTACTCTGGATGGCATTACCTTGGCCTCCAGTAACACTGTGAGGAACCTTGGAGTCATTTTTGACCAAGACATGTCCTTCAATGCACATATTAAACAAATATGTAAGACTGCTTTCTTCCATTTGTGCAACATCTCAAAAATTAGAAATATCCTGTCTCTTAGTGACGCTGAAAAACTAGTTCAAGGTTCAAGGTTCAAGGTTCTTTATTTGTCACATGCATAGTTATACAAGTATAACACACAGTGAAATGTATCCTGACATGCTCCTCGACATGTGCAAAAACATGGAGGGGGGGGTAGAGGAATAACATTATAAATATATATATATGTATATATAGTATATACATTGGGTGAATGTGCAGTAGAAGCAGCAAGCAGGTGAATTCTGTACATTAATATGAATAGACATCTGAGTATTTTACAGAATGGACACTGTAAACATATTTAAAGTTAAAGGAATTGAGTGTCTGGAGGAGAGTCTCAGTCAATTATAGATGATGTGAGATGGCGGGTGTGTGTGTGTGTGTGTGGGGGGGGGGGGGGGGGGGGGGTTGGTTTAGGGTCCGGATGGCTTGAGGATAGAAGCTCTTCTTGAGTCTCTCTGTCCTTGCCCGGATGATGCGGAACCTTCTACCAGATTGTAGAAGTTGGAACAGTTTGTTGCCAGGATGGGACGGGTCCTTCAGTATCTGCGTTGCTCTAGTCCGGCATCTCCTGGTGTAGGTGTCCTGAAGTGGGGGGAGAGCAATCCTGCAGCAGCGTGCTCCATTGATGAAAATGGGCTTGTAGTCTCTGTGCTGACTCCTTCTGAAGTCCACCACCAGCTCCTTGGTCTTGCTGACGTTCAGCTGGAGGTGGTTGTCCTGGCACCATGATGCCAAATTCTTCACTTCGTCCATGTAGGCCGCCTCATCGCTGTTGGAGATGGCGCCCAACACCACTGTGTCGTCAGCAAACTTCAGAATGGTGTTGGAGCCGTGGGTGGCCACACAGAAGTGTAGAGGGAGTAGAGCAGTGGCGAGAGGACACAGCCCTGTGGTGCTCCTGTGTTGATGGTGATGCTGTCGGAGACACACCCACCCACCCTCACCACCTGAGTTCTGCCGGTGAGGAAGTCCAACACCCATGCACACAGACGGCTGTTGAGTCCCAGGTCCCTCAGTTTTGTGAACAGTCTGCTGGGCACTATTGTGTTAAACGCTGAACTGTAATCAACAAACAGCATTCTCACATAGTTACCCTGTTTCTTGTCCACGTGGCTGAGGGTGGTGTGCAGGACGTGGGCGATGGCATCCTCAGTGGATCTGTTGGGTCGGTAGGCGAACTGGAGCGGATCTGTGGAGTCTGGGATGGAGGAGGAGATGATGTTCTTCAGCAGCCTCTCAAACACCTTCATGACTACCGAGGTCAGTGCAACTGGCCGGTAATTGTTCAGGGATGAGGGTTTGCTGTTCTTGGGCACCGGGATGATGGTGGATCTTTTGAAGCACGTGGGGACCACAGACTTCGCCAGGGACTCGTTGAAGATGTAAGTGAACACACCTGCTAGCTGGTGTTACGGGTCCGAAATTGAGGACGAGAGTAAAACAATGATGGTCCAGAAGAGGTCGGTCAAACAACTGATTTTAATGAATACACGCAGCGTGGGGAGATGTAAACTGCAAAACATCAGTTGTAAATCCCCGTCCAAAAATACACTTCAGATTGCTTTTATAACATCAGGGTATTATAACGCCCCCTCTTGCGTTTACAAGCACATAACTTGCATCTTAAGAACATTATTTGCCTCTTCTACAGATAATGATCAATTTTAAGAGATAACTGCAGAGACAGGAGTTCCCCTTTTTGGCATCCTTTTCCAAATATGGTGATGAGGTCCCCATGGACTCTTCCTCCTCTTTGGCCCATCTTCTATCACCTGTTACTAGGCAAACTCAAATGCAACAAGAAGCTGAAAACATTCAGGCCTTTGCTCAGCTACTATTTTACTGTAACAATATACTCAGCATATAAGCTTTTAAGATTATAGATTTAACTCAACGATTTAAAGTGGTTGTAACTGCACCTGTAATAAACATGTTAATATTTGATTATGATAACCCCTGTAATACAAATTATAACATAATGCCAGCAACTTCAATAAATGCTTGGATGAAATGATAATTAATGCAATAATAAAGATGATGGTTATGTAAAATAATCCCTGTAATTCTACACTGGTCAGCACAGCAGCGCAGCAGACGGCCGGTGATGCCGTCTGGCCCCGCCGCTTTCCTTGTGTTCACTCTCCTCAATGCCGCTCGGACGTCATGCTCCGCGAAGCTGGTCACCGGTCTCTCGTTGATGACGTCATTGTCCTCGGTAGTCCAGCGGTAGATGGCATTAGCCGCCTGGCTAACCTCGAAACGGGCGTAGAACTGGTTCAGCTCATTGGTGAATGCAGAGTCGGCGTTGATCGGCGCAGTGTCCCTGGGTTTGTAGTCCGTAATGGTGCGTAGTCCGTGCCACATACTCCATGTGTCGCCCTGGTGGAAGCGGGACTCCACACGCTCCCGGTACCGGCGTTTGGCATCTCTCACCGCGCGCCGCACGCCGTATGATGCCGCTTTGTAGGCGCTCATATCGCCAGTGGCGAGACCCGCGTTGTAGGTGGCGGTCCTGGCGTTTACTGCAGCGCGGATCGATCTGTCCATCCACGGTTTCTGGTTAGGGAATGTGGTGACTCTCGCAGTGGGGATAGTTCATGCATTTATTACTTCCAGGCTGGACTACTGTAATTCATTATTATCAGGAAGTCCTAAAAACTCCCTGAAAAGCCTTCAGCTGATCCAAAATGCTGCAGCAAGAGTCCTGACAGGGACTAGAAAGAGAGAGCATATTTCTCCTGTTTTGGCTTCCCTTCATTGGCTCCCTGTTAAATCCAGAATTGAATTCAAAATCCTGCTCCTCACATACAAGGTCTTAAATGATCAGGCCCCACCTTGTCTTAATGACCTTGTAGTACCATATCACCCTATTAGAGCACTTCGCTCTCACACTACAGGCTTACTTGTTGTTCCTAGAGTATTTAAAAGTAGAATGGGAGGCAGAGCCTTCAGTTTTCAGGCCCCTCTTCTGTGGAACCAGCTTCCAGTTTGGATTCGGGAGACAGACACTTACTTACTTAGACTTAGATCCTCCCATGCATTATGTGGCATACCAGGCTCGATCTTGTGCCCAGGCTTCAGCTTCTTCCAACGATACATTTGATGTCTTTGGGTCTTGATGGAATGACCTTCGCCAGGTGTTGTGGGGTCTTTTAACGCCCAGGGGTTGCCAGCGCATTGCTGTTTTTGGAATCTGTGCATCATCCATGCGGAGGATATGGCCGGCCAGTCAGAGTCTTTTGCGTGCAACGATGTTGTGAAGTTTGACTGTGTCACTCCTTCGCAGGACCTCCTCGTTGGTGATGTGGTCAGTATAGCAGATCCTCAGAATCCGGCGAAGACATCGCTGCTGAAAGACGTTGAGCTTGGTGTTAATGCAGGCCGACACCTTCCAAGTCTCACTGGTATAAATGGCGGTTGGGATCACGATTGAATTAAGCAAGCGGAGTTGGATCTTGAGGCTTTTAAGATTAAGCTTAAAACTTTCCTTTTTTGCTAAAGCATATAGTTAGGGCTTGACCAGGTGACCCTGAATTCTCCCTTAGTTATGCTGCAATAGACGTAGGCTGCCGGGAGATTCCCATGATTAGAGAGACTTGGAGACTTAGAGGTTTTTATTGTCATTGTGCAGTTTCTTGCACAGCGAAATTGGGTAGCTGGACCACAAAGGTGCTAAAGTAAGAAAAAGAGAACCCAATATACATCGAAGGTGGAAAAAAAATAAAATAAATAGAATAAAATAAAAAGCAGTGTATATATATACATGTGTGAGTGGAACTATATACATGGTGTATGTGTAGGAAACATTGAAACAGACTGGGACCAAAATAATTGCACTTGAGCCAAAAATATTGCACAGAACATGGAAAGACTGAGATATTGCACATAGATGATCAACAGCAGTGTCAGGGTGGATGTGTTGGGGAAGTCTTTACACACTCTTAGTTTCCATTAATAGTTCTGACAGCCCACGGGAAGAAGCTGTTCTTTAGTCTGTTGGTTTTGCACCTGATGGATCTGAGCCTTTTTCCCAGAGGGCAGGATGTTGAAGAGGTGGTGGTTAGGATGGAGGTGGTCCTTTATAATTGCCCTGGCTCTGGAGAGACATCTTGAGCTGGCAATTAAGTCCAGGGAGGGGAGTGGACAGCCGATCACCTTCTCTGCAGTTCTGATGATCCTCTGTAGTCTCTTCTTGTCAGCTGTTGTGCAACCAGCGTACCACACAGGGATGGCGTGCACCAGCACACTCTTGATAGTGGCACGGTAGAAGGACACTAGGAGTTCAGTCTGCAGCCTGTTCCATCTCAGAACCCTCAAGAAATGGAGGCGCTGCTGGGCTTTCTTTACTAGGGCTGATGTGTTTGTGGACCAGGATAGGTCCTCGGATATGTGGGTGCCGAGGAACTTAAAGGAGGACACCCTCTCCACATAGTCACCTTTTATGGAGAGGGGGGGAGGATCAGTCCTTGTTTTGTGGAAGTCCATGACCACTTTCTTGGTTTTCTTGGTGTTTAGGGTGAGGTTATTGTAGTTACACCATTCTGACAGCCGCTGGACCTCATCCCTGTAGGCGGTGTCATCATCGTTGGTGATGAGCCCCATCAGAGTGGTGTCGTCTGCAAATTTGATGATGATGTTGCAGGGGTGCGTAGGGGTGCAGTCACTGGTGTAGATGGTGTATAATAGTGGACTCAGCACACATCCCTGTGGTGAACCAGTGCTGAGCGACAGGGTGGATGATTGCTGGTTGCCAACCTTGACTGATTGTGAATGGTCTGTGAGGAAGTTTTTGATCCATGCACATGTGGAGGGGAGGAAGTCCAAGTTTACCAGCTTGTCTATAAGAATGTCTGGGATGATAGTATTGAAGGCCGAGCTGTAATCAACGAAGAGCATCCTTACTGATGTCCCAGGATTCTCCAGGTGATGCAGAGCAGAGTGGAGAGCAGTGGAAATTGCATCCTCTGTGGACCTATTTGCCCTGTAGGCAAACTGGTGGGGGTTGAAGCTGGGTGGGAGGCAGTCCTTTATGTGTTTTAGGACCAGCTTCTCAAAGCACTTTGCAACCACTGGAGTCAGTGCGATGGGTCTGTAGTCACTGAGGCTACTGATGGTGGTGGACTTGGGGAGTGGGACTATTGTTGATGATTTCAGGCAGTGAGGGACAGTGGCATGTGTCAGGGAGAGGTTGAATAGTCTGGTGAACACAGGAGCCAGCTGGTCGGCGCAGGCTTTGAGCACTCTACCAGGTATTCCGTCGGGGCCAGCAGCTTTCCTCTGATTCACTGCTCTGAACACATTGCGGACCTGATGTTGTTGGAGGCTAAATGTGTGGGGGCTGTGCTCAGAGGACGCTGTGGGCAGGGTGGTGTGCATGGTGGGGGTGACTGCAGTTTTCTCGAAGCGGGCAAAAAAGTGGTTAAGTTCCTCCGCTAACGAGATGTCCATGTTATCTATATTTGTCCCATTGGCTTTGTAATTGGTGATGTGTTTCAGGCCCTCCCATACCTTCCTGGAGTTGTTATCAGAGAGGTGATCTGATAGCTTGTTTGAGTAATCCAGTTTTGCTGGTCTGATGCCTTTTTTAAGGTCTGCTCTTGCTCTGCTGTACATGTCCTGGTCCCCAGATTTGTATGCAGAGTTGCGTGCCTTTAACAGTGCCTGAACCTTGCTTGTCATCCAGGGTTTACGGTTGGGGTAGACCCGGACCAGCTTTTCTGTGGTGACAGTGTCCATGCAGTGTTTGATGTAACCCAGCACTGCGGTTGTGTGAGTCTCTAGGTCATCCTGTTCAAAGACACTCCACTCTGTGAGAGCAAAACAGTCCTGCAATTGAGCGAGAGCTTCCTCAGAAATGGTGTTAATGGTTCTGATGGTGTGCTTTGTCCTTTTCCTGAGTGGTGTGTATGCCGGGACAAGGAGTAGAGAGAGGTGGTCGGACATGCTCAGGTGGGGGAGGGGAACAGATCTGTAGGCTTGCTTAATATTTGAGTAAACATGATCCAAGGTGTTATTTCCTCTCGTAGGGCATTTCACATGTTGTACAAATTTAGGCAGCACAGTTCTTAAGCATGCTCTGTTGAAATCCCCTGCAATGTTGTGTACTCCCTCTGGGTATGTCCGTTGCTGTTCGGAGATCATGTTGTGCAGGTATGCAAGGGCTGAGCTAGCATTAGCGTCTGGTGGTATGTAGACTGCTGTTATTAGCACTGCAGGCAGTTCTCTGGGCAAGTAGAAAGGTCTGCACATGACAGACATTGCCTCTATGTCCGGGGAGCAGACTGTGGTGATGATCTTAGTGTTTGTGCACCAGTTGTTATGTGTGTAAATGCACAAACCTCCTCCTCTGCTTTTCCCCGCTGTAGCCTTTCTGTCGCTGCGGTGCATTGTGCGGCCCGCTAGCCGCACGGAGGCGTCGGGAATTCCCTATCGTAGCCATGTCTCCGTGACGACCAGGACACAGCAGTCGCGGACGATTGGCTGTGCGGCGAGAAGTAGGTTCAGTTCGTCTATTTTGTTGACGACCGACCGTGCGTTGGTCAAAAAGATGCTCGGGAGCGGTGGTTTGAAAGGCTGCCTCTTTAGCCTGGCTAGCAGGCCCGACTGGCATCCCCGCTTTTGTTTGCGTTCCTTCCGCCGCCTGCGTTTCTTGGCAGAGCCGATAACAATCCACGGAGCACCCGGTGTTCTCGCTATCTCCGGGGGGATGTTGTGCACCCTCTGATAATCACTGGTAATGGGAATCTGGCTGTTATATCCGATCTTGCCTCCGATCTTGTAGGAAAATTTGGCTTCACAATAAGGAAAACAAAAGAAGAAGAAAAAGAGGAGAAACAAAAAAGAAAGGCACCTAAGTGGAGAGCATAGAGCCGCTGCGTCTGTGCGCGCCACCATCTTGTCAAAGATGCATTGAGTTTTTCCTTTCCAGTCACCTTTCTCACTCACTATGTGTTAATAGACCTCTCTGCATTGAATCATATCTGTTATTAATCTCTGTCTCTCTTCCACAGCATGTCTTTATCCTGTCTTCCTTCTCTCACCCCAACCGGTTGCAGCAGATGGCCCCGCCCCTCCCTGAGCCTGGTCCTGCACGAGGTTTCTTCCTGTTAAAAGGGAGTTTTTCCTTCCCAATGTCGCCAAAGTGCTTGCTCACGGGGGGTCATATGTTTGTTGGGTTTTTCTCTGTATCTATTATTGTACGATCTACTGTACAATATAAAGCATCTTGAGGCGACTGTTGTTGTGATTTGGCGCTATATAAATAAAATTGAATTGAACTGAAATTGAATTTAAGACATTCCTGCAGTTAAACTAATTGGTGTGTGTTATCTGCCTTCATGGATAGATAGAGTTGGGTGTCATCTGCATAGCAGTGAAAATGTATGCTATGCCTTCTGATGATACTGCCTAAGGTAAGTAACTTTTTCCCTGTCTACCAGAGGTCTGTTTGTAGGGTTGTCATGGTGATGACTAGCCCTCGCGTTTTGGGGGTGTACTGTCCCTTTAAGAGCCGCCCTAATCCAGAGCACGCATGCACTCAGGTTTGAGTCACACACTGCGCACTGTGAGCGGGAACACTGGAGAGTTAAAGGCTGCAAAAGTTTGCGTGGCTAGCTACATGTGAGGTAAATGTGCTAGAAAAGTGTAACATACTGCAAAACATTGTCGGCAGTGTTGTAGGAGACTGTAATTAGACTAGGAAGCTAAGTTTATCTAGCGATGACTAGATGTTTGCGACAATTTTTGTAGAGTTCTGAACGTGCGACAGGTGTATGTTTAATGGTCCTCTCTCATTCCCCATGACTGGGCCACATATATATTTGGGACATTTATATATTAGAGCTAATTGTAAATTGTTATATTCAATATGGCATTACTCTCTTTATTGTCTTGGAGCAACTGTGATCACATGATTTCTTCTGGGATTAATACAGTATTCTGATTCTGACTGATTCAAAATAGAGTAGAAAATAGCTATGTAAGTAGCAGTCTATCTACTGTGATGGAGTGCAGAAAGGTGAAGTTCACAAGGCAGTTAAAAGACTCAAAAACAGGAAGTACAAAATAATGAAAGCAAATCTTTTAATCTGGTCCACTTTGTTATGTTAGTGTGTTAAAGAGTAGAGGAGGATGTGTTTCCTTTTCTTTTGAAGTTTGTCGGTATTGTTGTCACGTCTGCTTACCTTTGTCGAAAACTCACCACATGCTGCTGCCTTAATGGCTTTCTACTATTTAGATGTCTTTTAATCTTCTGATTAACAGAAAATTTCTTGGTGAATTTAAGCCATTGGAGTAGCAAGTACCTTTCACTTTTTAAACAGATTTAAATTAACTGAAAAGTCCAACAACCTACAGCCAAAAGAAAAAAAAAAAACATGTCCACTGAGGCCAGGTGTGTGGTGGGTTTAAAAAAAGTATATAAGAAAAGCAGGAGAAAAATAAAACAAAGAAAAGTTTCTCTTTCTTCATTACAAGTTTGCCACTTTTATTACGTGGATTTATTTATATGAATTAGAATGAATTATGAACAGCAACTCTTCAAACAGTGATTCCATGAGACAATGCTGTAGGTGTCATTGGTGGGTGTATGTGCTTAAATAGCTCACAGTTCCCCCACTGTGTACAGAGATCATCTCATTCTACAGCAGCATTCATGCTTCACACAATAGTGATCAGGATGCCTCTGTCTCCTTCTCTCGTCTGTACTTTGTGAAGGTTACTTACGCCCACATACTGCCTAAACTTAATATCCCTTATAAACAAACTTAATTAGTGGGAAGCGATGTTGACAGGGCTTAACTACGAGCTGTACTGGGGGCAGGGTGTTCAGCTGTTGATAATCACCTTACGACTCATTAACAAAGGGGGAGGGGCTGAGTTATTTTTAGTGTTGTCATGGTAGGCAGTTTGCAAGGAAATGACATTGGATGTGACAAAAGCTGGAGATGTGAATGTGGAGGAAGACGTGCTTATAGTTCATCACAGTAACTTAACTGCTGCAGCAGAGATGCTATGCCATGGTAACTGATTCTATTAATATACTGTGCCCAGTCACTTTAAACTGCTATTGCAAAATGTGTAAAACAAGATCAGTGGAGGGAGCGTGTTCAGTCTGCGACCTGGATCAAGTTCATGCTCTTAAGTGTTCAAAATTGGGAGTCCAGTATGGAAATGAAAGGCAGAGCAAGGGTGCATCTGATTTTTAAGATGTTATTTATTTTATGTCTTGCAGTTAACAGCAAAACTGAAACCGGTCTTAACGCAATCGTTTATACAACATTCTCAGTGCAAAACAACAAAAAAAAAAAGCACTGAATTGATCCTAAGAGGCCCATCAGCAGCAATGAGGAGATCCATCCACTTCTCTCTCCACTTTGAAGAGAGAAGTGGATGGAGCTTTGTTTCTTTAGTGAGATATATATTCACATATCACAGGTGCACGTGATTTTTCGACTGAAGTTCAGCCACATTCGACTGAAGTTCAGCCACACCTCTGTCAGTGCACCCCAGGGCAGCTGTGGCTGCAATGTAGCTTGCCATCACCAGTGTGTGAATGTGTGTGTGAATGGGTGGATGACTGAATGTAGTGTAAAGTGCTTTGGGGTCCATAGGGACTAAGTAAAGCGCTATACAAATATAGGCCATTTACCATTTACACTGTTAAGTAGCACCCCGAGAATGAGATCATCAGCCGCAGGTGTGTGTCATTCACTGTAGATGTGTGTAGGTCAGAGCGGGAACTCCAGCTGTTCCGCACCAGTTTTAGCTGGGACACATCTAAACAGCTTAAACATGTAAGTTGAATCAAACTGAAACCATGTTGCACATATACTGGATATCAAATGGGCCAATCAAATAAGGAGTGATTTTCTTAGATTCAGTTCATAAAGGAATATGCTTGTTTCATAGCCAAACTTTCTGACCTGGCCGGTAAGATGGGGCAGAAAGTCTGCGACGGTAAGCCAGGTGTTTGTTCTGTTTGTTCTGTGTAATGCTTTCTGAGTGGACCTCCACAAGTGAGGACATAGGTGAAGGTGATGCTGGACTGAGGGAACAGGCTGTTCCCTCAGTCCAGCACATTCAAGTGCTTAGGAGTCTGTAGGTATGCAAGGTTCTTATGAATGGTCCAAATTACCAGTGGATGCTTTGTGCCCTCCAGTCAGTGCCTCCACTCCTCCAATGCCAGTTTGACTGTGAGGAGTTCATGGTCGCCTACCTCATAATTTCTCTCTGCCGGGGAGAGACAGCAAGAGGAAAAAAAAAAAGCACAGGGAGTGACACGGCTCTGACTCCCGAATCAGAGGCATCCATCTCCACAATGAGAGAGAGAAAGTTTTTTTGGGGCAGTGTGTGGGGATGCATTCACGACCTTCAGCGGTGCGTAGTGTCTGCGGTGCCCTCAGCAGTGACGCTGCGTTGTCTGATGATGACTCTGGGGAATAGGAGATGTCAGGGCCTTCTCGTGAGGCCCGCTGGATGTTGGACCCGATTAAAGAAAACGGAGGAAGGTCCAACCCCAGCGAAAAATGAATATCAATATGTGCTAGACCTGAGAGCAAAGCTGCACACGCTGGGTAGGTTATCACTAGAGAATGTGCTCCAAGCTCAGGAATGTCAGCAACGCCTGTACAACAGAGGAGCTAGACTCAGGCAATCTTAACCAGGAGATAAAGTGCTTGTGTTACCCCATTCTTCCAGCTCAAAATTACTTGTCAAGTGGTAGGACCCTTCGCTGTTCTTCACTCGTTGAGCACTATTTTGAAACGCAGCCTAGCGTGACAGTGCATTCATGGCCCTATAGGCTGCCTGAACATAAAAGACAAATAATTCTGAAGGAATTGGCTGAAATGGTGAAAATAGGAGTAATAGAAGAGCCTCATGGCGCTTGGTGTAGCCCCATAGTTCTTGTAGTGAAGAAAGATGGGTCTATGTGGTTCTGTGACTGACTATGACTATCGTAAGATGAATGAAGTGTCACAGTTTGATGCTTATCCCAAGCCTCGGGTCAACGAGCTTCTGGACCGGTTAGGCACTGCTCGCTTTTTCAAGACACTGGATTTAACCAAGGGCTACTGGCAGATTCACTTATCTGCATAGTACAAGGAAAAAAATGACCTTCTCCACTATGTACGGTTTGTACAAATTTGTTACACTTCCATTCAGTTTGTTTGGAGCCCAGCCACTTTCCAGTGCCTCATGGACCAGGTGCTGCAGCCGCACGCTGCATATGCTGCTGCCTACTTGGATGATGTTATCATCCATAGTGACACCTCGGTGGAACATGTGCTGCTGGTGGCCGCAGTCCCTGAGGCAGGCAGGCATCATGGCCAACCCAAAGAAGTGTGCAGTTGGACGGAGGGAGGTGCAGTATCTAGGTTACCACTTGGGAGATGGGCAGGTGCGTCCACAGATGGAGAAAATGGCAGCCATCGCATTCTGCCCATGTCCCAAGACCAAAAAACAGGTGAGGCAGTTCTTGGGGCTGGCTGGGTACTACCGGTTCGTATCTGGCTTCGCGGACCTGACCAGCTCCTTGACTGACCTAACCCCAGATATGGTCTGGTGGACGAAGCAGTGCCAGGCGGCGTTCATGCAGGTGAAGAAAGCTCTCTGTGGGGAACTCCTGCTCTACATGCCTAAATTCTCCCTCCCTTTTATTTTGAAGACTGACACCTTGAAGACAGGGCTGGGGGCCATTTTGTCCCAGCAGGTAAGGGGAGTCGACCACCCTATTGTGTACATCAGCAGGAAACTGTTGGAGCGGGAGGCCAGGTACAGCACAGTAGAAAAAGAGTGCCTGGCCATTCCTTAGGCAGTTGACTCTCTTTGTTGCTACCTCTTTGGCTGCCTCTTTCTCCTCTGTTTGGATCATGCCCCACTGCAGTGGCTCCATCGCATGAAGGATGCCAACGCCCAGATCACCCAGTGGTATCTGGCTTTCCAGCCTTTTAAGTTCAAGGGCCATAAGCCGGGGGCGCAGCTGGTTGTGGCTGATTTCCTCTCTTGCTCGCGGGGGATGGGGTAGGGTAGGCCGGATGGCTTCCCTGCCAAAGTCGGGTGATGGGGGTATGTTGTGGGGTGTGGTTTGTGGCTCAGCTGCAGAGGAGGGGTGGAGCAGCAGGTTCAGGGTGCAGTGTCAGGAGAGGCTGACACACACCTGAGCTCCATCATCTAGTCATTGCTCCCCGATAAAAGATGTGCTGGGACCTGGGATGGGAGGTGTGTGTGCTACAAGCAGGGCAGCTGAAAAGTTGCCCAGTGAAAAACACGGTGCAAATAAAAACATGTGCAACTGCAAATGATGTTGGTGTCGGGTCCATCCTTTTCACAGATGGACATGATTTCAACAGGCCCAGTGAAACATGGTTTCTTAAACTCAGTTCGTAAGTGAATGTTTTTGGTGGATAACCACACCTTCTTACCTTGTTGACACATGGATGCAGGAATCCTGTGGTTGTCTACCAGGCGCTTTTTTTGTTCCTTGGTTTTAATGAGATCTGCTTGGGTGGACCTGATGGCAATGGCGAAGGTGGTGCTGCATGGAAAGGACAGAATGATCTTCCACAATGGCAGGCAGAAGAGGCGCCTCGAACAGGGACAAACCAGTAGCTGAGGAGGTCATACAAACTAATGCAATATGGGACCATGGGTGGCCAGGCATGGGGAGTCGTTTATGGAGTCCAGCTGGAGGTGAGCATGAAGTCTTGTTATATTGTTATAACGGCTTCAATGATGAATAGATTAACCAGCATTGCAAATAATGGACCATCAATGATGGTAGGAAAGAACCTGCAGAACTGCATTTGTGGCTGGTCAAAACTAACAACTGACATGGGCCTTAAAATCCACCAAGGCAGGAAGAAGTGCCTCAGCGAGCTGAGAAAGGGGCCTCGCATTGACACATACTTTTTAAGAAGTAAGTCAAATTAGTCAAGTGAAGCCCAGAGGCAGGAGAATCCCCATAGTCCTCTGGGTATCAGCACCCCGATTGAAGTTCATTGTCGTACAGACTCCCCCATAGTCTCCAGATTGAACCTCAGCCAAATCCAGCCAGTAGCAGCTCCCAGTCTAGAGCTTAGCCAGCCACACCCAATATTAGATTCTAGCTCAGGGCCCAGCTGTTTAATATTAGCCCCTAGCTTTGAATCGAGCCACCAAATGCTAGCAACACATTTGTGTATAGATGTAAGCCAGCCACAATCAACACCATGTTCCAGCCCAGAGCCTATCCAGAAACAGCCAACAGAATCTTCCAACACTGAGTCTAGCCAACCACTTCCGGCAAGGGAAAGGAAGATGGAAGGTAGGAAAGATCAGATTCTGTGGCCCAGATCTAGTGAGAAAAGAGAGTGGGACACCATTGACTCGGAACTGGCTCTTATACTAGATCAGGGGTGGCCAACCCGCGGCTCTCGAGCCGCATGCGGCTCTTTGCCTGGTTTCATGCGGCTCTTACGTTCATATCAAAGTTTGTGTTTGTGTTTTGGGTATTTTTTGTGATATTGTATTAAAATGTGCGCGTTCGCTTCGCTTGAGTTCAATACGGTATTTTCATCAAATGCGCATGTGTGTGAGATGAAAATACCGCAAAGTTCCCAGTAGGAGCAAGTTCGCCCGTAAAATGGCAGGGAAAAAATGCACAGCAAAAAGAAAATATGAAGATGAACACAGGACGTTTTTAACAGAGTGGGAGAGTTTATATTTTTTTGTTGAACGCAATGGCAAGCCATTCTGCCTTATATGCCAGACATCATTAGCGCACTCTCCTGCGCTCGCTCTCACTGCAAAATTAGGTCAATTGCGAACCCACCTGCATATTGATTGCAGGCTGGCATCAGGTATAAAGCTAAGCCGGTGCTTCTCTGGACTATTCCTCCCATGCATTCAGCGCAAAGCAGCAGTAAATGCTGGTACTCTGCGACGGACTGATCGGCAAGAGTAGATCATATGACAGCCACAGGTATGCTCTTGCTTAACCTCAGATTCCCTCTCAGTATCGGAATGTATAGTAATAGTTTTTGCGGCCTGTTGTAGCGCGGCAGTTTGTTTTATTCCGGCGTTGCGGAGAGAGGTGCTTGTGTGATCCCCCACCAGTGAGAGTATAGCGCCTCCGGTCCTGGGGTAAACCGTTAAAACTATTTTTATTAGCATTAACAGCTACCACAGGCTAAGGTTACATTTATCTGTTTTAGGGTTTGATCGCTGCCTTCACCTCCGTGGCAACTCGCACAGCCTTAATTGAAGAATCAAGACGCCTGCCTAGCCGTTGTTGTGAGGGCTCCTCCTCGGTGGAGCCTGCTGTCTTGTCTTGTCTGGTTTTGAATTGTTTTATCTTGTCTTATCTTGTTTTATTAAGTAGGCCTACCATTTCCTGTTTCGCCTGGTTTTATTTTATTTTATCTCTGGACCGTTGCCTGTGCCCACGCTTCTGTGATCGGGCTGAAGCAATCCTTTGCCCGAGTGTCGTGCCGGGAATTTTAAATTGCCTCCGTCGCTGGTCTTAGCCTGTGGGGAGCCAGACCAGCTTGCGATTGAGGCTTGGACAATTACTACCAGTACGAGTGGACCCGTGGGGCATAAGCCTTCCAGTGTGGTGTGTGTGTGCGTGTGTGCGATTTCTTTTATTAAAGTTATTAAAGTGTGTTTTAGTTTTTTATGATCTGTAGCGAGCCAGACGCTCAGTGTCCCTTTTATTCTTTTAACATATTTCTGTGTTTTATTTCAGTGGATGAAGGACGTGCCAGTGGCCCTGGGACCTCAGGTGGTGGGTCGTTTTCACACTTTCTTTTGTACAGCACCTGGTGGGCTGCAGTGATTTTCGTTTTGTGTGATTTTCTTTTGGGTCCACGGCTGCTGGTAAGTCCAAGTTCCATGATTGTTTTATTTTCACTTTAGGACACTGTCAACAATGACGCTACATCTTGGTTTCTAAATATTTTATTTATTTTTACTATAATTAAAACTGTTTTAATATTGGAGCCAACCTGCCTCAGTGTGCATCCCTTGAATCTGTGCGGCCTCTTTTATTCCTCTTTTTATCTATTTTTCTTAAACATATATTTCCTGGGGGTGAAATTCCCCTAGGTGGCGTTGTCATTTTATTATTTCTTTTATAACCCTGCCGACCACTTGGTCACACTAACATCGACCAGGAATTTCCAAAAGGGACTGAACTTCGCAAGCATGAGTTGGCCACTTTGAAAAGTCAGGCAGAAAAGCAGATACAGTTTTTCCAAAAATTTACGAAGTGCTCAGAGACCATAACGCTCGCATCCTATCAGCTGGCTTGGAACATTGCACGGGCTAAAAAGCCATACAATGAAGGGGAGTTTGTTAAAAAATACCTCAGTGACGTTGTTGAAATCTTGTCTCCTGAAAACAACAAATTAAAACGCATGGTATCAGACGTCCAACTGTCCCGCCACACTGTTGAACACAGAATATCGGACATTAACACGGCTATTGAATCACAGTTGCACTCTGACCTTCAAGCATGTGAGTATTTTCGTGTCGCATTGGATGAGAGTTGTGATATACAAGACAAGCCTCAGTTGGCAATATTTGCACGGTCTGTGTCAAACGATTGTGTGATCAAAGAAGAACTCCTGGATATCGTGCCATTAAAAGACAGAACCCGTGGGATAGATGTGAAAGAAACCATGATCGCTGCATTTGAAAAAGCAAATCTGCCCATAACGAAAATAACTGCAATAGCCACGGATGGAGCACCAGCCATGATGGGATCTGTGAACGGGCTTGTGGGGCTGTGCAAAGCTGACCAAACTATTCCTGACTTTTGGAATTTCCGCTGCATCATCCACATGGCGCAACTCGTGTCTAAATCATTGAATTTAGATAACGTCATGAAGCCTGTGATGGAAATCGTCAACTATATCCGCACACATGCGCTTAACCACAGGCAATTCAAGAATCTCATCGCTGAGCTGGACCAAGGGCTTCCAGGTGACCTGCCGCTGCACTGCACTGTGGGGTGGCTGTCAAAAGGCCAGGTACTCTCTCGCTTCTTTGAGCTTTTGGATGCCGTGAAACTGTTTATGGAAGAGAAGGACAAGGACTATCCCGAGCTCTCGGACCTCAAGTGGATTATGGATCTGGCCTTTTTAGTCGACATGATGTGTCACTTGGACAGACTGAACCTGACCCTGCAGGGTAAGTTAAAAATGCTGCCTGATCTGGTGCAAAGTGTGTTTGTGTTTGTCAACAAACTGAAGCTGTTCAAGACACATATTCAAAAGGGAGATTTAACGCATTTTCCCACTCTGCTAAAAGCCAGCGGGCAAGTCGCCAGCACCGCTCTGAGTAAGCAAAGAGCCAGATATGCAACGCTGATTGAAAACTTGCACGAAAGTTTTGTGACCCGGTTCCATGATCTACAATTGAAAAGGCCACAGATTACGTTCCTCGTCGACCCATTTAATGCAGAGACCGACTGTTTGAAAGTCCCGCTAGTCACAGATGAAGCTGCGGCTGAGTTGGAGATGATCGATCTTTGTGAGGAGGACCAATTGAAACCTGCTTTAAGGGAAGGGACCATTGATTTCTGGAAAGGTGTGCCAATGGAAAAATACCCCAATGTCAAACGGGCTGCGCTTAAGATACTGTCAATGTTTGGGTCAACATACGTCTGCGAGTCTGTGTTTTCTACCCTAAAACATGTGAAATCAAAGCATCGATCTATTCTGACTGACACTCATGTGAAAGAATTGCTTCGAGTGGCAACAACGGAATACAAGCCAGATTTGAAGAGGATTGTTCAAGGCAAGGAATGCCAGAAGTCCCACTAAACAACATGCATTGTAAAAGTAAATGCTATTGTAGATTATTATATTTTTGTTTGTGGACTTGGTTGAACAGAGAGTTTGTGTGTGAGACAGTGCACACAATGTTCATTGTTGAAAATGACTGGCCTGTGGTTTTAGTACTGTAGGAGTCCATTTCTGTCATTATCATGTTGGTGTGTGACATTTACAATAAATCTGGCTGAGCAGAGATGTGTGTATTTTTGTGTGTGTGTGTGTGTGTGTGTGTGTGTGAGAGAGAGAGAGAGGAAAGGATGGGTGATGTTCATGTGTGCCCATGCGTATGATGTGGCTCTTTGCAGTAACACAGTAAAAAAGAGTGGCTCTTGGTCTCTGACTGGTTGGCCACCCCTGTACTAGATCAACAAAAGGGTCCAGTTGAAAGGCAGCTAGAGAACCTGAGAACCATCATCTACAGCTATGGGGTTGAGCGGTTTGGGGTAAAAAACAAGAGTCATAGACAGCAGAAAGGCCCTTTAAACCAGTTAAAGTCCAGGAGACAGCAGGAAATTGACAGATTAGTGAAAGAGAGAACACAACTGAGGAAGCAGTGGAGCAGGGCCAATGAGACAGAAAGGGAGGGACTTATTGCCCTGCAGGAGGAAATAAAGCAACAACGTACTAAGCTGCGAAGAGCAGAACATCTCAGACGACAACGTAAGAAGAAAGAACGGACAAGGACCCTTTTCTACAGCAACCCATACAACTTTGTTAAGGGCCTTTTAGTCGAAGAGAAGAGCAGGTGCCTCTAAATGCCCATAAAAGACCTGGAAAATCATCTGAGGAAAACTTACTCGTAGGATCGGAGGCATGAGCCAGTTACCATTCCGAGTGATATGCCGCCTATCCAGGTACCTGAACACCAAATGGACATAAGACCACCTACATGGAGTGAAGTGGAGAAGGTAGTGAACCAGGCAAGAGCAGCATCAGCCCCAGGACCTAATGGCATTTCATATAGGTTCTATAAAAACACCCCACGAGTCCTCAAATACCTGTGGAAGCTGATGAAGGTAGCGTGGCAGAAAGGAGTGATTCCAAAGGCTTGGCGAAGAGCAGGAGGTATTCTGATCCCTAAGGAGAAGAACCTCTCAACTATCAGCCAGTTTCGCCAGATCAGCCTGCTGTACCTGGAGGGAAAGATCTTCTTCAGTGTCTTGGCCCAAAGACTATCTACTTTCCTGCAAAGAAACAACTATATTGACACATCAGTGCAGAAGGCTGGCATACGGGGCTTCTCAGGATGTCTGGAGCATGCCAGCGTCATCTGGCACCAGGTTCAAACTGCTAAGAAAGAACAAAGAGACCTTCATGTGGTCTTTATAGACCTTGCCAACGCCTTTGGGTCAGTTCCGCACAAGATCTTGTGGATGGCCTTGAACTATTTCAGCCTACCACACCACATAACAGGATTGGTCAAGACCTACTTTCAGGATATACAGTTTTGTGTGACAGCTGAGAACACCACCACAGCCTGGCAGCACCTGGGAATTGGAGTTATGGCAGGCTGCACGATTTTCCCTCTGTCATTTATCATGGCAATGGAGTTGGTCATGCGGGCATCTCGGTGGGTGGTGGGAGTTGAGAGACTTAAGAATGGCCTTCATCTTCTTCCCATTAGAGACTACATGGATGACATGACCATCATTACAACAACAAAACCATGTACTAGATGATTGTTACAGAAGCTCCAGGAAAACATCGAATGGGCAAGAATGGAGTTTAAGCCATTTACTTTAAGATTTAAGTAAATCTTGCAGCATCTCCATCATAAAAGGAAAACTGACAGCCGAGCAATTCTCTATCAGTGGAGAACCAATTCCAACAGTATTAGAGAAGCCCATAAAGAGCCTGGGACGGTGGTATAATGCAGACCTCAATGATACGTGGCAACTAGAACAACTAAGGCAGAACTTGGCTAACGACCTCAAGCGGATTAACAACACTGCACTCCCAGGGAAACTGAAGCTCTGGTGCTTCCAGTTTGGGTTATTACCCAGACTACTGTGGCTGTTGAGAATGTACGAGGTCTCACCTCAATGCCTCAGCAGCATTGCACTCTATAGCGACGGGATACTGGCATTGCCTATCCCTAGCCTGGTAGAGAAGTTTGAATGTGCAAAAGTGAGGCTTGAGATGTCACTCACAGACTCCTGGGACCCCATAGTGAGGGGCACTGCTCCCACCCTAGCAACGGGGAGGAAGTGGACCCCTGCCACATCTGTGCTACAGGCCAAATCTGCTCTTTGACATCATGACGTGGTGGGTCACATCCAACATTGCAGAGAAGGATTTGGTCTTGGAGCAGTAACACCTCGGTGGCAACAGGCATCTGTAACCGAACGGAGGAGGTGCGACAACAGGAGGAAACAACCATGCCAGAGTCGTGGCACTGGCCAAGCAGGGTTGCTGGATGAACTGGGAGAGTGTTGAAAAGAGGAAACTCTCGTGGAGTGAAATCTGGGGAATGGAGTCTAATAGACTAAGTTTCATCATCCGAGCGACATACGATGTGCTACCTTCCCCAATAAATCTGCAGAAAGAACCCAGCCTGCCCCCTTTGTACAGTCCCAGCCACACGCAAGCATATCTTGGTTGGTTGTAGGACTAGCCTTATTAAGGGCAGATACACATGGAGACACAACCAGGTCCTCAGGTGTCTGGCTGAGAAAGTTGAGTGCAAAAGGAAATCCATCAATGCTCAACCCTTCACAAAGCAAGAGGAGCGTCAGTTTTCATCAGTATTTGTCCGGGAAGGAGACAAGCCGAGGACAAGCCCCTCAACTCTGCATTGGCAAATGCAAGCGGACTTGGATGAGAGCCTAATTTTTCCCACAGAGATCATAACAACTACTCTGCGACCAGACCTCGTCCTTTGGTCTAACTCCCCAAAACGTGCAAACGTCATTGAGGTGACGGTAGCGTGGGAGGAAGCAATTGAGGAGGCATTTGAACGTAGGAAGCTGCGGTATGCCAACTTGGCAGCTGAGGCAGACGACAGAGGCTGGAAGATCAAGGTGCGCCCGGTGGAAGTGGGGTGCAGGGGCTTTGTTGCCAGTACAACAGCAAAACTGCTTAGAGAGATTGGGATCAGAGGACAGGCACAATGGCAGGCTATAAGAGATCTAACTAACAGTGCTGAGAGGACCAGTCAATGGCTATGGCTAAAAAGGGCTGACATCACTTGGGCAGCTAAGGCAGTCAGCTAACCGTGATACACATGCCAAGGATTGATCGACCCGTGGTGGGTCTGCCTCAACAGGGGGCGTCCCAAGGGTGAAACATAACATTAGAAGTTTTGCTGGTTGTCTGCTACAGCTGTCTCAGGGCCTCCTGGGGACTGTGCAGTTAACCTCATCGTAGTAAAACTAAAAAGAAGAATGAAAAATGTTCCGCTCTTCTCTCCTCTGCGCGTCTTCCCTTTTCTGGGAGACAGTGGGGAGGTAGAGCGTACAGCCCGATCCGGCGGGGAGGTGTGGGAAGCCAGACCGGGCGCCCCCCTTCTGGCTCTCCTCTCTGCTCTCTCCTCTCTTATCTTACTTACTTGTCTTACGGTGCGCACACACCGAACGCGAAAGAGGCGGCCAGAGCGTCAGGTTCACATGTAAAGTCAATGGAAAGAGCACGATGACACGCGATTGCGCGTCCGGCGAAAATGCGGAGGCAGATTTGCGTCGGGAAAACGCCAAAACCCGTGAAATGCGCGTCAGTGTACCGCGTGGGGCGCGTGTGACTCGCGAAAGAAAACCACGCGCGTCAGGTTGTGTGTTGCATTTTGTGCACACGCTGAGTTGGAAAATATGAACTCCGGTGTCAAATCACGCCCCGACAACCAATCAGGAGCCTGGTGACGTGGCTGTAACTAGGTCAAAGGGGCAGATCCAGTCACTCCGTATGGAGGAAAAGCTCATCTGTGCCGTGGCTAATCATCCAGAGCTAAATGATGCTAGTTGCTACTTCTACCGAGACAGGAATAAAACGGACCTAGCTTGGAGGCACATTAGTGAGGAGATTGGGCAACCTGGTAAGTTCATTCATTCTGCTTTTTCATTTCCAGACTGACCCAATGAAACCGTGCAAAAGCTAGCAAGCCCACCTACTGTCCTGATATTTTCCCACTGATGTCCAAATACCTTTCCGCTAACAAGATAATGTGTTTATTCAGAGGACATCTGCAGCACAACACATCTGGCACAACTTCCTCCCACATTTCCGGTTCACGCGCGTGGAAACATGCAATTTTGAGGCGCGGTGGATTTTCCCTGGACACGCGTTGAGGTGCAAATGTGCACGCGTGACATTAGGGGCGTTTGGGCGTTTTCGCTCGCCTCTTTCGCGTCCGGTGTGAACGCACCGTTACTCCTCTGTCACCTTTTCTGTCCCTTTGAAGAAATGAGGCTCCATAAATGCAGTAAAGAGGTAAGTATTTCTCAGTTGCTGTGAATAGATAGAATAAACTAGAAAATTAAACAGGAGAAAGAAGAACAGAAAAACAATTTTAACATGAACCACTGACACACTCCGGGGCCTGATCAACCCTGGCAGGGCCTCCTTGGATGAGGGTATCTAGTGATAATGGCCGAAACACCCGATGAATCCAAGGTCCACTACTGACGATGTGTCCCAAATTTTAACAATTTAGATCAGATCTCTAATCCTTAAACCTAACCAGGGAAAATGGCAGGTTAGCCTGGGTAAAAGAACGAAAGTTGAGGCACACAACGATGTGTGCTGTGGGTAAAGTGTCTGGGCTGCTTTTCCTCATAACAGCCATCCCTCAAGATTTTCTCCATTAAAAGCAATGCATTGTCCGGGATTGTAACATCTAGTCCTTTACTGAATCAGATAGATAGATAGATAGATAGATAGAACTTTAGGCAGGGTTATACTGCCTTACATTTAGGCACTACAACCTTGTTAGTTGGTTCTTGTGTGATTTGAATCCTGTTTAATTTCCATATAGTGGATTACAAAACTGCTAAGTACTACGACTAATAACAAAAAATGAGTCATGGTTGAGAGTACCTTGAGGGACCATGATGGAATAAGGTGGTAGCGCAAACATCTAAGGTGGATCTAGTCAATTAATGCAAGATTATAGCTCCAGATCTGTATGAAACCATACAGTATGTTTGTTAGTAAGGTGAGTGTAAATCTGTACAGGAGTCTGTTTGAGCAATTTCAGTCTGGTTTTTGGCCCGTTCACAGTACAGAGACCGTCCACCTTCTGATGACAGCTGACTCTGAGACATTAGCTATACTTGTGCTCCTTGATTTATGCTCTTCCTTTGATACTATCATTATATTCTTCTCAAGAGATTGAAACATGAAACATGCCTGGTGTCTCTTAGATCACAAGCTTACCCAGTTGTCAGTGGTGTTGCCCAGAGCTTTGTCTTTAGTCCCCTTATATTCATTATTTATGTTTTACTTTTAGGTCACATTTTTCAGGAAATTTACTTACATTTTCATTCTTATGCTGATATCCAGCTCCATCTTTTCACTGGATAAATGTGATAAATTCTTTCTCACAATTCTCAGATCTGTCTTTTCTCCCAGGTTAACAGTTCAGGTGTTGTTTTTGATAACACCTAAATTTGATAACAATATCGCTCTGTCTGCATATTTCGACCTACCTAATATTAATCAGCTACACCCACCCCTTATAGCTCATAATACTGCTGCCCTTGTACATGCTCTGGCTGCTTCCTATACTGATTATTGTAATTATATCCTTTCTGGCTTACCACAGAAATTTCTCCGTGCCTCAATTTTATTTCACAACTTAGACATCCACATTATTCACACTCTCATAACACACACACACACACACATATATGTATATATATATATATATATATATATATATATATATATATAGGGCCTTGAGGGTGATCATGTTAACGGCGTCCAGAGGACGGTCTGTGTATTCAACCCTACCTCTGGCGCCGGTGCCCACCTCTCAATTTTAAATCCATGTAGACATTGAGGGTTCTCGGGAGGGGCCGTGCTAATACCTGCTGCTCTCTGGCAGCAGCACCATGCCCTCCCTTGTTTTAAATGCACTTTAGAACAACACGCAGCAACACTACACATGAGCGGGAGGAGGGAGGTATGGGGTCTTCACACACCCCCGTTCTCTACTAGCCATCGGGGCGGGGGGCTGGGAGGAGGTGTTGGCTGTCCGATTGGCCTCCCTGCTGCTGCGGAGCCTGGGGCGGTCTGCTTGCCTCCACCCCGGGGGAAAGGGTCACATCTCTTGGGTCTGGGTGCCGTTTCCCCCTCTGGGGGCGAGGGTACCTGGACCCGGGGCATAGAGTATGTTTGGGGAGTATGATTGTGTGTACATGTCTATGTATGTCTATCCCTACGTTGGGTGAGTGCTGAGTGTTTGTATATGTGTGCATGAGGGTGGGAAAGCATGTTTATGTCTGTGTGTGCCTGTTTGTCTGTGTCTATATGTCAGGTCGGGTCTTAGACTCCACCTCCCTGGGTACTCCCAGGCCCTCCAAGTGTGGAGGCCTATCTCCCCTCACCACACTCCCTGCTGGTAACTGATGCCCTCAGGGGTTGGTGCATTGGTGGTTCTTGGTGTCCGGGGCTGGGCGCTCAGGTATGCACCGGCTCACTCCCGGTGGCTACTTGGCGGGGCCCGATGCCTGTCGCTCGGTCAGGCCTCTTCCGGGGCAAAGGGGGCCCTCGGGCCTCCGGCCTCGGGGCCTGCAACTCGGTTCACTCTGGCACAGCTAGCTGCCGGCAGAGCCGGCGGGCACGCCGGTGCAGCCCCCTCTGGCTTCTGCTCCGTGGCTACTGGGTGACCCCCTCGTCTGGGGATCTCCTCAGCCCTTCCCAGGAAGGTGGCACGGATGCCCCTCCGGTGGTACTCCTTGGGCTCTCGCACTCTGGGTCCTCTGGATGTCTGGAGCCTGGATCTCCTCCATGCCTGCTTCATGCCCTGGGGGACGGGGCTATGGGCCTCCACACCCTCTAGCAGACCATTACATGGGAAACCCTTTTGTATACAAGCGCGTTGATCCACACAGGTGTGCACACGGGTGTTCACTGTTCGTAGACATAAACTACACCTTTCTTAGCTGCTACTTCAAAGCACCTTGTGCGCTGTCTGTCCTGCGTGCTGCACAACAACTTTCAATATTTAGTATTTACTGCTGTTCACACTCAGCTAGATTAACGTGATGGTGTTGTGTTTAGTATGTTGCTTTGTTTTTGTTTGGTTTTTTTTGCTTGTCTTCTCTTCTTTTTCTCTCAACAGGTGATCCAGGAGATTTTTTTTTTTTCTTTCTCTTTGTCTTTGTAAGTGCCCTTTCTCACTGTCCCTTTTCCCTTCTGTTTTTCTTTTCCTTCCTCTCTTTCTTTCTCCCTTTCCTATCCCCCAGTCATGTCTGTCCCATCTGTAACAACTGAAAATAAAATAAATAATAACAACAAAGTTTGATCAAATGGACCAATACGGCAATGCCATGATGATCCATTTGGCAAAATAAATCCATTTGGTATCCTTGTTGGTCTTCAGACAACAATTCTGACGGCTTAAGAACCAAATGGGACAGACAAAAAAAAAAAAAAAAAAAAGAAATTTCTCCATAGACTTCCAAAATGCAGTTGCTTGTGTCATTGTGTCACTGGCTTCCCCATTGATTTTAAGATTCTACTTCTTACTTTTAAGTGTCTCCATAATCGTATTGCCACTCCATCTTGTACTCTAAGATGCTCATCTTCTTTTACTCTTATTGTACCACCTGCTCGCCTGACCAGCAGAGGCTTTAGAGCTTTCAGCCAAGTGGCCACTCATCTTTGGAGCTCCCTCCCACACCACATTTGCAACACTGATTTTCTCACTTCAACGTTAAAGTCAGTCTTAAAACATAGCATTTACCATTGTCTATTCTGTTTGATTTTCATTTTATGATGTATTGATTTTTAATTCTACGGTGTAAGGAAAATATTGTTAAAGACTACTGGAGTCATGCTGTTTAACTTGCAAATTAACCAAAGATTTAAGACAGCCTTTTTTTAACTACACAAAATTAAGAACATAATAAAATGTCCCAAAAAGCAACAGAGTTCATGGTTCAACAATAAGAAAGAAAATGAGCAAAAGTGCATCCATGGGAGAGTTCCAAGGTGAAAACCACTGCTGAACAAACAGAACACTTAAAAAACCATCCTGATGATCCCCAAAACCTTTGTGACAATATTATATGAATGATGAGACAATTGAACGTTTTGGGAGGTTTGTATCCCATTACATCTGCCATAAACTAACACAGCATTTCACAAAAAGAACATCATACAAACAGTATGGTGGTAGTTTGATGACTTGCTGACCTGAGTGCTGTGATTGATGGAACTATCAGTTCTGCTCTCTCAAACAATCCTGAAGGAGTATGTCTGACCATCAGTTTGTACCATCAAGCTCAAGCAAACTCGGAGGCAGGAAAAAGATCCAAAACATACCAGCAAGTTCACCTCTAAATGGCTCAAAAAAGAGCAGCTCCACACACACTTAAAAGACTCAATCCCAGTTATCACAAGTTCTTAATGGCAGTTGTTGCATCCCAAGGGTGGCATAGCCATTTATTACGTTTAGGGAGCAGTTACTCTTTCACACAGGGCAGATAGGATTGGATACATTTTTTCTTTTAATAAATGAAATTATTTATCATCAAATCATAAAATCTGAAACACTTAAAATACACACACTCACACAATCAGAAAGGAGAAAACTACATTTTCATGGCACCATAGCTCACATAGCACACTCAGTATCACTCCTCTCTTTTACTGCCAAGAAAATGTACTCTCTGTCACACACACACACATCCACTAACAATATACAAAATTATGAATTTGGGAGTATGATGCTCGAAAATCTTTGTAATAAACAAAAGAATTGGAGAGTAAGGAGATATGCCAGAGAGAGATGCAAACAAAAATCTCTACAAAACCCTCAGCTCCTTCTGCTCGCCCTTTTGACCAAATCCCTTTTTCTATTCCCCTACATCACCTCAAACATACTGCTTCATCTCTCCTTTCTTGTCTCCTTTCTGTATTTAGGTGCCTTTGAATTAGATCTTTAACTCTCTGACTCTACACTTCCACTTATGTCCTTCAGCCCCACCATTCCCTCCCCTTCAAGCCTCAAGCCGATCTTTCACATCTGATATTGTCTTCATTTTTTCCTTCATCTTATCTTTCTCTTTTGTGTGTGTGGTTTTTTTTTACAAAAGATATTGCCGCATATATTGTAACAATGGCAATGTTGCAATAGATTGAAGTACATTTAAAGCAGCAGCATGCATTTTTATTTTATTATGTTTTCTTCTTTTTTACTTTAACACTATTAACACTAATTGGGTCATTATAACCTAAGCTTTCACTATACAGTTCTCTTTGCCACAAGGTACAAAATCCTGGGAAAAGAAAGGCAACCAAAAACATCAGGGGTGCCCCTTTTGTCTCTAGCAGCTTTCCCCCAGCCTGGCACTTTTCAAACACTCCAAGTGTTTGAAAAGACTTCCAATTAAGCTTTGAAAGATCAGTCATGAGGGAACAATCATAAACACTACTGTCAGTCAAGCTTGTCAGAAAACCACAATCACATTGCGTCTTCATTCAAACCAAAAATCAACAAAAACCAAATTAAACATAAAAAATCACAAAGAAAGATCCATATGGTATCCACAACTGCACCTGAAGGTAAAAGAGGGAAATGTGAATTATTAAACATTCGGTCTCTCTCTTCAAAATCCCTGTTAGCACATGGATTAATAATTGATCAACATATTAATTTACTCTGCCTTGCAGAAACCTGGTTACAGCAGGATGATTATATGTTAGTTTAAATTAAACAACAACCCCGAGTCATACTAACTGTCAGAATCCTTGAGGCAAAGGCCAAAGAGGGTATGTCCATTTCAGCTTATTAATCAACCAAAGACCCAGTTTGAATTAATTTGAAAGCCTCAGATTCTTATAGTTTCAAATGATATTTAAGTGCGTACAGATATATGTGCAGATCCTTCACAAGCTCTTTCTTTGTGAAGGACTGTTAGAAAAAGTTTAAAATGAGTAATTATCAGTCTTGAATCAATCTCATTAGGTAACGTTAAAATAACTTTTAAAATGTTTTCAGTGTGGGGGAAGGTACTCAGCTAAGTAAAAGTGTAAAAGGCAGTAAAAAGTTGTATATTCAGAAACTTCATGTAAGTATCAGCACCAAAATGTACATGAAAATAAATGTCAGTATTTTTTTTCTTCAGTTGTATGAAATGTGCATTTTGGATAATTGTTATGTTGTGTTTGTTACATATTATTGCTGTAGATGTTTATTAGCTTGATATATTTGAGGTAAGTTCATCTACAGAATTACTTCATATTTTATAAGGATATTATGGGTTTTTAACATCTCTGCTCAGTTTGTCAAATTTAGCAAAATATCAGCCTGTTTAAGGCTCTCATATATATTCTGTATGACTTAAATTAGTTATGGCATGATTTTCTTACTCAATAAAGGAATACGTAATATATCAGTCTACTCTTTATTTTATCAGAAAGATGCAATTGATCACAGCTTGTGAATTTTCTTTTTAACCATATAAGTAAGCTTTCAGATAAATGTAGAGGTGCCAAAAAAAGCCTCTTGGATAAGGGGTAAAATGTCTTCACAAAATGCTTTTCAAGCTCCTTAGATATGTATCTTTGTAGGTTCGCAGTCATCCAGGTCATGGTAGTCTAAGTAAATTTTCTTAGCTTGATTCTCCAAGTACTCTCCAAACTATGCCCAAGCTTGGGCAAAGTAACTCTAAGTGTGCTGAAAAAGTAAACTAGTTTCAGAGGCATACAAAAATCCCAATAATACAACAACACTTGTACTCATACACACAACATCCTTTCCAAGTCATAAACCTGTGAATTTCATAAACGCTCCAATCGGGAAGAATTTGGCTGGTGCTGTGCTGTTTCTCGTTAACAGTAAATAGCATCACTGGGTCCTGGTGGTGAAATTACACTATATCATGGCTGAGAGCTCATTAAAAATGGATATGAATGGTTGACTAACAGTAGCTCCCAGGCTGGAAAGTGTCAACAGGCCTGCCGCTTTTCTTCCATGTTGTAAAAAATTCAAACTGATGTGACACAGTGGGCACGTTGGTGCCAGACATGCACAGTGATTTATGCCTCTCATTTTCAGTAGGGGACATTTTAAGTGAAAGCACAGGGAATTTGCCAATTTTACAGTGAAGCACTGCAGAGGAAACAGTTGTATATACTTGGTACATTGTTGAGAGAAAAAGCAAAGAGGCCAGAAAACAGCATCTGTCAAGAGCAAGCTCACAAATTACCTGTTGGCACTCTCTGACGAACATTCAAGGCCAACTGCCGCACAAACAAAGCAGCAAGTACAAAAGACAGTTTATGTTATCACTGTCTGAACAGGCTGTGCCTTAATATACAAAGCAATAAAGGATGTGGAGCTGAAGGGTACTGGCAGTCGTCAGGGACGTTAGTAGGATACAAGAAACTATTATCTCCCACCATACAGCAAAGTCGATTTGCTGTTGAAAGCTCTCTGGCAACTGAGTTTGACAATGAAAAGTAAGGTCCTACCCTTCGGATGACATTGTTGGCTTGGCAGGAGGTCTGTAGCGGAAGTCAGGTCCCTCAAATTAGGAGGTCAGCAATAAAGGAGACCCACTAAACAGGCCAAACAGGTGCCTGCAGCACAGACCAAGACCATTTTCAGGATTATCAGACCACTGATAAAAAAGGAGACAGAGGACTGTTGGAGGCTGACCTAGTGCTTCACACTTAGGTAGCACAGACCCCCTAAAGACTCTGGAGGTCGGTGTTGCTCAGCACAGCATGTGGCCTCCTCGAGTTGAAGAGGTTACTGGATCTTGACCACAGTTCCACTGAGAACCATGCTTCTGTGTGTGGGAAGCTGGAAGCAGCAACAAGGCTTCATTACTGGGCTGCTGGCTGGTGAAAAGCTTAGCCAACCAACCCCCATCACTAGGGAAAATGTAGCGGATTGAAGCAGTTGAGGATGTTTCTTAATAATATACCTTATAACACGAAGTCCCACAGACAAAATGAATGTCATAAATCTATGTGGAAATCTTTGAGAATATGTAAAACTCTTCCTTCAGCTCATCAAAAACAACAGCTGCTGGGTCCATTCTCTGATCATGTCATTTTGTCATGTAATGTGTGAATGATGACCCCAATGAAGTTAATAAACTATAAACAAACCTTTATTCAAGTGGCAGCCAATTAAGAAGACATGTGGGGGAACTTTAAATGGACTGGTTCTTATATAGGACTTTTCTACTCTACCTCAGCGCTCAAAGCGCTTTTTACAACATGGTTCATTCACTTATTCACACCCATTCATACAAGCACTTTTTCCATGCTTAAGTGCTCAAATGGATAAACTGAAGAGCAAAGTGGAGTTAGATGTTGCCCAGGGATATTTGGCATCTAAAGTGAGGCAGCTAGGGATTGAACCACCAACCTTCCAATTAGTAGAGGACCTGCTCTAGCTCCAAAACTAAGAGGACTCCACATCATTTGTCAGAAATTAAAATTATCAGTCTATAGAGCGCTGAATTTAAAGACACTGCGAAAATCAAAGTGCATACTCTTGCCACATGAGGCCACAGCCCAGGACCTACTGCACCAGCATCAGATGTCATTGCTGACCCTGTAGATGTGTGTGTGTCCCTCCATGTGATATACCAGCCATGCCTGTCTCTGACCCACTACCAAAGTGGTCATGCTGAACAATGTTACAGGCAGCATAACTGTCACAGCTTCTCCAGACCTTTTCATTTCTATCACGTGTTCTCAGGATGAACCTGCTTTTACCTGTGAAAACTACAGAGCGCAAGTGTTAGACCTGCCAATTCTGGTATATTCATCACTTCTTGAAAGTAATTTTTCTGTAATGTGACGCAGAGATTATAGTTACTGACACTTATTTTTCTCTGTCGATCAACATCATTATCATGCACTCTATTGCTTTGTTCATTTCTAGTACTGAATTACATTTTTCAAAAAAAAAGAAAAAAGAAAACAAAGCTCATTTCTCATCAGGGTGCCCCGGTTCAACACCTGACATGGGCGACGTCCAAGCTTGTATGGCTTCATATTTATGTCACTTGCTTATGTCTGCGGTAGGCTTGGTCTAGCATGGGGGCCTAGCCTAGGAACCCAGGCAGGAACTTGAACTTACAACTCCCGTTCCAAAGGCGTGTAGTCTTACCACTTTAATGCAGTGACTGCGCTGTCTACCAGTAGCTGGTGTTTCGCCCCCCTGGTGTTCCTACCAATCCCTTTCTGTGCTCCACTCATGTATTGAGCCTGTTCATCTTAGCCGCTATGATGCCTGACAGAAGCGTCCATGTGGTACTGAGGTATGTTATTGGCCAGTAGTTGGATGGGACCGGTCTCTCCTGGGCGTCCTTGGGGATCAGGACTGTCCAGCCTTCAGTTAGCCATTCTAGGTGTGTTTCATTGACCAGCAGCTGGTTCATTTGTACTGGCAAACACTCATGGAGTGCAGTCAGCTTCTTCAGCCAGTAGGTCCTTCTGTCATATGCTCTTCCAGTATTGCGGGGTTGGTGGTGGTGTTCTCATATTGTTGCCCTGCCACTGCCAAAGGTGGCTGTAGCTCAGGGGCATAGCAGGTCATCTACTGATCGGAAGATTTGTGGTTGGATCCCTGGCTCCCCAGCCTGCATACCAAATGTGCTTGGGCAAGATACTTACCCCAAGTTGCTCTCTGATTCAGCTAAAAAGCATAGAAAAAATTAAATGTGGCATGTTGTATAAAACCCTTTGAGTGCTCTGGGAGAGTAGAAAAGCACTATGTAAGAATCAGTCCATTTATCATACCTTTGATGGTTCTGTGGAGAACAGCTGGTTTATTCTCCTGCCTTCTATTTCTCGTTTATACCTCTTCAAGCGGCTGCCAAGGCTGCCAGTCTTTCCTTGGCAGATTACAAGGTATGGACAGCTTCCTGTACTTCTTCATCGCACTTTCTGCAGTTAGCTAACTTCCCTCTGTGCTACCTTATTCTTGGCCTCAAGTCTCCTTCTCCATGGAGGGTACTGCTCCAAATGGTCTCGGGTGGTGGTGATGACCCCCCCCCCTAAACTGTTTGTCCTATAATATAAAGAATCACTTAGAGCAATAATAAAATTATAGTTTTATCATATACAATTACAAAAATGATATTTAAATGACAATACCAATGTTTCTGTATTCTATATTATCTGTCTAGTTTTCTGTTAAACGGTAAACAAAACACACACAAAGCCTGTAATGCATCATCATAACGAATGAAATGAGATGTCTACAAATTACATGCTGTGTAACATTAAATTGCAATGAAGTTTTTGACTGTTTTCTTCTATACCATCAGATGGTATATCTGTTCCTCAAGCTTGAATCCTCAGCGAGAGGATGTGGGCCCAAAGCTGTCTGTGCTTCTTGAGCCAGTGAACCCCGAATGCAAGGGTTCCACCATCCTCCATTTGGCCCCCTGAGTCTCCTCTGCCATCTTCAGTCTCCAATCCTACCACCAGAGGGCCTCTGTCGCTATTGTTAGCCTCGAGCAATGCACCTGAGATACTCCATTTCTGCTACTGACCTCCCTGTTGGATTCGTGAACTGCTTTGTCCCTGCCAAGGACCACTTGGCCAGTCCCCAGAATTGTTCCACATTGCCTCATAGCTAGGCCAACCAAGACAACTTTTTGTCCTTGTTTTTAGACTCAGTCGCTCCCTGTTTTTCATTTTGGTTTGTTTAGGGTGTCTCCTCTTTTAGTTTGATAGCCTTTGTCTCGTATGTTTAGTATTCAGTTTTACTTTCCCCAGCCTTGTTTCCCCAATTGTTTCTACCTGTGTGTTCCAGCTACTCTTAACATTTATACTGTTTGTTTCCTGAATGTCAGCCTGTGAGTTTTTCCTGCTGCTTTATGGACATTGTTTGCTACCTTTTGTTGAAATTCATCTTTACTAAATTCATCTTCACTTGTGTATTTACTCCATCATTTAATAGAATCTGATTTTTGGGGGGTCTGAACTTTCCAATATATATGTGGCAAATCAAGATAATTTTTAAACAGTGCTTCTGTATTATCTTAGTAAGCACTCATAAATAACTATATATAATACATTTTAGGGAATTTTATTATGTTTCATGTGTCTGAAAAAAAAAAACTATTGGCTGATATATCAGATTTTTAAATCGCCAAATATCAGCATCGGTTTTAAAAGTCCTATATCGGTCAGGCTGTTATCAGTAACTGGTATTAAATTTAGACACACAGCCACTAGGACAACTGTCGACTACTATTCTTGTTACACCACCACCTAATTGGACACCTCCTCTGTAGACACCATTTATCAAATGTTGCATCTCACTGAACCAGCTTTGCAGATATCCCCTGTGGTCTCTCTCTAACAAGTACATACACTCACGCATCCATATATACAAAGGTAGCTGGATGAAAAAACACAAAAGAATAAATCAGTGACAGATGTTCTAACACTTTGAGAGGATCCTGCTCTCATTAATCACACCTTATCAGTCACAATCTGAATGTAGAGAGACAGAAAATGGAGTAAGATGGAGGCGGAGTGCTTCTCTGTGCTCACTGTGTGACTCAGATGCTGAGCACAGTCCCTGACCTCCTGCCAACTAACTGAATTGAATAAAAAATCAGCAGCAACCCAAGGGCACAGTGTTAAATAATAGCCAGGCACATGGAGTACATTAAGATGTAGTATAAATAAGGAGCAGTAGAGCAGCGGATGGCCTCCGTGTTGCCACCTCATTAACCCTGTCAGAGAACGAGCAAGAAAAGTCCAAAGGGATATGTCAAAGAAAAAATGAAAGCCCGCATTAGGTGGTGGCTGGAGGCAACTTGAGGAAAAAAACTTGGGATGCAGGTCACATTTCAAAAGTTTTTAAAGCAGGGATTATAAAGTAACAGTTGAATATGGGCATCCATTACCTTTGTGCTGAGATTAAGAGACAAGATGACACTGGGTTCCTACTGCTTTTCCCGAGATGATGCCCAGCTGCTGAATGCATACTAGTCTTGTTTTATTAAACATATAGAGTAGCAAACACACTCAGCAAAACTGAGAAGAAAGGTGTTTTTCATTAATACAAGCATCAGCTTAGACACACACAGGTCCCATTGTAGTCAACAGTCATATAGCTAGGTCACAATACAGTGGCTTGCAAAAGTATTCGGCCCCCTTGAACTTTCCCACATTTTGTCACATTACAGCCACAAACATGAATCAATTTCATTGGAATTCCACGTGAAAGACCAATACAAAGTGGTGTACATGTGAGAAGTGGAACGAAAATCATACATGATTCCAAACATTTTTTAGAAATAAATAACTGACAAGTGGGGTGTGCGTAATTATTCAGCCCCCTTTGGTCTGAGTGCAGTCAGTTGCCCATAGACATGGCCTGATGAGTGCTAATGACTAAATAGAGTGCACCTGTCTGTAATCTAATGTCAGTACAAATACAGCTGCTCTGTGACGGCCTCAGAGGTTGTCTAAGAGAATATTGGGAGCAACAACACCATGAAGTCCAAAGAACACAGCAGACAGGTCAGGGATAAAGTTATTGAGAAATTTAAAGCAGGCTTAGGCTACAAAAAGATTTCCCAAGCCTTGAACATCCCACGGAGCACTGTTCAAGCCATCATTCAGAAATGGAAGGAGTATGGCACAACTGTAAACCTACCAAGACAAGGCCGTCCACCTAAACTCACAGGCCGAACAAGGAGAGCGCTGATCAGAAATGCAGCCAAGCGGCCCATGGTGACTCTGGACGAGCTGCAGAGATCTACAGCTCAGGTGGGGGAATCTGTCCATAGGACAACTATTAGTGGTGCACTGCACAAAGTTGGCCTTTATGGAAGAGTGGCAAGAAGAAAGCCATTGTTAACAGAAAACCATAAGAAGTCCCGTTTGCAGTTTGCCACAAGCCATGTGGGGGACACAGCAAACATGTGGAAGAAGGTGCTCTGGTCAGATGAGACCAAAATGGAACTTTGTGGCCAAAATGCAAAACGCTATGTGTGGCGGAAAACTAACACTGCACATCACTCTGAACACACCATCCCCACTGTCACATATGGTGGTGGCAGCATCAAGCTCTGGGGGTGCTTCTCTTCAGCAGGGACAGGGAAGCTGGTCAGAGTTGATGGGAAGATGGATGGAGCCAAATACAGGGCAATCTTGGAAGAAAACCTCTTGGAGTCTGCAAAAGACTTCAGACTGGGGCGGAGGTTCACCTTCCAGCAGGATAACGACCCTAAACATAAAGCCAGGGCAACAATGGAATGGTTTAAAACAAAACATATCCATGTGTTAGAATGGCCCAGTCAAAGTCCAGATCTAAATCCAATCGAGAATCTGTGGCAAGATCTGAAAACTGCTGTTCACAAACGCTGTCCATCTAATCTGACTGAGCTGGAGCTGTTTTGCAAAGAAGAATGGGCAAGGATTTCAGTCTGTAGATGTGCAAAGCTAGTAGAGACATACCCTAAAAGACTGGCAGCTGGAATTGCAGCAAAAGGTGGTTCTACAAAGTATTGACTCAGGGGGCTGAATAATTACGCACACCCCACTTTGCAGTTATTTATTTGTAAAAAATGTACATGTACAAGCCACTGTACATGCTACTGATTAATGAAGCAGTGAGTTTTGTCACCTTTAAAGAAACTATTTACTACTCAAGAAACATGTTCAGCAAAACAAAAACAACTTCAACTGCAAATGCAAGCATTAGTTTGAGAGCTTCCTTTTTTAAATCCCCCAAAATACAGTTGGTTGTTGATTAATAATGGTGGAGACAAACTCAGGACCTTCTTGCTATAAGGCAACAGTGCTAACCACTGCACCACCTGTCTGATCAAGTCTGGCCGACTGTGTCCAGATCTAACTTAACAGAGCGCCGAACTGTGACAAAGGACATCATGAACATGATGTTCAAAAACTCTAACCTAACTGGGTATTATCACCATCTCTGCTATATATACAACAATGATATGCAACCATTTCTGTGACGATCACTGAAACCAACCAGCTGACAGTGATCAGTGAGATGATTGGCTATAAGATGAAGACTTCTGATTTCTTTGAACTCTTCTCTTTCCATGGTCCAGTCCAGCATACATGTTAAATGACTTAAAAAAAACAACACAAGAATTGGATGCAAAGGTTTGAATTTATACATTGCTTAAATAAGTGGTAGCCTATTAAAGGTTCTCCAATGTCTTTTAACTTGAGAAGGCCAAGGACAATTCATTTGCATTAGTGATCTTGATTGGCATTAACTAGTAGTTTCTCTTTGATATTGTGAAAAGGATATGTTTGAAAGCACCTGTTGGATTGACCAATACTCAGAAATATAGGAAAGTCCAAAAACTGAGTAAAAAAGAGGACTAAAAAGGACCTTGAAATCAATTATAGCATCTGGTTGAACCAAATATTTGTGGGGTGACTCTATATATGTGTATACATTTGTATATATTTGAAACTGTACATATACTATACTTTGAAATAAATTCAAACTTGTTGTTACAGCCCCGGCCATAATCTGAATCCTGGTGGCTTTTTTTTTTTTGTTCTGTGTTCTGTATCTCTAAGAGTCTGCAGGTCCTTTCTGATTGGAGAGCTGGCGACTGCTGATTGGTCTCCTGATTAAGTGGCTGTTTTGAAAACCCTCTAGAGCAGTTGTCCCTCTGGCAGCAACTAACAGCAGCAGCAGACCTGCTCTTGGCCTCCAAACCCTCAGGGACTTTTGTGCGTGTGTTTTCCCGAGGATTGTTGAGCTTTGTAAATAGATTACTTTTTACGTGTAAATAGGTGCTGAAGCAGAAGGGGTGAACTGCCTTATTATTTTCTGCACTGTTTTCTCTTGTTTATTGAGTAAGGCAGTTAGGGGAAGCACCTGTCTTTTGTTTGTTTTTTGTTTCACCCAGGGTTTAGATAGCATCTCCCTTTTTGAATAAGCTTGTTTTGTTTGTTATTTTTTCCTTTGTTCACCCTGGAGCTGAGCTTTAAGATAAAAAATAAAACCACCTTTCACTTGTAAACCAGGGTATGGTTTTGGTGATCAGGGCGGGGTCATTTTCCTTTAAACCCTTATTTTGCATTCCGGTACCCCGAGATCAGGATGTAACACTTGTGTTGTTTTGGAATTTTGTTGGGCAATTACCAGCTATTATATCAGTTAAGTTTGACTGTGATAACTGTATGTCCTGCATTTTGGAAACTGTTACAAGTTGTCATGTCTCTGTCTCTACATATCGCTAAATAATTCCAAAGTGAAGACAATCCAGCATGCACATATTCTATATTGCTGCAATTCGTTAGCTAAATCGAATTAGCTTCATCCAACTTCTCCTGGCTGAAAATTGGTTGGTGATCTCTCCCTACAAAGCTGCCATAGAAGTATAGAGAAGTATACAGTGTTCCATACTTAACAATGTAGGTAGCGCACTTCATGCAAGTGTTCTGAGTACTGTGAGTACACTTTGTTACGTCCCTCTGCAGCCCCTAATCATCTCAATGTGTTCAGCTGGTGCTAATTGGCCACACCTAGGCAGGTGTGGATAAAAGCATACCTGAGGCAAGCTTCCCAGGGAGCTCACTTGTCTTTGCCTTGGTGGCACCAGCCATTTTAGCCAACCTGGTATTCCATTTTAAGATAAAACCTCTTCTTACCTACACTCTGGTATTCGTCTCCTTTTTTATGTTGCAGCTTTTGAGCCAGGTCGCAACAACTTGTACACTGCACTAAAAATAGCAAGTGTAAATATGGCTGTATATCATTTAGGACACTCTGTAATCCCTAGAGGTTATCTGTAGCAATAATACACATTTTACGGTTTACAAAGTAAAAACGTGTCAAAAAGCAAATCCATTCCCACAGGCTTCTAAGTTAAAATATTTAATATCACAATGAAAATGTCATATTTACAGGCCTGCTCAATAACACACACACACACACACACACACACACACACACACACACACACACACACACACACACACACACACACAGAGACTTGGTTTTTTTTTTTAATGATTTACCCATATGGATTCTCTTGGGCTAAAAATTAGTGAGTATCAGTTAATAGATATTATTTTTGAACTAAGTCTTCAAGCATTAGCTGATAACTTACCCCCCTGTAGTCTAAATCAGGATGATGATACATGTACCATCTCTGTTCCTTCTCCTATCTATTCTTTAAATCTGACATCAACATATTTTTCCTTCCTTTCAAGATGCGGCAGCCAGATCAATGAAAAGACTCTTAGCCGAGCCACACTTTGAACTTGTGCAATCGAAAGAGCACTTTGAGGCCCTACTAAAAGTGCAAGACATTTTTCTCTATTGTTGGTCTCTGTATACGAATCCTTTGAGTGTGTGTGTGTGTGTGTGTGTGTGTGTGTGTGTGTGTGTGTGTGTGTGTGTGACAGAGATGGAGCGAGTAGGTATTTAAGTTTTTTTTGTAGATATACAACCATGATATGTAAATCCAAAATGAAACTGACATGTTATACTAAGGAAAAGGCAGTATTTCACCATCAGTCAGGTCATGAATATAAAGAACAAACAAACAAAAAACATTTTATCTCGGTCAACCTAACCACTGAGTGGGTGCTAGACATATGACTGTACTCAGTAGATACATTTGCTGTATCTTTTCCTGCTTTTCCCTTACTATTTCTGTGTATCTTGGCAAAAAATAAATCAGTGACTTTAAATGTAAGTTCTGTTTTCTAATCCCTCCCAATTCAAATGCACAACCCTGGGTTTGGTGCCTCCAAACAGCTCACAACAGGCGAACATTTACTGCCATTCATTTGTAGTTAGTGTAGCCTGTTAGTTTGGTGTTTACCTCAGCTGGTGTCCACATCTATTCACTCTGTCCCTGACAGAATTTGTTTCCCCTGCATCAGGAGCGCACACTGGGCAGGGAGAGCGGATCGAGTTGACTCTGCCTCCATTCCAACCAACTAGACCTGGAAGTAGTGATGTTTTACTTTTGTGAAAATGCGAAAGATGAGTGTTGTTACATTACCGTTCAGTTTTGGGGTTACAACAGAAAAAGATACATTTATTGTGGTATCAAGTCGTGGTATCAGTTTTGATTATTTCAACAAACAGAGGACATTTTGCCAAATAAGAGGATAATTGGAGATTATGTATCGGAATTTCAGGAGAAGAACCACGCCTCCAAACACGCTCCTTCCGGTTCTCATCTATATAGGTTCCCCCAGTTCTACAAGCTGTTCATTCTCATTTACGTGCCCCACCCTCCCTCCCCTTTTCAGTTCTTTAACCTCTTCATTTCTATTTAGTACATGGGGATCTGCTAGGCCCAGGAGCCATCGCCAGTCCCCTTCGAGGTTTTCCGGAAACCGCAGCTCAATTCATGTCCAAGCCATTCACCTTTACCTACCTACTAAAACGCTGTCAAACCTAAAATGAGGACGTGGGCCCAGCTAGTGAATCATGTCTGTGTAAACTCCATTCATATAAACTTTAATGTTCAATATACAACATTCTCAACAAGTAAATGGCTCCAAGTTTGTTTTCAGACGTCCTAAAAAAATACAATTTTTTTTCTAAATGTTGCATGTCACCAAAAGTTATGTCTGCTGAAGTCTGTTTTATTCTTGTAAAACACATTTCTATTGCTGAAAGACAAGAATGTGGGGTACTGTTTGTTCATGACTTTGACAGAGGGAAGAAATTGCAGCAAGGCCAGCACGACAGATTCAAGACAGGACTCTGAAATGTTAATATTACTTCCAGGTAAAACATTACTTTAAACCTAAATATGGCAGGGGGATGACTCATTTAACACTTAACTCTGTGTTTGTGTTGCATATTTACACCTTAAAGCAGTGGTTCCCAAACTTTTTTTGCCAGGTCCCCACCCCCGCACAAACACATCCTCCAAACACACACACCCATATTTTGCTCCATTGCGGTTTATTTCACACCTCAAACATTTAGTAAATGATTAAGCAAATACAAGTAAACGGCAATAAATTACAGGTAGTAATAAAATATACTACTAACTCTTTTACGCTACGTCCACACCCACACGGGTATTTTTGAAAACGCAGCTGTTTCTATGCATTTGGGCCTTTCGTCAACACGTAAACGGCGTTGCGATTCACCGAAAACGGAGATTATTTAAAACTCCTTTTTTGCGTTTACGTGTGGACGAGGATTACAGAGTTCGTCACGCAACGTCAAAGGTATGTGCCTCTTTTCACGTCACGCTGTGCGCCACGTTATTGTTTACATGAGATGAATTGCAGAATGGCAGATAGAGACAAAATACTGTTAATCTGACTATCTGCAGGTTTTACACGCTTACATATACACACGCAGTTACTGTCCCTCCATTTAGAAAGGCAGAGGCGTCATGGTGTAATTATTTTACGTGCAGTTGTTTTTTTTTTTCCTGTGTAATAATATTCAACATTGCTATCAATACATTTTTCAAAAAATGTCTCTCTGTGCAAAATGGGTTCAAAAACAAAAACAGCTGTGGGATACTGTTTGTCCGTGATTTGAACCGGGGGGAACAAATTACAGAAGGATCAGCCTGATGTTATTTGTATCCCGCTGTAACTTTACTGCATAAAGAGCTAACATGTCCAAAATGTCAGGAGTAGTTAGTCATTAAAAGAAGTGTTTGTGAACTAAAAATCAAGAATGTGAGATCCTGTTTGTCCGTGATTTGAAGAGCCCAGCGCGTGCTCCCGACGCAGGGAAAACTAATGATGCAGGGGAGACCTACCTTGGCACTTGTGCAGGTGAAGCCAAAGGGAAGATATGCTTCACCATATTTTCTAGTCTTTGGCTTGGAAGGAAGTTGGTTTGGAAACATATTTGGTGATGCTTCATCTCCTGGTTTGCGTTTGTGTGGGAGCCCCGTCAAAAACCTGTCCACAGTGTCCAAGCGCTCTTTTATTTTTATTTTTTTCTTTTCATACCGCGCCCCCCCTGCAATGGCTCTGCGCCCCCCCTAGGGGGTGGGCCCCACACTTTGGGAACCTCTGCCTTAAAGCATCCACACCAGACACACAACTTGTTTATGTTATATTCTCTTCAACAAAGACAGTGTCTGTTCTAACATCAGCTTTCGTATTTTATTCCACTGTGCCAGAATCCGTATCCCCCATCTAGTCGACCTATTCATTACTTTAATTTACATATTTTAAGATTATAATAAGTTACTGCACGGACTTCTGCTTCCGGCCGATGGAGTAAGTAGCAGTGAAAGGCAGCTCCGCTAAGATTTTTGATTATCCAAACCTACTGGGACACACATTGACTTTGATTTGAACCAAGATTCAACTGTACAAACTCCTCCTGAACAAAGCGAGTCATGAAGAGTAGTCGGAAATACACGCAAACAACTTTATCGTCAATTTCTGCTACATCTAGCGGCGAAGAGCTACAACACGACATGGCGGACGAGAACTCACCAATCTCAGTGAGGATCCTTCGGAGCGAATTGCAAGCCTACCGAGATGGTATGATGAACGATATTAAGACGCATGAAAACTTACGTGAGGACATTTCCTCGCTAAGAGAAGAAGCTAAAGCAGACACCAATAAGCTTCGACATGAGTTATCACAGAAAATAGAGGCAGTGCACGAAACTCATGCAGAAACAACAAGTATACAGAAGGACATGGAGCAGGCCCTCTGCGACACTACAGACAGGTTAACAGCCTTGGAGAAAGATCACGAGTCCCTAAAGAAAGATTACAACAAGCTGCACGACAAATGCCTGGATTTAGAAAATAGAAGCCGCAGAAAAAATTTGCATGTGGTGGGCATTAATGAGGACGCAGAGAGGGGGAAACCCCAGCCGTTTCATGGCAGAGTTTTTCTCAGAAGTGCTCGGGAAAGAAAATGATGATTCGCTTATTATAATAGATCGAGCCCAGAGAACCCTCGCCCCGAAACCACAGACAAGGGAGCGCCCAAGAGCCATGATAGTCCGCCTGCACTACTACACCAACAGAGAGAAGATTCTGCGATTGTCCAGGGAAAAAGGCCGCCTCTTCTACAAAGGATCACCTGTACACATCTTCCCTGACATGAATCCCGAGGTCAGCAAACTTCGAGCGTCATTCAACCCCGTGAAACGGAAACTGCGGAATGCTGGCATCCCGTACAGTCTGTACTACCCCGCGAAGCTGACTATAACGGTGGACAACGCTAAGCACTCATTCACAGATCCACGCGAAGCAGAGAAGTTCGTCAGTACCCAGGTCCAGAGTCCAGCCACATCTACCACTTAGGAGGGATAGTGGGTGCCATCTCTACAAACAACATGACCCAGGAGGGAATAGTATATAATAATAGACAATCTTAAGGAGTTTAGTGGTAAGTCTGATGTCTACAGCCTGTAAAAAGCTGGACAAAAATTGTTTTTCTTTTCTTTTCTTTTCTTTTCCATTTGCAGCTCGTTTTTGCTGCAAATGAAGAAAGGGTTCTGATTTGAGTTCACGAGGTTGTTCTTTAGTTTGGTTCAAGAAAGTTGTGAATTTCAGAGGATTACATTTAGAAAGCTCAGCGTAAGATCCATCAACCACTCAGTAACAGTTAATAACTATTGGCACCTCTACTGACAGAGTGCCACAAAATCTTGTCAACTTTGTAACATGGAACTGTAGGGGACTCAGGGGACCAGTGAAACGAGGAAACATTTTAGCTTACTTAAAAAAAGTAAATGCGGATATAATCCTTTTGCAAGAAACGCATCTAAAAGTAGAAGACCACAACAGATTACGATGCAAATGGATAGAACAAATATTTCACTCTACGTTTAATGCTGGAAGCAGAGGCACAGCCATACTGATCAAAAAATCAGTACCATTTACGGCAGCAAAAATACTACCAGACACTCAGGGTAGATATGTTATTGTAATTGGCAAACTTTATGGTCATTTAGTTATGTTAGTAAATATTTATGCTCCAAATGTGGACGATGAGCAATTTATACGGTCGATAATATCAAAGCTCCCGGGTATCGACACTCATCAATTAATCATAGGAGGTGATTTTAACTTGGTGTTAAATACTAACCTCGATAGATCGTCAAGTAGACCAGCCAAAATATCTAAATCGGCAAAGGCCATCCAGGAATTTATGGGAAATTATGGAATAATTGATCCGTGGAGAGTTCAGAATCCTAACGTGCGACAATATTCATTCTATTCTCCAGTCCACCAGACATATACCAGGATAGACTTTTTCTTAATCGATTCTAAATTTCTACCGTCAGTAAAGCACTGTGAATATGGCACAATAATTTTGTTGGATCACAGCCCCCTCCTTTTGCAACTAGCCCTCGGGTTCAATCACACAACAAAGATATGGAGATTTGATAATAGTTTATTATCAAATAAACAGGGGATAGAAATCAATTTGGTTCTTAATGTCTTCTACCTGTCAATTAACAACACTCCGGATATTACCAAGTCTACCTTGTGGGATGCGCTAAAAGCGTACATTCGAGGGCAGTTAATTTCGCGGAAGAGTCTAATGAATAAACAACAAAGAGAAGAAGAAAGTCGTATAAAAGACAGGATACAGGAAGTAGACAGACAACACACGGCGCGGCCCTCAACAGTCTTGCACAAGAAGAAACTGTCCCTGCAAGCTGATTTAGAATTGATGTATACTACAAGAACAGTTAAGCTTCTAACCAAGGCAAAATATAAATATTATGAACAAGGGGAAAGGATGAGTAAAGTTCTAGCACAACAAATCAAGAGACAAGCAGCAACAAGATTGATCACAGAAATTCGCACCAATACAGGACAAATAACGAGGGACCCAAAGGAGATAAATAGTATATTCAAAAGTTTCTATGCAGACTTATACACCTCAGAATCAAAAAAGAACCCCGCACTATTTGAGATGTTCTTCAACAAGTTTAGTGTACCTGTGATCAACCCAGACAAAGTAGAACAACTCGAAAAATGCATAACTATACAAGAGATACAGCAAGCAATAAATAATTTACAGAACTCCAAGTCTCCGGGTCCAGACGGTTATACTTCGGAATTTTACAAGGCCTTTAAAGACCCTTTCTCACCCCTGTTACTAGAAGTATATAATGAGGCGCTGGACAAAAAAGCCCTACCGCCGACTCTATATCAGGCAAGCATCTCTTTGATCTATAAAAAAGAAAAAGATCCTTTAGACCTGGCTTCATATAGACCGATCAGTTTAATTAATGTAGATAATAAGATACTTGCAAAGATTTTGGCAACACGCCTGGAAACGGTTCTGCCAACGATTATATCTCAGGACCAAACAGGATTCATTAAAGACAGGCAGCTGTTTTTTAATATTAGAAGACTTTTAAACAGTATCTATATGCAAGACAAGCATAATCCTGATCCTGAAATTTTGCTTTCTTTAGACGCGGAGAAGGCCTTCGACAGGGTCGAGTGGGATTATCTCTTCTCGACCCTGTTGAGGTTCGGATTTGGCCCTAAATTTATTTCTCTGGTTAAACTACTATACATCCAACCAAAAGTGTCGGTACAAACAAACAATGTCCACTCCGACTACTTCGATCTGAATCGCTCAACAAGACAAGGGTGTCCTCTTTCACCTCTACTTTTTGCATTAGCAATTGAACCTTTAGCTCTTCTACTGCGCTCAACAGATGAATATACAGGGATCAGAAGGGGAAAAGCAGAACACAAAGTCTCGCTTTATGCAGATGATTTACTACTGTATATCTCTAACGCTGCAAAATCAGTCCCAGTCATCATGGCAATTTTGCAGAATTTTGGAGAAGTGTCAGGATACAAATTGAATTTATCTAAAAGTGTGCTGTTCCCAGTCAACTCTAAAGCAATAGGTAACCCAAGTAGTGTCAATACCTTACCATATCGGGTTTCTAATCAGTTCCAATATCTTGGAATAAATAGCACTCAGGTTTATTATGGTTTATTCAAACATAATCTCTCTAAATTATATGATGAAACCAAAAATAACATAGACAAATGGATTAATCTACCAATTTCACTAGCAGGGAGGATAAACATTGTTAGAATGAATATTCTTCCCAAATTCTTATTTTTATTTCAGTGTATCCCTATTGTGATTAATAAAGCCTTTTTTAATGAATTAGACTCAATATCTAATTGACTTAATATCCTATTTCATATGGAACAGAAAGAATCCAAGAATCAAGAAAGGCTACCTGCAGAGACCGACATGTCAGGGAGGGATGGGATTACCATGCTTCCGTCTGTATTATTGGTCATGTAATGTTCGTTCCATGTCGTTTTGGTTGCGCACTAAGGAGGCCGACTGGACAGCGATGGAAAATGAAAGTTGTTACCCCTCTTCATTAGAAGCTATGATCTATTCAGCTCTCCCTATCCCTAAACATGACTTTAAAAGTCCTGTAGTCTCTCACACAATTAAAATCTGGACACAGATTAGGAAACATTTCGGGTGGAAGGAAGCCTCCATACTAACTCCACTCATGAATAATGCAACATTCACACCATCACTTTCAAACATTTCATTTCTCCAATGGAACCACAAGGGGCTGCACTCAATAAAGGATTTATTCATCAACAAGGTTTTTCCCACATTCCGGCAACTGCAAGAAAAATTTGACTTGCACACCAATGACTTTTTCAAATACTTACAGATCAGAAGCTTTGTAAGGAGGCTTTTTCCATCTTTTCCAGATCGGCCCCCAGACTCTGCCTTAGATAACTTATTTCAGTTTGATCCACCCAAGAAAGGACTAATAACAAAAATCCACAATGCACTGTCACAACTGGATGGAACTATCACACTTGACTATCTGAGAGAGGCCTGGCAGTGTGACCTTGGTATGAGAATTACAGACAATCAATGGACAAAAGCCCAGGAAAATGTACACTCTTCCTCTGTTTGTATTCATCATGGACTCTTACAGTTTAAAGTGCTACATAGACTCCATTTATCAAAGTTGAAACTGTCAAAAATGTTCCCCAATGTGAACTCATCCTGCGAAAGATGTAAACAGCAACCTGCTTCACTGGCGCATATGTTTTGGAATTGTCCCCGTATAGCAACATATTGGAATAATGTCTTTCATATCTTGTCTAAAATTCTAAAAAAAACCCACTTAAGCCAGACCCAATCTGTGCTTTATTTGGAGTGAAGCCGGTTGTTGTAGACCTATCAGCCACCCAAACTAATGTGATACGTTTTGTGACACTGCTGGCACGCCGTTTAATTCTACTAAATTGGAAACAAAAGGTGCCTCCTACCACATCAGCGTTAATACAAGATGTATTGAGACACTTGCAGCTGGAAAGAATTAAACTCCTATTAAGGGGGAGGTTGGAGGAATTCCATTCAACCTGGCAACCTTTTATAGATCTCCTCAATACAGTACAGATATAAATGATCACTGAGCCTCATTGGTAGTTCGATAAATAACATCCTCTGTCCAACGTTCTTTCATTGTTTGTTCTTGTTTTTTTGTTTTTGTTTTTCTTGTTTGTTTGTTTTTACTTTGTTTAATTTTTCTTGTGTATATGTAATCATTTATATTTGAATCTTTGTTGCCTTTATGATAATGAAAACTGGAAAACCAAATAAAGAGATTTGGAAAAAAAATAAATAAATAAGTTACTGCACTTAATCTTTGTCTTCTGAAGTCTTTCTGTCAAGGAGGCCATTTATGCTAAAAGGGAAAAACCATCTCTGAATAGAGGAGGGGACCTAAGGGTACATCTGTCACCATCTTACAATGCTGTTATTGCAGCCATACCCCAACTCATGGCCATTGATCAGTGGTCTATGATCAGTGGATGTCGATCAATGGTCAAGACAATTTGCATGTTAGTGATCAAGGAACTGACCTTGTTGTTTCAGTCATTGTGCAAATGTACTGTTTATAAGGTTGGAAACCTGCAGTCAGCTGAGACTGAATGAGTGACGAAACATTTCTCCCACTGAAAACGCTACCTCCAGATGAACAGAATCAACCTTTTGGGACTCTCATCTTTCACTTTTTCACAAAGTAAAACATCACTACTTCCAGGTCTAGTTGGTTGGAATGGAGGCAAAGTCAACTGGATCCACTCCCCCTGCCCAGTGTGTGCTCCTGAGGCAGGGAAACACACCGGTTGGGCATGAGTACTTTAGCATGACAGAGACGGTAAACCTTTTTAAAGGAGTCTGATACAAGTTAATGAGTCAGTGAAGCTCACTTCTGTCTGATGACAGTGATATTGTAGTTAGCTGTTGTAGCTTGAGCAATGTTAGCTTATAATCAGCTGCTGTTGTTTCGTGATATATATAATGTCTGACAATGAATAATTTTGACACTATTGAGAATAAAAATGCATGTTCATACCTATTTTTGTGTTTCAGTTCAGGAGAAGAGGCTTGGGGTGAGGGGGAAAAGGATGATATTTTATCCAGATGCTAGTCATATTCCCTCTTGGATTTTCATTTCTTTATAGAGGGAACCCCTTCTCAGATAATCTAATGTGTATGAACCTTCGAATGGAAGATATGAAGTTCCAGATATGAAATAAAATTTGTCTCCATAGCACACATATGTACAAGTTCTGTTTTGCTCTGCCTTTGGTGTACTGCGGATGTCCCTTTAAAAATAGTGGCACAAAAAGCCAACTGTTACCTTCTGGAAGAAAATACAGAGTTCCACAATTTAAGTTTTAAAAATTTAAGACTTCGTTTTTGCCTTGTTTAGTTAATGCTCTGAATAGCAGGCTCTAATGTGGAAATCACTAGGTTGTTGAATCTTGTTAAAGGTAACTCTCATCTGATTCAGTTAAGGAACTGAATCAATGGTCCATCAGAATTTAATATCCCTCATGGTACTATGATGGTCATGGCTTCTGCTCACTGACTTTAGATTTTTCAGTGAAAGAGAAAGTGGTTATGGGCTTGCTTGGTTTTTAGAGAATTTGACCAGCCCTTGTTATGGCTACCATGTAGATACTTGTGGGTTGCTCCTCTTAGTTTAACTGAAGATTCAATTGCAACCTAAGGGTAAATCAGAAGCAATGACAAAATACATCTCATATGCATTTTAATTATTAAATCAGAATCAAATCGTACATGATGCAAGCCTTTCGATGCCTTCATGCACATGCTGATGGATGCTTTAACCCATTCCACACTAACGCAGTCTTTTGTCTCTGACCCCTGCTGCTGCCTCTTGCTCTTGCCTGCTTTCTGGATGAAGAACAGATAATGTGAAAAAAGCCTGTTGTCCTAATGCAAAGCTGTTTCTTGTCAGAAGCAATGACATGTCATATTGTAATGATGTCAATTGTCACTTTACTCCAACTTTCCTCTTTGCTGTACAAGTGTGGTCAAATCAAAATAAAAGGTTGAAAAAGAAAAAATAGTGAGCAAGAGCTACAACGTTTGCAGACATGCCTTATATAGTAATATGGTTTAAATCAGTGAAGGTTTCTTTGCAGGTTCAACTGAATGCAAGCAATGAAGTTGTTGACTGAAACTGGAAGGAACCCTGATCAGACACTGAGCAATTAAATTAAATGCCAACACTCAATGTGATGTGTCCAGCCCCTATGTATTGTCAGTGGCACAGCAGGAGTTAAACCTAGTGAACCCATGCTCTGCCTCTCTAAGCCTATAGCTGGGAAACAATGTCCTTATCTGGTTCACTCAACCTGCTTTCCCATTTAGCCCCTCTGCCAGCCATAAATTTGCATGTCAATCATAGCAGTGGATGACATTTAAAAAGCCTGAGAAAAAAGACTGGTAGAAAATCACAGAAATTAATTGCAAAGTGTATGTGCATGTTTGTGTGAAATGCACACATACATACACGCTCTCTCACATGTACGTACACAGCCCTCCTATCTTCCCACGCACACACTGCTCACCAGGAATTGTAATTACTTTACACTTCTTTGTGGAAGGAGGAAATAACCAAAATGGTTGAAGTAAGCGTCTCTGCACATAATTAACACTGCAGCATCACAACTCTTTCGAAAAAAAGAATTCTCTCTCCTTTCTTTTGAAATTTTCTTACTCTTTCTTTTCTACTAAATAAACCTACCAGCAGACTTCTCTCTTTAAGATCAATAGATCTTCTAAATACTGGGCAATCATCACTTTTAGTTTTTAGTGTTTTCATTTAGTCTATTCACTTTCTCTCTCTCTCTCTGAGTGGGTGTGGTGAGTCGAGGAGCGTGGTGCAGCGTGAGTGCATTGTATCAAACTTTCTCTTTTTCTGTTGTGTGGAGGGTTACTGGGTGGTGTTGGCAGAGAGGGTTTAGGTTTTCTTTGTTTAACTGTTACCTTTGCTGGTCAGCATGGTGCTGGTACAAAATTCTGTTTCGGAGCAGTTGACTGGCCGGCATGCTGTGAAGCTGGCGCTGGCTGTCAGCTGCTCGGTAGAGAAATGCAGTTTGGCTGTGTGTGAGTTGGGTATAGCAGTGTAAAATCAGCCTCCTGAATGAATAATGCAGTGGTCATCTTTTTAGACAGTGTAGATAACGTGTATCAGGTTGTTGAGAGTGGTGTAGTGATTAAGGACACACTCATTCCTCTTCTCTCGCTATTAAATCCCGTAAGGAAAGTCACGATCTCCAATGTTCCACCATTCGTCAGAAACAAACTTTTGGAGAAGTTGTCAGCTCCTATCTTCCATAAAAATGTTCCCTTTAGGTTGCAAATCCCCACGCTTAAAACATGTAGTATTGTAGAGAAGGCAACTTCTAATGATTCTCAAGGAGAATACAGAGACCTTAAACCTGGCTTTCAACTTTAGGATTGATGAGACTTTGATTACACCATAAATGTCACATCCAAAAACATGAAATGTGTCAGCTGTGAGATAGAGGGGCATCTCGTTAGTGCATGTCCAGAAAGAGTCGGGGAGGGCCGGGCACCTGGTGTAGATGGTACAGTGCGGGTGCTGCCACTTGTGAAGGCAGATCCACTGTTTTTTCCAAAAATAAAAAAATGACACAAGCAGTGAGGACAGAGATATAATGTCTCCAGTGTGTCCTGGGTCTGCCCCAGGGCCTCCTCCGAGAGGGATATGCCCTCACCCAGGAAGCACCCAGGAAGCATCCTTGTCAGGTGACCGAACCACCTCAACTGGCTCCTTTCGATGTGGAGGAGCAGCGGCTCTACTCTGAGCCCCTCCCGAATGGCAGAACTTCTCATCATATCTCTAAGGGAGAGGCCAGCCACCCTTCGGAGGAAACTCCTTTCCATTGCTTGTATCCGTGAGGTCGTTCTTTTGGTCATTTCCCACAGCTGGTGACCACAGGTGAGGGCAGGGACGTTTATCAACCAGTAAATTGAGAGTCCATCTGGTCCAAAACTCAGCGTCCTCCTCGCAAAACTGACTGAGCTGTTGAGCACAATGTGCTGGTCCACCTTGTTAGGGCGGTACAGCCTACTTCTGTGGAACCAGCTTCCAGCTTGGATTCAGGAGACAGACACCATCTCTACTTTCAAGATTAGGCTTCAAACTTTCCTTTTTGCTAAAGCATATAGTTAGGGCTGGACCAGGTGACCCTGAATCCTCCCTTAGTTATGCTGCAATAGACGTAGGCTGCCGGGGATTCCCATGATGCATTGAGTTTTTCCTTTCCAGTCACCTTTCTCACTCACTATGTGTTAATAGACCTCTCTGCATTGAATCATATCTGTTATAAATCTCTGTCTCTCTTCCACAGCATGTCTTTATCCTGTTTTCCTTCTCTCACCCCAACCGGTCGCAGCAGATGGCCCCGCCCCTCCCTGAACCTGGTTCTGCCGGAGGTTTCTTCCTGTTAAAAGGGAGTTTTTCCTTCCCACTGTCGCCAAAGTGTTTGCTCATAGGGGGTCATATAATTGTTGGGTTTTTCTCTGTATCTACTGTACAATATAAAGCGCCTTGAGGCGACTGCTGTTGTGATTTGGCGCTATATAAATAAAACTGAATTGAATTAAATTGAACTGTCAGACATGGTAATTCCAGCATCAACTTCCGTCTATTAAACATCCGCTCTGGTAAGGGGCGTCTCGTCCAGGATATCCTCTCGGACCGTAAGTTAGATTTTCTTTGCTTGACTGAAACGTGTCAACAGCGTAATGATTTTGTTTCACTTATTGACTCTACTCCATCTGAGTTTGTTTACATCGGTCAATCTCGCAACTCGGAGAGGGGCGGCAGCCTCACAATAATTTACCACAAGCACTGGAAAGTTCTTCCTGTCTCTGCCCCACCCTTCCACTCATTTGAATACGTCGCAATACAGCTCCTTGGATCTACTCCCACCATTATATGTACGGTGTACCGGCCACCTAAGCCAAATAAGAATTTTTTAAATGACTTTGCTGCTCTTCTTACTAATTTCTCGGTACTTTCCCCAAATTTGATAATTGTTGGTGACTTCAATATCCATATGAACAATGATAAAATCCCTCTTGCCAGAGATTTTACTTCTTGTCTGGAAAGTTTTGGGCTTCTACAATACATAACATTTTCTACTCATTCTAAAGGTCATGTCTTGGATTTGGTCTGCTGCTCCTGCGTTACCCCCACTCACTGTGAAGCCCATTTGTTTCCCCAATCTGACCATATGTTTATTTCTTCTACTGTAAATACAACAGCCTCCAAAACCTGTACTCCCTGTGACATCACGTTTAGGAAAATTAGTAATATTAACCCTGCTGATCTTTCATCTGCCATTTATGACCTTCCATTTATGCACAGCTCCTCATCCCCAGATGAACTTGTTTCTCATTATAATGTCAACCTCCATAACCTTCTTAATATATTTGCTCCACTTAAACACTGAACTGCCTCATTTTCCCGTTCAGCACCATGGTTTACGCTTAATTTGCGCCATCTCAAAGCTAAAGGACGCCAACTGGAACGTCTGTTCAAGAAAACCGGACTCACCATACACAAAGAAATGTATAACGATCATATCTTGTTGTATAAGGACTGCATTGCTTCAGCCAAATCTGCATACTATTCTGGTTTAATCAGTTCTAGTGAAGGTAACTCCAGGTCTCTCTTTTCATTGTTTAGTAAAATTACAAAACCTCCAGCTCATTCCCCTCTCATATGGACTCTGCTGACTTTTGCAAGTCTCTTATATCTTTTTTCACTCATAAAAACCGCTGATATCCACCAACAACTTAACTCTGTAGGAGCGTCTAACTGTGAAGTAGACTTTCTGTTTTCCTAACTATCTTCCTGTCAGTCATTTTCAAGTTTTACTCTTCCCTCCATAGCTGATGTATCAAATCTTATTCAAAAACCTAAATCATCCACTTGTCAGCTCAACCCTCTTCCCATTGTGTTAGTTAAAGCTTGTCTTCCCTCATTGGCTCCTCTCATAACTAGTATTATCCACTCTTCCCTTAACACTGGAATTATTCCTCCATCCCTGAAAACGGCTTTTGTCATTCCAATTCTCAAAAAGTCTGGTGCAGACCCCAATAATTTTTATAATCACTGCCCAATATCAAACCTCCCCTTTATTTTGAAAATCATTGAGAAAGTTCTTGCCTTCCAGCTTCACTCATACCTCAAAGCCAGATTAGCATCGATTGGCATTGACACCGCACTTGCCTGGTTCACCTCATATCTCTCAGACCACACTCAGTTTATCCAATTTAAATCACACTCTTCAAGTTTCTTTCCTGTTTCTGCTGGTGTGCCCCAGGGTTCAGTATTAGGGCCTCTTTTATTCATCATCTACATGCTCCCTCTTGGACATATATTCGTAAAATATAATATCAATTTTCATTGTTATGCTGATGACACCCAGCTCTACATTTCCTCCAAACATAATTCATCCCTTCCCCATGCTGTTGCCATCCTTGTCCATAGTCTTATTACTACCCAGATTGATAATTGCAGCTCCCTCTTATTTGGTCTCCCCAATAAGTCCCTCCATAAACTTCAACTTCTACAGCTCAGGTTATAACTCGTACTCCCTTAAGAGACCATATTACCCCAATTCTTCATCAGCTTTACTGGTTGCCCATAGAAGCTTGGATAAACTTTAAAATCTTAGTTCTCACGTTTAAGTGTATTCATAACCTTGCCCCTCCTTATCTCTGTGATCTGCTTCATATCAGCACTTGTTACACCTCTCTGAGGGCAGGAGGGGGTAACACAACAACTCCAGAAACTCGGTACAAGTGTTATAAACAGAAACAAGTTTAATGGCAGTTTTCTCACAAAAACAATAACCCAAATTCATACAACAAATGTGGGGGAGAAAGGGACAGTTAGGTTGTGCCAAAAAAACCCACCAAAAAAGACAAAACCAAAACTTAGCTGAGCTCTTACCCTAGAAAAACAAAAAAAGGGGAAAACACCCTATCCTCAACTCAAAACAAGCTCAAAATTACATGAGTGGCACGAACCTACTTACCTGGTGTTTCTAACAGAAAGGATTCTACGTGAGTAAGTGTATGGGGTCCCCAGACTTACCTAGTCCTCTTTACTCCCACCACGACTTTCAAACAAAAGAAATTCACCAGAGGAGCACACATGTGCCAAACAATTCTAAGCAAGGAAGAGAGAGCCACGCCCAGCCACAATTGAGTCTTATCAAGGTGTGCAGTACTGGTTTGTCCAATCAAAGCCTCCTTCCTAAAATTAGTTGGAGATCCCCAAATTGACACCAGCCTGCAGTCAGTGTACCTGAGGAAATGGCAAGCAAAAGGAGAGGGAAAGAAAACATGCAGCCTGCAGACACGTAATGCCACTGTTTCCCACTCTCTCAGATCTTCATCTGCCACTCATCTTGTTGTTCCTTCTGCTCGCCTTATCACTATGGAGCACAGAGTTTTCAGTCGCCCTGCTCCTCGGCTCTGGAACTCACTTCCTTCAGCCGTAAGAAATATAAATTCCCTTCCCTTATTTAAGTCACAACTCAAAATCTACTTGTTTAAACTGGCTTACTTGCTTTAATACAGATTTTACTTGCTGTCAAATCTTGTTTATTTGTTTTTTTGGTTTGTTTTTATTTGTTGTTTGTGGTTGTATTTTGCTGTTTTTTGTATTTTAATTTATTAGAATCTATTTTAATCTGCTGTTTTATTGATGTCTTTTTCTCTTTGTAAGGTGACCTTGGGTTTTAGAAAGGCGCCCTCAAAAAAAATTTATCATTATTATTACTACTATAATATGTCCCCAAACAGAACGTACTCATGCAAATGTAATGTTTGTACCTGCAGGCCAGACTTCCAACATTCAGCAGGTTATAACGTCTCCTGCTTGTAAACAAATCTATTTCCTTGTTTTGCAGGAATTAGCTTTTCGGTGTATCAGCTGTCAGAACTAAATGATAAAGTAAGTCTGATCAAAAGTTTCATTCTGATCAGACACTGGCAAGATTAATATTGCTTTTGGAATAAGCCACATGCAGCCAAATAGATCAGGGTGAAAAAAATACCAAAAAAGTAACTACTTTTCCTTCCTATTTTCCTTTCTGTCTAACTATAGGGAATGTCTGGTTAAGCTCTACTACTTCTTGTTCATGTCTTAACAGAAATTGTGAAAAAACTGACTTTATTCTCACATTCAGAATCTGTGGATGGGACGAAGACCCAGACTTTGACGGGCAGCTTTGTTCATTTGTAGATATTGAGGCGCTTCCACAGAAAGCTGTAAAAGTTGTTAGACCAGAGAGTGATGATAGTTCAGTAGCATCAGTTGACACAATAATACTGCCAAACGCCATGACTCCAGACAGGGTTGAAAGATGGTCTCAGAATTTCCCAATTCCTATTTTTCCCTATGAGGTAGAACTCATACTTGCTGAGGGTGATGTTGCTTATGAGAAAACAGGAAAGGTTCTTAAGTTGTCTCAGGAACAAAATCATGACATTCTCTTACAGCTAAAATTTCAAAGCATACCCCAGTGATCGGTAAGTATCAGCTGTAGCCGAAGCTCTTGTCACTAAGCATCCTTGTCTAAAGGAGCCTGGATCACAGACAGGTTGGTATGGGTGGAAAAATAGGCTAAAGCTTAAAACAGTCAACTACCATGCTAAATTGAGTTGGGGTAGATTTCAAGAGGAAGCTATGAATTCTGGAAAGAGAAGTAGAAATGACCCAGACAAGCTGCCGCCACACACTCACATTAAAAGACCTAAAAGGGCAGAAGTAAATTTTCTGTCGAATTTCCCAAAAGGTGAAGATGCTGTTTTAACTGGGCTGTTAGCCCAGTTAAAACTACAGATTGTGGAGGAAGTCAAGTAAAGTAAAAAGAATAACGTCCAAACTACTTTTGCCCTACGACGCAAAGAGATCAGTGACGACCCACCAGTAGCTGAGATCCTGAGTCCCAGTCAAGATTGTTTCCTTAGATGATGTTTATAACAAGATGTATGTTATATTGGTTTCTGTTATCTGGCCTGTCTGAATTAATACAAGTTATGCATTGGTAGTGTAAGGATTTGGATGTATTTTGCAAAGATTTGCAGACTAACTGAAACTTGTAAAAGTAAATTTACACATGAGCATGGGTCCCCGTTTTAGTAAGATATATTTTAATGAATAGGTTGTTCTGTCAGCTAGAGGGACAAAATAGTACCAAGTCCGCACAACAGTGTGTATAATCTGAATAGGTAATTTATGCAAGGGCGTAGATACGGCATGGACGGAAGGGACATGTCCCCACCAATATCCAGCGATTATTGAATTGTCCCCACCAATAATTTGATCTCTTTGAGTAAAGAAAAACAAACCCGATAGACAGAAAAAAAATGATCTGTCAACGTCTCATTCACCTAGCGGTGAAGAAAGAGTTAAATTACGTTCTCTACTGGAGTCCTACCTCATGTGACAAATATGGCCAATGTGATTGGCTGTGCCTTTCAGGGAGCTCTGTTTAGTTTTAGCAGCGGCAATCCTGCACTGCGAGGAGAGGAGGATGGCAGCAAACAGGAAGAACCTGGATATAAGAAAGTATTTTTCAAAGAAACCTGTAAGTCACTTAAAGTCAAGTTCACTCATAAAATGTGTCCGTCATAATAACGTTACAGGCTGTGCTAGGCTTTGGCCCACATCAGTCTAAAATTGTATGTAACCATGAATAACGTGATTTGGAAACTAACTGCAAAACAGGCAGCACTATTAGTTATCTCAGTCTCAGAGCAACATTTCTAATTTTGATTGAAACTGTCAGAGAAAACGGCAGCCTCGAGCAAGCCAGGATATTAGTTTACAGAGGCTGTTAAAATTATATGTCTAACGTTAAAATGTTGGTGACACAATAATTTCATCCTAATGGTACTGACATATTCATAGGGTTCATTTTTGAGACAAAATATCATGAGGTAGTCATGATTTTGCAAATATTCCAACCAACACAAAGCTCAGAGAGTAATGGTGATACAAGATCACAGGTGAAATTGGATGATGACTTGGTGGTTCATTACTGTATTTGAAGCACATGCGTGACTGCATGTATTTGGAATGTCTCACTGTTATTTATCAGGTGACAGAGGCAGCTCTGCCATGTTGTAGCTTGGACAGAGGTGACTGACTGATGATTTGGTGCTATAGATTAACTAGTATTTATTATCATGACAATTGTTAGGCTCCTGATGTAAATTGATTCATTAGTGTATGTTTGACAAAGAATCTGAATTGACATGTCTCACTTTTTATATGGCACGAATCAATGTGTTATTTTATCAGGTGGCAATAGTGCAGTCAGAGGGGAAGAGCCAGGGCCAAAGGTGAGGCACATCAAGCAAATAATAATAATTTTAATCTGAGGATAAAACGCATGTACTGAGGCTGAAAGAAGCTTCAGTGCTCTCAGAAGACTAAAAAGATGGCTAAGGTTAATAATGACTCAAATGAGATTAAACAATGCTGCTGTATGCCATGTCCACCAGGAGAGACTGGACAGTATAGATGTAAAACCAATATGCCAGCAGTTTATCTCAGTTAACAAGAGGAGCAGGCATGTGTTTGGCTGCTTCACATAGTGGACATTGAGTTGTTGTGTTGGGCACCAGTAGTCCATGTCTGTTGCTGTAACAGTAGTTCATGTTTAGAATAAACAGCTCACTGAGTTGATCGGGGCAACAGTTCCTAAAATGTTGCATAATTTTGCTGAGAGATCTTTTACTTTGTGGTAATCTTAGATGAGTAGTTTTATGGACAAAAAGCACCAGGTCATTCAGTGTTCACTTAGTGCTAATGTATCAGAGATGTTGGTGCACTATAACTGAAGGAATGTTGTTAAGTCCTTAAAGTCATATTCTTTTATTGTCATGACTGTATTTGAAACTATGTTTATTTTTGTATGATACCTGATTTATATGGAATATGGCTGAAGTAAACTAAAGTCTAAAATACTTAGTCATTTGTTTAATAGTAATTTAACATTATATAATTCACATATAAAACTATGAATTGTAATTTTAAATGGTTTAAAAGCATGTAGAATAGCATATGCAGGCAAGTATATTTCTCCTTTTTTTTATCAAGAAGCAAAGACAAAAAGGAAAAAAAGAAACAGGGCAGGGTTCAGTGGTTGAATCATCCGTCCCCACCAACGCCAAAACCAAATCTACGCCCTTGCAATTATGTGATTTAAAATCCACTGTGCTATGATTATAAACAGTTGTCGAAAGGGATTTTCCCACCGTTTCCATCCAGCTAAACCGTGACCATGTCTGTCAAAACTAGATTTTTATTGTTGGAAAAAAATACACATGATTTCTCTGCATATTAGCAGTTCAGGTTATATTTTTACAACAATACAGTCATCCATCTTAGGTGTTTATGCTATGTAGTTGTGCTTTGTGTCTGCACTAAGCAGATATTCTTGTTTACTTATATGATATATAGACTAAAAAAACTCAAAAGCTTGAACCAACATTTGAGATTAAAATACAACATTACAACATTAAAAATGAGATTAAATATTTTATTCAAGCATGTTAAGAATCACCATATAACAAAATATGCATAGAAGCTTAAAAAGGATTTGAACATGAATCACACATTTGAGTTAGCAGGCAGAGAACTTTACTTTTCTTACTGCTGTATGTATGTCTACAACTTTATGCAGATTAGTGCTTTTCACAGTGCTCACACGATCTTGCAAATTTCTAAGACTCTGTTCAACACTGACATATTCTTTTAACTAAAACACATAGGCTTCTTCTGCGCCTCTAACACGTCCCAAATCTGGGGTGAAGCCCGCCAAAAGCAGAATTTTCTCTGCTGTAGGTACAAAATGCCCATTCCACAGTCTTTTTGTCAGCTCCTCAAAATATCAGAAAAAGTAATATTTATCAAGCGGGGAAAGGCATGAATGTTCCATTTTATTGGGGGCCAAAATTTTACACCCTATGCAAATATCTAGCCATTGTGTAATTCCGTTTAGAACTGTGCTTAGGGTGACTTTTATGAGCTCCAAAACTGCTATTTGCAACATACCATATGTCTTATAGCGGTGCTGAAAAATGAGTTCCTGGGGCTGCTTCTCAGCAGTCTCTGGAGATTTATGTGACCATTGGCTTTTATTGTGATTGGTCCAGGTTTTTGTCCATTGGCTCTCAGATGTTGATACAGAAGACATGACTTTTTTCTCTGGAGAGTCTTGCATTAAACCTTGATGTTTATATATAAAAAAAAAAAAGTTAACCTATTCTTTTCGTCATCACGTATTATACCACTGAACGTATGAGGAATATATAGTTTCAATGGATTCTTTGAATTGTATGTTATTATGAAGTTTGACTCAGGAATAGTATAAATGATTTGTATGAGTATGCAGAATAAACTGTCTTAAAGATACATAGCTCTACCAGACATCAAACATTATAACTTCCAAAAAAAAAAAACAGTCATGAATTTATTCAAAATATGAGTAGTTGCATGCTTTTTTTCTGTTTTTGAAAATTTGAGTGCATAATTCATCTGAGACATCTGAGCTAAATGCATCCATGAGATGATATGAAATAATCACTTACTGGATGTTGTAGTGAACATTTCGAAGGTTGTGGCCTTTGCTAAAACAAAGTGTGTGAGCAAAGAAAAGCTTTATTCTTTGAACAAAACAGTTTTCAAGCCTATAGACACTAGTGTAAAAAAACAAACAAAAAAAAAAACTCAGCAGACAGCCAGCCTGAAACTGGTATAAAAAGCAATGCTTATGGTTACCTGTTATATGGTGTTCCTGAGCAACTTATAGAAAAGTGTTATTTGTATTTGTGCGATGATGGGTATTGTAGGAAACTTCACACACACACACACACACATACACACACTACGGGACACAAACGTGACTTATATATATATATATATAAGTCACGTTTGTGTCCCCTAGTGTGTGTATGTGTGTGTGTGTGTGTGTGTGTATGTATATATATATATATATATATATATATATATATATATATATATATGTGTGTGTGTGTGTGTGTGTGTGTGTGTGTGTGTGTGTGTATAGGGAGAGAGAGAGAAAGAGAGAGAGAAGCAATGAAAACTTGTGAAATAATGGTAAATGGCCTGTGTTTATATAGCGCTTTTCTGGTCCCTAAGGACCCCAAAGCGCTTTACAGTGTAGAAATGTTTAGCTTATTTTAGAGTTTAGACATGTAGGAATGTTTAGTTTGCTTTAGAGTTTAGAAATGTGTTAAGATAGAATGTAGAATTATGGTAGAGACACTGACACTGCCCTGGATATAAACAAAGGCCTGATTGTGTCATGAGCTTAGAAGTAGATTTGTAACTGGATAACTGTGGTCTGGAGGGGAGATGGTATTTATGGCCCCTAGGAAGAGACACACACCCACAGTGTTTTAACTGATATACTCCCACACCTATATGCACACTCACTCACGTGCACGCACATACCAGGTATGCACACACAGTCACTCACGAGCACTCACATAGACACGCGGGTACGCGCACACACAGGCACTCACGTGCTCGTGGATATACACACAGAGACAGAGTTTGGCACAGACACCTTCTTTGATTTGGCCTCAGAGCCATGGTTTAATTATAATGTTAAGGTGTATGGTGGCATGGGCAAAGTAATGTACTTATTTAACACAACTAATGACAGGAAAAGTGATTTAACTTTATCTATTTTGGTGGGTGTGGCGGGTGTTTTATGTTTGTTACATATGGTGAATACAAGATTGAACACCCATCACCCTCACTAGGCCATGGCTTACATGATGAAAGGGCCCCCTTACTACCTGTTTTCAGCGATACCTTTCTCATGAACTAGCAAAGGTACCTTGTACAGAGGATCATGCACATGTACATTCATGCCCATGCATGAGCACAAATGTTGGGGAATAAATAGTGCATAATACTTACTACTGATCACAGTGGGGACAAAAGGTGATTGAACATGGCATGGTTGTTGATGCCAGATGGTCTGGTCTGAGTATTTCAGAAACTGTTGATCTACTGGAAAATTTCCCACACACCCATCTGTTGGATTTACAGAGCATGGTCTGAAAAAGTTAAAATATTGGACTGTAAACAAATGGACTGTAGGCATTTGAATTAGGTTATCATGTTCTAAGTTCCATGTACATCTTTTTAATATTCGGTAGAATCATAGTCCATTCCTGATTAGTAAAGCTATACTAAGGTCAGTTTCCCAGGTTGATTGTAGTGTGGGGAGGCCTTTATCCGTGTCCTTTAAAAGCATTGAATAATATTTAGATACCTCACAACCAGTGTTGGGAAAGTTACTTTGAAAAAGTAATTAATTATAGTTACTAGTTACTACTTCAAAAAAGTAACTGAGTTAGTAACTGAGTTACAAGATTCTAAAAGTAATTTATTACTTGAAAAGTAACTATTGCGTTAATTTTAAAAAAAAATGTTTAACCCTCTGGGGTCCAGGGTATAATTGGCCATTTTTAACTACTTTTGATTTGACCTCTACATTTCACCTTTAAAAACTATTCATTTGCCTTGTTTGGTATCATTCTTTTCAGCACAACCTCACGTGTCTGAATTTACAGTTATGTTTTCATGTTGACATACTGTATTAACACAACTGATCTAAAATCAGACAAAAAACATAAAATCAGAGTAGAAAAAGTTATATTTTTTACTGTAACAACCACAAACATGTTTAATGAATCATATTTCATAACTTTAAATGCAAATATAAATTGTCAATTTTAAAATCATATGCACAAGTTTTGCAAACAAAGTTATTTGCAGCCATTTGAAACCATTAATATCTCCCTGCATTTTTCTGCTGCCCGTCAGAACAACAGCAGTCTAACGGGGCGATCGTGGCTCAAGAGTTTGGAGTCCGCCTTGTAATCGGAAGGTTGCCGGTTCGAGCCCCGGCTCGGACAGTCTCGGTCGTTGTGTCCTTGGGCAAGACACTTCACCTACCGCCTACTGGTGTTGGCCAGAAGGGCCGATGGCGCGATATGGCAGCCTCGCTTCTGTCAGTCTGCGCCAGGGCAGCTGTGGCTACAACTGTAGCTTCCCTCCACCAGTGTGTGAATGTGTGTGTGACTGGGTCTGTAAAGGGCTTTGGGGTCCTTAGGCGGGGCTAGTAAAAGCGCTATACAAATATAGACCATTTAACTTCTACCCTTTTTTTTTTTTTATAACCATTTAAAACTATTTACAGAACAATCAGATGTTCTGCATTCAATAAGATGCCACACAAATTATTTGTGCCACTCCAAATATTTCTGCCCACTATAAAGGAGAACATCACAGCCTGATACCTGCAGGTCTGAAGGCAGCAGGTGTATCACTCCTGTTTCTACCTGGAGACAGCAGTCGCCTCATTGTTCTGACACACAACACAAAACTATCCACAACACTACACACTAACTACACAAGACAACACATTACCTACACACTCCAAACAAGCTACACGTCACAAATCTCTCACAACTCCAGACTCGCTCTCTCTTTTTCTGCTCTCTCTCTCGCCGTCACTCCTAAAACTTCCCTCTCTTTCTAAACAACCAAATTTGGTCGACATGGTGCATTTTTCCACCAACACGAAAGGGCCTTTTTTTTTTTAATGTTTTGGTCATAAGCAGAGAGTGCTCGCTAGCGCTGTCCTTAGACAGTAAACGTGATGATACTATTGAGGAAAAAACACACGTATATATTGTTTATCATGACTCTGGTTTTACGTGGCCTATCAACACAATTTAAAAACCGGTATATATCACCTTGTTGCCTTGTCATCTTGAAGTGGTCATGTGATTGGCTTACCACAACTACTTTATTCTTCCTCAGTCAAACAGCAGCACTCATGCGATTGTTTTGCCCCCTAGCTCCAGGTGTTGTGCCAAAAAGTGATCGTCTGGCAGAAAGTGATTACCGTCCGCGGGAGCGCGCAGCTGCTTAAAGCTGTAGCGCCCAGATTACTTACAGCTACTTCCGTGCGACTGATATAAGGTGCAGTAAGATGAAGACAGCTTCAGCCGTCTGTTTGTTGAAAAATAGTAACGTGACCGTGCCCCATTTTCTTGTTAGTAATGGTAACGGCGTTGTAATGATAGACATAGTAATTAGTTAGATTACTCGTTACTGAAAAAACTAACACCGTTATTCCCATCACTGCTCACAACCTCCCCCAAATACTTTCCTAACAAAAGCCTATTGTTAAAGGAGGTGTGGAGGGAGAGCCAAAGAGCTGGAGCAGTAGGTGTCGAAGTTGCAAATATTTCAAAAACTGACTCTGTGGCAGCTGAAACTGTGCTTTAACTCCCCCTTTCTCCAAGAAGAATTCCTCTCCGGATCCACAGCCTCCAGAGAAATGGACACTTATCTGTGCAAAGTTTGGGGTTAAGCCACATGTGTCATGGTTTGGGTGAGCTGCCAGTATATTTCCATAATGTTCCATGTTCTCTGGCATTCCCCCGCCGGGTGGAGCCGTCATCATCTTAACTGGTTGGTTGACCTGAAACTGATTCCTGGGAATCTACAAGACGGCATTCATGACCAGCGTTGCCATCTCCAGTTCATTAACTTATTCACATTTATACCAGGCTCTCTCTTTCCATGCTCTTTGTCAAGATTGTTTACATACTTTATTCGCTTTGTGCCACAGTCTCATCATCACGCCACTGGATTCACACAAACTGGATTCACACCACCTCCACTCCGAGTCCAGCTGCTCCAGAATGAATTTGTTGCACAGCCTGTTAAATTAATTGTCAAAGGAGAATATTGTATAATGTGATCAGCTATATGAAATGTATCTTTTTATTTTATCATTAAGCACATGTCTATGTGACTTTTCACCTAGTAACTTGTGTGATGAACCTATGCAGCTACTAACCGCTTCCTGTCTTCAGAGAACATTTAGATATAGAGAAGTGAAAACCTCAGCTCTTTTACAAGAACATGCAAATGTAGAGAAGGGAAAAACCCGCTGCTCTGAATGACGTTGTTACCTTTGTACACACACACAGAGACACACGCACACACACACACAGAAACATCTTATATAAACTAGAAAGTGCATTTTCTGAAGAAACTGCAGTGTGAATGCTTGAACCTGAATGTATGCACTGAAATGAATTAATTGCTGAATTTAAGTTAGGAATTTTGAATGAGATGAAAAATACAGAAATTTGCACCTGATAACAAAAGTGCTGAACTGCTAAAAGCTGAAATCCACACAGAAGAAGTTGGAAAAGAGCTGAAAATGTTTTAAATGTAAATTAGAAAAACCTAAGTAATGAGAAAAGAAAATTTAGAGTCAGAAAACATCTGAATGAATATTAAAAGTTCATATTCTTTGAATCACTGAATGACTGAAATGTGTGATCCCTCCACTTGTATCCACACAGTTTAAAAAGTTTATATTTCTGAGCTTTGAAAGACATGCTGTTGGAAAGAGAACATCGATGGCGACGTTTTGAGGGTAAAATGATGGCTGTAGGGCAAACACTGTGGACACAGCAGCAGTTGAAAGAGAAGTGTTTAAAATGAATCTTGGCACAGTGAGAGAGAGCTCGTTAAGCAGGCAGGTGTGAGCCTGGTTGCTATAGTGACTGCACCCACTGGCCCCATACACACGCAGACATGCACCTCACTTTTGCTGCTTAAAATGAACAGAAAAGTCAGGCCGAAACAAATCGCTCCCAAATGAAAAGTATAAGTCGTAATGACAAAATTCTTTCACCGTGAGCGGCAGCAATGTCTAGTCTACCTAATTCTCAGTTTTCATGCCTGTGGAGTTTATTATATGGACGTGGTGACAGTGTAAAGACAGCCTGCTCTTCTGATTTTCAAAGGAACTTTCTGAGCCATTTTAACATTGGAGTCTATGGAGGAGTTGGAGGGAGGAGGCTGTGCTTTGGTGACATTTATGAAAGAACCATAACACCTAGCACAATAGTAAACACATTGGATGAAAGAGGACAGCGATGGCTACGTTTTGAGGGTAAAATCATACCTGTAGAGCAAACGCTGCGGACACAGCAGCAGTTTTAAAAAAGATTTTAAGATTAATTTTTTCGCTCCTCTCACTCTGGCAGTTGAGCTGTCTCACTCTAGCCCCAACATTCCGTCCCATACACACCCATTATAAATGCTGAAACGGCTGAAAAAACATCATGAAACTTAAACTGGAACTGAAGAAAAAGTATAACAGATATTGAAAAGATAAATACAAGTTGAATAGTTGAATGTCTTGTCTTCGTTTTAAAGTTTGAATGGTGGCTCTATGTCAGCGTATGTTGAAGTAGATACAGTTTAAAGAGGAGTAAGTTGAAGGAGAATTTGAAGGGTTTCTCCATTGAAATACATGGGAAATTTTTGTTGAAAAAAGTTGAATAATTTTAAAAATATAAATGTTATAAATGAGAAAAATAGAAGCAGTCATGTCCAAAAGAAGAGGAATCTAACGGTGTTTGAATGGTTTTTCTAAGTTGAACGGTTTTGAAGGAGATACAGTACAAAAAACGTACGGAATATATAAAAATAATAAAATAGAAGAATAAAGATTAGAAGAACAATACTGTGAATGCTTTTACAAGCATTCACAGTAATAACTAGAAAGTGCATTTTCTGAAGAAACTGCAGTGTGAATGCTTGAATCTGAATGTATGCACTGAAATGAATTAATTGCTGAATTTTAAGTTAAAAATGTTGAATGAGATGAAAAATACAGAAATTTGCGCCTGAAAACAAAAAAGCTGAACTGCTAAAAGCTGACAACCACAGAGAAGAAGTTGGAAACGAGCTGAAAATGTTTTAAATGTAAATTAGAAAAACATAAGAAATGACAAAAGACTATTTAGAGTCAGAAAACATCTGAATGAATATTAAAAGTTCATATTCTTTGAATCACTGAATGACTAAAATGTGATCCCTCCACTTGGATCCACACAGTTTAAAAAGTTTATATTTCTGAGCTTTAAAAGACATGCTGTTGGAAAGAGAACATCGATGGCGACGTTTTGAGGGTAAACTGATGGCTGTAGGGCAAACACTGTGGACACAGCAGCAGTTGAAAGAGAAGTGTTTAAAATGAATCTTGGCACAGTGAGAGAGAGCGCTCGTTAAGCAGACAGGTGTGAGCCTGGTTGCTATAGTGACTGCACCCAATGGCCCCATACACACGCAGACATGCACCTCACTTTTGCTGCTTAAAATGAACAGAAAAGTCAGGCCGAAACAAATCGCTCCCAAATGAAAAGTATAAGTCGTATTCACAAAATTCTTTCACCGTGAGCGGCAGCAATGTCCAGCCTACCTAATTCTCAGTTTTCATGCCTGTGGAGTTTATTATATGGACGTGGTGACAGTGTAAAGACAGCCTGCTCTTCTGATTTTCAAAGGAACTTTCTGAGCCATTTTAACATTGGAGTCTATGGAGGAGTTGGAGGGAGGAGGCTGTGATTTGGTGACATTTATGAAAGAACCATAACACCTAGCACAATAGTAAACACATTGGGTGAAAGAGGACAGCGATGGCTACGTTTTGAGGGTAAAATCATACCTGTAGAGCAAACGCTGCGGACACAGCAGCAGTTTTAAAAAAGATTTTAAGATTAATTTTTTTGCTCCTCTCACTCTAGCAGTTGAGCTGTCTCACTCTAGCCCCAACATTCCGTCCCATACACACCCATTATAAACGCTGAAACGGCTGAAAAAACATCATGAAACTTAAACTGGAACTGAAGAAAAAGTATAACAGATATTGAAAAGATAAATACAAGTTGAATAGTTGAATGTCTTGTCTTCGTTTTAAAGTTTGAATGGTGGCTCTATGTCAACGTATGTTGAAGTAGATACAGTTTGAAAATGAGTATGTTGAATGAGGATTTGAAGGGTCTCCCCATTGAAATACATGGGAAATTTTTGTTGAAAAAAGTTGAATAAAATTAAAAATATAAATGTTAAAAATGAGAAAAATAGAAGCACACCATTCCAAAAGAAGAGGAATCTAACAGTGTTTGAATGGTTTTTCTAAGTTGAACGGTTTTGAAGGAGATAGTCGGCGAAAAACGTACGGAATAGGAAATAATAATAACTAGAAAAATTTGCATTTCCTGCGAAAATGCTGTGTGGATGCCTTAACGCTGAAGCTGTCTGCTGAAAATGACTGAAAAAGATGAAAAGCTGCAAAAATTGTATGGCAGTAAAGAAACTGAAAAATTCTGCCAAATACACGTGAAAAAACAGAAACTTTTGCTGAAAAGAGGTGGAAAGGCAATGATTCTGCTTAAAAGGTGTAAAGAAGTTCAAATTTGTACTGAAAAGAGGAGAGGTGAAAAGGTTTCTTCTGAAATGAGCAGAAGATACTGAGATTTGTACTGATAAGAGGTGAAAGGCTGAAAATTCTGCTTAAAATAGGTGAATCAGCAGAATTTCTACTGAAAAGAGGTAAAGAAGTAGTTGCACTGAAAAAAGGTGAATCAGCAGAATGTCTGCTGAAAAAGAGATTTCTGTTGAAAACACCTGAAAAATCTGGGATTTGTGCTGAAAAGGGGTGAAAAAACTCACAATTCTGCTGAAACGGGGTGAAGAAGAGGTGTTTGGCTGTTGAGAAGAGTTAAATAAGTTGAACTGACAAATGCGATGATATGGCACAAATACTATGATTGGGTACAAATAGTATAATTTGGCACAAGTACTATGATTTAGTACAAATACTATGATTTGGCAGAAATAGTATGACTTGGCAATAATACTGAATTTTAGCACAACTACTGAGATTTGATTGAAATACTATGATTTAGAAAAGACGTTATAACTTTGTACAAATACACTGTTTTGGCACAAATAATATGATTTGGTTCAGATGCTATGATTTGAAACAAATACTATGATTTGGGAGAAATACTATTATTTAGTTGAAATACTATGATTTTCCAGAAATACTATGCCTTAGTAGTAATACTATAACATAACAGATATATGATGATTTTGCAGACATTCTGGTTTTACACAAATACTATAATGTGGCAGAAATACTATGTTTTAGCACAAATACTATGATTTGCTATAAATACTATGATTTGGCACATATACTGTATTCAGCAGATATACTATAACAAAATAGAGAGTCTACGACTTAGTAATAATACTATAACATAATAGATATACTATGATTTTGCAGACAGTCTATGTTTTTGCACAACTAGCACAATGTGGCAGAAATACTATGATTTGGCACAAGTACTATGATTTAGTAGAAATACTCTTTTGGCACAAATACTATGTTTCAGTACAAATACTATGATTTGGCAATAATACTGCGTTTCAGCACAGCTACTGAGATTTGATTGAAATACTATGATTTAAAAGAAATACTATGATTTCGTACAAATACTATGTTTTGGTTCGAATACTATGATTTGCAAAAAATAGTATGATTTGCACAAGTACCATGATTTAGTACAAATACTACGAATTGGCAGAAATACTATGCCTTAGTAGTAATACTATAACATAACAGATATACTGTGATTTTGCAGACATAGTATGTTTTTGCACAAATACTGCGATTTTGCTTAAATACTATGAAATTGCAGTAATACTTTGATTTTGAAGGAATACTATATATAGGTAGAAATACTATGCCTTAGTAGTAATACTATAATATAACAGATATACTGTGATTTTGCAGACATATAATTTTTTTGCACAAATACTACGATTTTGCTCAAATACTATGAAATTGCAGTAATACTATGATTTTGAAGGAATACTATGATTAGGTAGAAATACTATGCCTTAGTAGTAATACTATAACATAATAGCTATACTATGATTTTGCAGACATAGAATTTTTTTGGACAAATACTACGATTTTGCTCAAATACTATGAAATTGCAGTAATACTATGATTTTGAAGGAATACTATGATTAGGTAGAAATACTATGCCTTAGTAGTAGTACAATAACATAAGACATATACTGTGATTTAGCAGACATAGTATGTTTTTGCACAAATACTACGATTTTGCTCAAATACTCCGAAATTGCAGTGATACTATGATTTTGAAGGAATACTACAATTTGGCAGAAATACTATGTTTGGGCACAAATACTATGATTTGCTATAAATACTATGATTTGGCACAAATACTATGAGTTAGCAGAAATACTATGTTTTAACATAAATAATATCTTTTGACAGAAATTTCTGCTAAAAGGTACTATTTCTGCTTTTTAGTAGAAATACTGTAATTTTGCATAAATACTATGATTTGGGATAAATACTATGATTTGGCAGATATATTGTATTCAGCAAATATACTATAACATAACAGACATTCCTCCACTTAGTAGTAATACTATAACATGAAATAAATATTATGGTTTTGCCCCAAAACCATGATTTGGCACAAACAACATGATTTTTCAAAAATACTATGATTTAGCAGAAATACTATGATTGAGCAGAAGTACTAAGATGTAGTAGAAGTACTTTGATTTAGCACAAATACTATTATGGAGGAGTAATACTTTAACATGGGAGAGATATTGATACACACACACACATACACAGAGAGCAAAGTGTACAGGGGCTGTTAAGAGTCTGGGCTTGGTATATCTAGGTCAGTTAAATTAGCTGCACCTGCTGTAATCAGCACTTACACACAGACACAGAGAGAGCTATGGGTTTCCTTCAGCGTATTTCTCACATTCAGGATTCCCCTCGAACAAATGGCCATAATTTCCTAACCGTAGGGGCTAGAATGCTCATTCTGACACCGTTTTGTTCAGAAGAGATGGGGGAATCTGCAGGTCTTCTTAATTCAGAGATAAAATCTAAATTGTTGAAGATATATGACTCGTAATACACTGTAACTGAGTAGAGGCGAAGCAAAACTGCCTTGACCTGCCCTCAAACAACGTTTTGTAACTCTAAACACATATACTGTGATTTAACAGACAATATGTTTTTGCAAAAATAATACGATTTCGCTCAAATACTATAAAATTGCAGTGATACTATTATTTTGAAGGAATACTATGATTTGGTAGAAATACTATGCCTTAGTAGTAATACTATAACAAAACAGATATACTGTGATTCTGCAGACATAGTATGTTTTTGCACAAATACTACGATTTTCCTCAAATACTATGAAATTGCAGTAATACTATGATTTTGAAGGAATACTATTATGTGGTTGAAATACTATGCCTTAGTAGTAATACTATAACATAAAAGATATACTGTGATTCTGCAGACATAGTATGTTTTTGGACAAATACTACGACTTTGCTCAAATACTATGAAACTCCAGTAATACTATCATGTCGAAGGAATACTATGATGTGGTAGAATACTATGCCTTAGTAGTAATACTATAATATAACAGATATACTGTGATTTTGCAGACATAGTATGTTTTTGCACAAATACTACGATTTTGCTCAAATACTATGAAATTGCAGTAATACTATGATTTTGAAGGAATACTATGATGTGGTAGAAATACTATGCCTTAGTAGTAATACTATAACATAAAAGATATACTGTGATTCTGCAGACATAATATGTTTTTACACAAATACTACGACTCTGCTCAAATACTATGAAATTGCAGTAATACTATGATTTTGAAGGAATACTATGATGTGGTAGAAATACTATGCCTTAGTAGTAATACTATAACATAACAGTTATACTGATTTTGCAGACACAGCATGTTTTTGCACAAATACTACGATTTGCTCAATACTATGAAACTACAGTAACACTATCATGTTGAAGGAATACTATGATTTGGTAGAAATACTATGCCTTAGTAGTAATACTATAATATAACAGATATACTGAGATTTAGCAGACATAGTATGTTTTTGCACAAATACTACAATTTGGCAAGAAATACTATGCTTGGACACAAATACTATGATTTGCTATAAATACTATGATTTGGCACATATACTATAATCAGCAGATATACTATAACATAACAGAAATTTTAATTGGGCACAAATAACATGATTGGCAAAAAATACCATGATTTGGCACAAATACAATGATATGGCAGAAATACTATGATTGGGTACAATACTATGATTGGCACAAGTACTATGATTTAGTAGAAATACTATGATTTGGCAGAAATACTATGTTTTAACATAAATAATATCTTTTGACAGAAATTTCTGCTAAAAGGTACTATTTCTGCTTTTTAGCAGAAATACTGTAATTTTGCACAAATACTATGATTTGGGATAAATACTATGATTTGGCAGATGTACTATATTCAGCACATATACTATAACATAACAGAAATACCTCCACCTACTAGTAATACTATAACATATCAGAATGTCATGATTGACACAAAACCATGATTTGCACAAATGCCATGAATTGGCAAAAATACTATGATTACCCAGAATTACTATGATTGAGCAGAAGTACTAAGATGTAGTAGAAGTACTTTGATTTAGCAGAAATACTATTATGGAGGAGTAATACTTTAACATGGGAGAAATATTGATACACACACACATACACAGAGCCTAAAGGGAACAGTGGCTGTTAAGAGTCTGGGCTTGGTATATCTAGGTCAGTTAAATTGGCTGCACCTGCTGTAATCAGCCTTACACACACAGACACAGAGAGAAGTATGAGTCTTCTTCAGTGTATTTCTCACATTCACGACTCCCTCGAACAAATGGCCATAATTTCCTAACCGTAGGGGCTAGAATGCTCATTCTGACACCGTTTTGTTCAGAAGAGATGGGGGAATCTGCAGGTCTTCATAATTCAGAGATAAAATATAAATTATTGAAGATATATGACTTGTAATACACTGTAACTGAGTAGAGGCAAAGCAAAACTGCCTTGACTTGCCCTCAAACAACGTTTTGTAACTCTAAATCTATATGGAGCATCAAAATCATTCTTTCACCGTAAGAAACAGCAGGCTTTGGTGAACAGTCATGGAAATTTTCAGGTCTCTGTGGAAATCCATCAAAAAGATATGATGAGAGAAAAAAGTGCCTCATTTCCAGAGTTTGAAATCTGAACAGATCTGAGCGAATGACGAATTTCCTACCCTCAAACAAGTGTAACTCATCTCAGAACGGTAATAGGTGAGAAAAAACTTCTAGAATTGTGAGCATCAGGAGTGTCTGAAGATATATTTGCACAAGCCTCATGTCTCAACTTTGTTTCGTTAAGGAGATATGATGATTTGAAAATGCCTCTCATTAGAGAATTCCAGCGCTGATTTTGAAGAAACTCTCCATTGAGTTTCTATGGAGAGTTTTGAGACTTTGTGTTGCTCTGAGGAGATTTGCAAAAAATCTGTAAGTCCCACAACAATGATAGTGACATTTTCTGAAAGCCAGCAAAAACACCTACGTTTTGATGTATAATTTGTGGGGCTTGAGTGGAAATTGAGCGAGTAGCAAGAAGTTGTTCAGACATGAAGAGAAAATTCAGAAAGGACAAGTGCACACTCTGAGTTAATTGCATAGCAACCATAACAACGCATGTATTTCTGAAAAATCACAATTTTGCAACTCAAAACTTAAAGAGGTATAAATTAAAACGGTAGAAGATCTGAAAAGCTGAATCAGACAGGAATAGCCCAATAATTTGAGAACATTTTAAAGTTTGAATGGAGTTTCTAGGTGAAAGTATGACAAAGTAGTTAAGTTTCAAAAACAAGCAAGTTTTAGCAGAATTCCTGAAGATTTCCATTCATTTCAATGGGACAAATTAAAGGAAAAAGTGTAATATTTAAAAAGTATAACAGTAATAAACACCAAAAGTCATAGCCTACGTCAGCAGAAAGAGCAGAACAGTATAGAGTTTGAACGGTGAAAATCGGCTGAAAACTGAAGCAGTAGTTAAGCGGCAAAAAACGTACGGAAGCAA